>NW_005871073.1:1422740-1569910 GCF_000147115.1 Myotis lucifugus
GGGGACACAAAGATGGGCGGAGATGGGAGGAGACGAACCCGCATCGCCAAACCCTGTCTCCTCCAGCCAAACAGCCAAAGGTATCTCAGTAGCCCAACAAAGAGTGATGGGGTCTCTAGAAATCCCAAAAAGGTTTGAGAGAGAGAGAGAGAGGGAGCCAAGGCAGCGGAGAAGGGAAGGAGCCAAGGCAGCAGAGACCGGGAGGGAGCAAGGCAGCGGAGAAAGGGAAGGGAGCCAAGGCAGCAGAGACGGGAGGGAGCAAGGCAGCGGAGATGGGAGGGAGCGAGGCAGTGGAGATGGGAGGGAGCAAGGCAGCAGAGACAGGCTTCTCTCCCTTGTCTGCTTCGCTCCGGCCTTAGGTAGCCCTGTTCTTGCAGGAATCTTCCTGCAACGGGCCTCTAGTATTTGCATTTTTGTGTATTACAGTATTTGTTCACCAATGTTCTCCTTTCCTCTGTGTAACCTATTTCCTCTCATCTCCTGCCCCTTACTTCTCCTGGAGTCTTTCCTCTCATGTGATAAGACTTGGGCTAAGGAGCTAACTCAACCAATTACTGACAGGTTTGCTAATCTATCAAATTCATATCCAATGGGTCTGACTCACAAGACTGTTTCCACCAAATGTTTTATGCCTGAAGATGTTCCATAAAGTGCCATACAGAACAAAAGACTGTCTCTTTCCAGAGTTTTATACAAAAGCAAACAGATAAAAATGAACACCCCAGGTGGTCTTCTTGGGGAGAAAAAGTCTTAGAATGTCTATCACCTTTCTTTTATTTCTCTCTACTGATCCTAATGATAATCTCCATGGCACTGACACTTTTCATGTGTCTGGTGTCCTTCCCAGGTCATTTAGAAAGTTCTCTGTTCCTAGTGACTGTGCCTCATTCACCTACAAATGGCACACCAACCATGCTCTGGGAGGGTGGAAGTGTAGTCCTGACATGCTATGTGACTTGGTGGTCCAGAGTATTATATTTATTTCCATGCAGTTTATCAGCTTCGTTCTCATGACCTTACAGTTGTACTTTGAACATAGGCATTTGGGGCACTTGCTGGTAGGCCTCTATTCACTCAAGCAGAGTTTCTGGAATTTCTGCCTCTATATCTAGTAGCAGTCCTCAGGGAGTCAGCTTCTCCTAAAAAGGGGAGACTTTGGAGAATGGAATTTGAATGCTGCCTTCACCTCTTACCAGCTGTGATACTGGCCATCTGATGTAACCACTCTGAACCTCAATTATCCATCCGGAGACTAGATATGCTAATACCAACCACATAGTGAGCTCGTGAGGAATGGAAAAAATCTCTAAAGTACCAGTACCTGCCCACAGGAAGCTATCATGAGATATTTACTCCCTCTGTCTTCGTGACCACCCTCTCTGCTACTGCCCCACCACTCCCACAATTTTCATTATTCTCACTCTTCTCAAAAAACTTGCAGTTTATGACATAGCACAGTAATAGACTCCTGACCTTATCACTAATAATAATTGTATCACTCCTACTGTCATAGCTGGTTTCAGCTCCCTAAGTGACATCAACCCCAATGCCAATGACCCAATGCTGTCGCTGATTGGTATGATGAAAAATAATAGTTATATATCTGGTGAATCCAACCTTGACAAACACAACATTGACTATAGTCAAACTCCTCAGCCTCCCAAGTCAGCCACTGTCCTTTTCATAAAAACTCACAGGAATTTTGGTATGACAACTCTTTCTAATTGGATATGTTATTGCTTTAGGCTTAAGAATTCTAAACTAGAGAACTTGAAGGCAATCCTTGGTATTTGTTCTCTTCCCCCTCCCCCCAAGTCTAAGCTGCCCCAAGATTTAGACACTCCTTTCAGATGTTTTCATGAATTCACCCTATCGTTTTTATGTTTGTTTGTTTTTCACTGTACCTTCTTACTTTCAGGGGTGGGGAACATTTTTTCTGCCAAGGGCCATTTGGATATTCATAACATCATTTGAGGGCCATACAAAATTATCAACTTAAAAATTATGTTGCTATGAAAAATGCTCCTAGATTTATTGAATTTTGAGTCCCACCTTCAGTTGCCTTGGCAGGACCAGACCAAATGATACTACCTAAGGGCCAGACACTCTCCCCTTGCTTTCCTCCTTTGGTACCTAGAACCTAAAATTGTTACACCAGTCTCTACTTTCAGAGCATTACACCCTATGTCTAAAAACTTGCAATCTCCTTGTAGCAAGTCAAGAATTCCTCCTCTGGCTTTCGAATTCCCTTGTAATCCAACACCTTATCTACTCAATTTGCCCCCATTATTCTCTAGCATGTCCTCTCTAACTTAGTAAATACATTCTTATTATTCTGAGTACAGACTATACATATTCCCATCTCTTGGCCTTTACCAAGAGAGTCCCCTAACCTGCATTTCTTTTCCCGTTTGTCTCTGCCTCATTTCCTATTCAATGCAACATAAGCTCACAAGCTCTTTGCCTGTTCACCACTATATCTCAGTATATAGAAAATTTCCTGGCACATGATCAGCTTTCCGCCAGTGTTTGTGACTGTCCCTCAAAGCCCACTTCAAACCTAATTCTTCTTTACATCTACACTGTTTTATTAAATTCTTGTACTACCCACATTCATCTTCATTTTCATTAGCTGATGATATGCTCTTGAAGATGGAATCTATGACTTGCATCATTTGCTTCTCGCAGAGTGTCTTGATAATGTGAGAAAGTAAATATTATGCTTTGGGAAAAGGTCTGTAATGACACAAGGATGATTCATAAAATTAATTGATCACTTACTATTTGCCAGGCACTATTCTAAGATCTGAGACAGTGGCCTAGCCCTAGATGAACTGGTTTCTGTATCTTCGCTGCCACTGACTACTTTTATGACTTCGCGTAGATAGACAAATTCTCTGAGCTTTGGACAACTCCTTTATAAACTGAAAGGGTTTAACTTGGTTAGTTGTGATGTCTCTTCCAAATGTAAGATTATCTGAATTTTAAATATTTATTTATAGATTCCTGAGTGGTGGTCCATAAATACTTCTGACTAATGAATACTATAACCTTTACCCTTCCAAACTCATGATTGTGTATTTTCAGTTTCTTTTAATTTATTTGTTCTTATTGAATGTCTTTCTTAAGTACAGCATAGGGAATATAGCCAAGTCACTAGTTTGTGGGACAGATGACCTCTCTTTGAGTTGTCCCAGCCTTGGTTTAATTCTTCAAAAGGATACTCTTTATTTATTCTGGCTTGAAAAGGAGAACATTGATGACCTTTAAGCACTTTTCTTCCCTGAGATCTTCAAAAGTAACTTAGTTTTATCTCACAGGCCTTAAAAACACTCCTATGTCTTGAGATTGTAGCAAAAACGTATTGGCCAAGACATTTTTCATAGACTCCTTCTCATGTCAGGCCCTGCCTTGAGCTGTCCTTGTGGCAAGCTGGCTCCCCGGCTCTGACACCAATATGCTCACAAATGCCTTTACTCTTTGCCTATAACCAAATTGTGTTACCAGATGAGCTTTAAAGAGCTAATAATCGGATCTTCAGCTAATTAGTCTTTTGGACAACTTTGGAAAATTTATCTAAAGTAAGATACTTTGTATACTTTCAAAATCAGATATAAGATGACCACAAATTTTAAAATATTCCTTTTGAATTGGAAAACTAAAAAAATCAGAGCCACTAGCCTGAGATCTCTGTTAGCTTCTGAGGCTTGTTTTGATTCTGGGATAAACAAATGATTACTGTTGACCTCCTCCTTGAGAGGCCAGTCAGATTAGGAAATAAAGTTTACTCAAAGTCTGTTGTGTGTTGTTTTTTTTTACAGTCACAATATTCTTCTGTATGAAGACGGGCATGCTGTGGTGGCAGATTTTGGAGGTGAGATTTTTATGTATAATTCCTCAAATTATATCAGTTTCTTTCTTCCTTGCATAGCTTGTGCCTCATATTGTGTGACAGACATTAGATTCCACCCTGACAACTGCACTTCTCTAAGTCCTTCAGATTTCAATGATCCTGCTTTTTGTTAAGTATATAATTTATTTTCAGTTTCCCCCCTTGGGTATCCTCAGCTAAAATAAAGGAACTGAGAAGTTAAAGAAGGTAGAGGTTTCTTAGGGTTTCAACATTTTAGCTGTAATCTTTGACCCTGGTTTTAAGATATGTCCTTTGACCTGGATTTGTTTTGTTTCCCTCAGAATCAAGATTTCTACAGTCTCTGGATGAAGACAACATGACAAAACAACCTGGGGTTTGCTGCTGCTTGTGTTCCCTAAAATTGTGAAACAATTAAAATGTGTGCACTCAGCATGAGAGGAAGTGAGATTGAGAGCAGCTTTAAGTGGAAGAAATGCCATTGTCCCAGGGGCAGGATAATGTTTTGTGCTTTTATTTTCAGTAAGCCCTCAAAGAACCCATTTCAAGGCTGTCCCAGAAGAAAATAGATTATATATATAATGTTATGAATAAGATAATAAAGAATTTGTTTCAAATGTAACTGATAAGTACATGGCAGGCATGGATAATTGGTTTTCATATTCAGATATCCTTATTAAGTAGTATAGTTAAAACTTAATAGGTAATTCACTAGAAAATTTGTAGCTCATCAGCATCTATTGACAACTCATGTTCCACTTTAACATTATAAGACAATAGGTGCCATAGCTAAGCATTAATGTTTAAGTAAAATAGTATAAGCTTTAACATCTGAAGCAAGTATCATGGTACTCAAAATGTCTGCAATTAAACTCATCACCTGTCCCCTCCTTCATACTCCCAATCCCCCAAAAATGTACACTTCTCTTTTTTGGAGTATCTGTGTTATTTAATTACCCAAGCTTGGGTTAATTTGTCATTCCTTCCTTTTCCTGCTTCCACTGACACATTACTCAATCATTTTTCTGATTGTTTCTTTTGTTTTTTTTAAGTTCATCACAGTTTCTCATTTTCCATTGCATCAGTTCAGGCCCTCAGCCTCTCTTTTCTGGATTATGGCAATAGGCTTCTAACTCAGTCCTCTCATCCAGCTCATTCTTTGCAAAATCAGCCAAGTGTTGTGTTTTGACTGTTTACCTCCTCCTGTAAACCATCAATTATGCCCACTTCCCACAGGCCAACATCCCAATTCCTTTGCCTGGAAGCCTCCCGCCCTTCCCAGTCTGGCCCCAGACCCCTCTGTGACCTCCTGTCCCATGACAAGGTCTCTCAAATTCCCTGTGCTCCCCCACACACCCCACTTAACCATCTTGCAGACACACCATTCACGTTCACATCCCTGTGACTCTGAAGTGCTCCCTGCACCCACCCTGGAGGAAGTCTCCTTTTCTTGCCAGGCCCGGGAAGTCACATTCACTTTAAGTACCTTTCCTTCCATAACCTGCCCACCTTTCCACCTCCTCCCCATACACTTTTCTCTCTGAGCCTTTGTGGCATTTTGCAATGCTGGTTTGTACTCCTACTCATTCAACAAACATTTATTGAGGGCCTACCAGGTGCCAGGCCTTGGGCAAAAGGCCAGGAATGCAAAATGTGGGTAAAAGCCTAGTCCTTGATCTCAAAGAGTTCATTTTCTAGTGAGGAGAACGGGAATTGAAAGCAGTGTGGAGGTTCAGTGATACGATATGACATAGTGATGGGAGCTCAGGTGGGATGGGTAGATGTAAATCAGATGTGTAAGAAACAGGAGGGGGTGTCAGGCAGAGTCAACAATAGCATGAGCAAATACATAAGGGATGATGAGAAATATCAGACTTCCTGGGAGAACTTCATAAGCTTGGCACTGTTGGCATGTACTGTGTGAGGAAGAAAAAGTGAGAGATGAGTTAGAGAGAAAGGCAGGAAAAACATCATGGACCATGTTGTATCCAAGTAGGATTATACATGTTGGTTTCCCCAGTTAGGTTTCATTCATCTGTTCAGTAAATATTTGTGAAGCACCTTCTAGGTGTCAGACATTCATTTAGGAACTGGGGATATTAGAGCAGACAAAATAAAGTTCTTGTTCCTACTAGAAAAAGATAGACTCTGAACAAGTTAACAAAATAAGTGGTGATAAGTGTCATGCAGGAAAAACAAAGCAGATGTATGAAAGGAAAGTGATGGGGGTGCCGTTTAGATAGGATGAGAAGGAAAGACAACATCCCGTAAGAGAACTGATGTGTGAGTTGTCTATGTAGGAGGAAGAGCAGTGCAGACAGGGGAAACAGGAAGTGCAAAGGCCCTGAGGCGGGAGAGTTTTGTGTGTGTTCAAGGCCATAGTGACTGGAGTAAAGTAAGCAAGGGAAATGGTAGGGTATCAGGGTCGTGTGAAAAGTGTGTTCTCTTTTGATAGGACACAGAGACCTCATCTGGTACCTGGAACATAGTGGTTCTCACCCCAGGTTGCACATTTAAATCACTTTGGAAACTTTTTAAACATATACTATTTAAATTCAGTCCCCAGAAATTCTGATTTTATTGGCCTAGTGTTGAGTTTGTGTACCTGTCTCCTTTAAAAGTTCCCTCAGGTGAGTCTAAAATGAGGCCAGTTGAGATTCTCTGACTAAACAAACTTTCATTGAATGGAATTGAATTGCATTTCACCAACAGTGAGTTACATCCTTTTATTGTGGCAGCAGCGTGTAGTCTTTAAGCACAGCACTACTCTAAGTTTATTGTGAAGACTATTTTGTTTCTTACCAGTTATATGGCCTTATGTAAGTTTGTTAATTCCTCTATTACCCGCCTGTGAAAAATCGGGCATTCTGTATGCCTACTCCCACTTAGGCAATGTTGTGACACAACGCATAATCTCCTGCATAAAAGGAGGCTATTTGGAATTTGAGAGCTCGTGTGGAGGAATAGCAT
This sequence comes from Myotis lucifugus, assembly GCF_000147115.1. NCBI lineage: Eukaryota > Metazoa > Chordata > Mammalia > Chiroptera > Vespertilionidae > Myotis > Myotis lucifugus. The sequence goes on from NW_005871073.1 coordinate 1,429,582, forward strand.
GTGAGGACCATAATCGGAATAAAGATGTTCTTGGAAAGCTATAATTATGCATGATTTCAAAATAAGGTAGACACTTCAAAAGAATTACCAGCAGCCAGCACTACACACAGAATTTCAGTAAAAATTCTGGTTTCCTTCCACGGAAATACAAAGAAAGAAGGTGTTTGGCGAAGTTCATTGCTATGATTATGGAGCCAAGGGGTTTTGGAGCTGAAGGGCTTTTTCCTCCTATTATGCCCCCGAGGAATCTAAATTCCTGAAAGCATGAGAGACTTGCCCAGAGTGCCCCAAATAGTGGCAGAGCCAAATCTAGAAGATGCATCTTCTAACTCAAAATCTAGAGCTGTTGCCTACGCCACAAATAAACCAAATTTACGCATTTGCATTTCAGAATGGAAAGATACCTAAAACTGAAAACTACATAATTGCAAGAGAAAAGAATGCAAATAATGCCATCTAAACATGAGGATAGAGCTTTGTGCAGAGAAACTGACTTGTAACATTTCATGGGCTTTCTTTCTGGGCTATTGCACAAGCAGCATTCAGAAATAACATGTCTGGGCCAACAAAGGAGGTAAGACAGACCTGATCCTGCCCATGAGAAATCTACTTCATAGTATATTCTGGGCACTCCCCAGAGGCCCCTTCTCTCCTCAGTCATGAGGGTACTATTTATGGGCCTCATTTAGTGATTTCCTGAATTATAACCTGCAGATCTAAAGGAGGGACGGTGCCTCCCACAGTGTGTAGATTCACTCGGAGGGAAATATAGATTTCCTGGATGAACATCAAGGCTCGCCATTCAGAAACTTATAAGGCTTCTGGGGGAAAGATGATCAAAGACAACAAAAGCTCTGCTGTTGATCATCACTTAATAAGAAACGGGGAAACTCGATGATTCCTATTGTTGCACTATTTTTGGAAAAATTATGGATTTCATGATCTTCCAATGATTAAAAAAAATGTCTTTTGAAAAACTGAACAACAGTAAACACATTATTTATTGGACAAATTGAGTGTAGCACTGTGTCAATGTTATTTTACGTTTTTGTCTTTTGAGAATGTTGGGAAGACACTTAACAAGCAAGTCCTCACTAAGAAGAACACTGTTCTACGGTGGAAGAACTAAACACATGGTGAATAAATGACCTGTGGATGTTTCTCCACACACAGAACCTCCGCTGGATGGCTCCTGAGGTCTTCACGCAGTGCACACGCTACACCATCAAAGCTGATGTCTTCAGCTACGCTCTGTGTCTGTGGGAACTTCTCACCGGCGAAATTCCATTTGCTCATCTCAAGCCAGGTAAGCCAGGCTGCAATGAAAGTTTCTCTTGTTTTCCTTAGTTCCATGCACTTTTACAACCTCAAGAAACACTTTTTTTCCCTGAAAAAAAATGAGTATTCTTGGTGGGTTGGCAAGGTGAGAGGTAAATAAACAATCTCAAATTGTTTTAAGATGTATGCCCAATCCAAAAAACATAATGACCTAATTCTGTGATTTTAGACACGAGCACACAAAAGTGTAGGTATATTTTATTAATGCTCAGTGCTTCGATTTACCTGTTGTTAACAAAACAAGCAAATGACTATGGCCATGTGACATGTAGGTACAAATAAGTGGGCAGTGCAATACTTATCTTTTGATATTATATTTCAAAAGTGCCTTTTTAGTGTGTATGGAGGGGTGAGCTGAAAGTAGCAACACATAAAAATAACCTGTCAAGAAGAGAATTACTTTTCCTAACAATTTTGTGTTACATATATGGATACATTCCAAAAATGGGGCTTTGTGGGTGAGCCTAATATTGTTAATAATATACTATGTCCATGGAGGTGGTGGAGGTAGGGAATTTAATTACAGGATTTGAGGTTTAAAGTAAATTTTATTTGCATCTGTCTCGTCACTGTATCTGTGTGTCTTTCATGTCTTGTCACAGTGTTTACTTACTTGTGTCCACCATTATGCTGAAAGTACTTAAGGACTTTGCATCCCCAAAAACCAAGCATGCATGAAAAGTTGTTTTCAAATTAAATCATAAATACATTTTAAATAAATTATATTTGAAGTGCCTAGTGGCCAGCCTATCACCATATATCAGAAGAATAAAGTCAAAAGTGATCTTAGGGAAAGACGGATCTTACAAACGTGTATACTCATAAGTCTTAACCAGAATCACAATAATGATTAGCACTTGTGTACAGAGCAAAAGCCACATTTTATATTTTCTTTTAAAGGTAGCTTTGTCCTTAATACCATATGTTCTTTCATTACATTCTGCATAGTGTCTAATGGAGAGCTTTTCACAAATTATGTGGTCTGTACATAGTTACTTAGTACAATGATTATTTAATTGTCCTAATCTATATATAATTTTTCATGGTTCCAAATGATGATATTTACCATTATTATAGTGTGGATGTAAGGACTCTATTTTGAATTAAACCAACATTGCCATTTGTAATGTCTTGTTCAGACTCACTGCTGTCTCTTTACCCCTTAGAATTTTCATTCTAATCAAGACCAGCGACTACAGTAAAAAATGCACTTATTCTAAAGAATCCAGTAATGTTAGACATATTGTGGCATTGTTCATAAGAAAGAGATACATCTTCCTCCCTCTCATCTTCTTTGGCATTTCATTCATATATTCATGTTGATTTTATATCCTAAATACATCTACATTTATTCACTACTTACTCCATCCACCACCATCTTAGCTCAAGCCACCATCTTTATCATTTATACTCTGATAATCTTTAAAAAAATAAAGTTTATTAAAGTATAATTTATATATAGTAAATTTTGTCATTTTAAGATGACAATTAAATGAGTTTTAATAAATATATACAGTTGTATATCCATAAATACGATCACAAGATAGTGCATTTTTATCACTTCAGAAAGTTCCCTGGTGCCTCTTTGGAGTTAATCCACTTTTTCCCACCTCTAGCCCCTGGCAACCACTAAACTCATTTCTGTGCCTATAGGTTTACATTTTCCAGAATATCATATAAATGGAATTATGTGGTTACATTCACCAGTAATTAATTCTTTTTTATTCCTGTGTGATATTCCATTGTGTTTATGCATTGACAAGTTGATGATCATTTGAGTTATTCTCACTTTGGGGCTATTATTAATAAAACTAGAGGCCCAGTGCATGAAATTTGTGCACGGACGGGGGGAGGTTCCCTCAGTCCAGCCTGCACCCACTCCAATCGGGGACCGCTCGGGGGATGTCTGACCTTGTGGGATCAGGCCTAAACCGACGGTCAGACACCCCTCTCACAATCTGGGACTGCTGGCTCCTAACCACTCACCTGCCTGCCTGCTTGATTGCCCCTAACCTCTCTGCCTGCCTGCCTGATCACCCCTAACTGCCCTCCCCTGCCAGCCTGATCGAGCCCCCAACTGCTCTCCCCTGCTGGCCTGATCTCACCTCCAAATGCCTCTGCCTGCCTGATCACCCCTAACTGCCCTCTCTTGCTGGCCTGATCTTGCCCCCAACTGCTCTCCCCTGCCAGCCTGGTTGCCCCCAACTGCCTTTCCTGCCGGCCTGATCTCGCCCCCAATGGCCCTCCCTGGCTGGTCTGATCTCGCCCCTAACTGACCTACCTTGCTGGTCTGATCTCACCCCCAACTGCCCTTCCCTGGTGGCCTGATCGCCCCTAACTGCCTCTGCCTGCCTGATCACCCCTAACCACCCTCCACTGCCCTTCCCTGGTGGCCTGATCGCCCCTAACTGCCTCTGCCTGCCTGATCACCCCTAACCACCCTCCTCTACCGGCCAATTTGGTTCTGATTGGTCAGTTTCTATGCCAGTCAGTGTCTCTGGGCCTATCAACGGGGCCTGATCAGAAGAGTGGGGCTGATCAGCAACCCCAGTGGAGGCCTGGAGAGAAATGGAGGCACAGCTGTTGGCCAGTCCAGGAGAGAAAGAGAAGCAAGTTCTGATCAATGGCTGCCACAGAGGCTACGAATCAGACCCTGCCTTTCTCTCTGCAGGCCTCTCTCCAGGCCTGATCCACAGCCCCCTAGGCAATCAGTGTTGGGTCGGGGCACCCACAGCAGCCTCCATCAGTGCTGGGCCACCATGGCAACCCAGCACTGACTTCCGGTCTGGTCAAGCCTTCGGTCATTAGAACCCTGGTTCTTTATAATATAGATTGCTAAAACCACTCAAGTCTTTGTATGGATGTTTCATTACTCTTAGGTAAATACATGAGATGGATTACTAGATCTTATGGTAAGAGTTTTTCCAAGGTGTTTGTGCCAGTATGGATTCCCACCAGCAGTATATGAGAATTTCAGCTGCTCCATATCCTTGCCAGCACTTTTTAATTATTTATTTAAGATAAAATATCTGTCACTAGAGTAAGTGTATAATGCTATATCATTGTGGTATTGTTTTATATTTCTCTAATAACTCAAGATGTTGATAATATTTTCATGTGTTTATTTGCTGTTTACATCTCTTTCTTCAGTAAAGGGTTTGTTCAAATTGCCTTATTATTTAGCTGTAAGGGTTCTTAGGTTCTAGGTAGAACTCTTTCATTGCTATGTTTTTTGCAAGTATTTTTCTCTAGTCTGTGGCTTACCTCCCTATTTTCTTAGCAATATCTTTTAAATAGCAGAAGTTTTTGATTTCAATAAAATCTACTTAACCAATAATTAAGTCAAATTTTTTGTGTATCCTAACTAACATATTCCTGAGTTCCTTTTTAAAAAATTGTACAAGGTATTGGTTGAGTTTGTTATTCTTTTGTTAATTTACTGGTTTATTTTTTATATACATTTCCAATATTTCAGCATGATTAGTTGAAAAAACTGTCTCCATTAAGTATGTTTGGTACCTTTTTAAAAATCAATTGACCAGATCTATGTGTATCTACTTATAAACTCTTCTGTTCCATTGATATGTCTACCTTTATATCACTACCAGACTATTGATAGACTATAGTAAGTCTTAAAATGCAATATGAACCCTCCAACTTTGTTCTTCTTTGTTAAAATTGCTTTGGGTACATGGGATCTTCCAAATGATAAACATGGTGTATCTCTCCATTCATTGGGTCTTCTTTAATTTCTGTCATCAGTGTGTTTTAGTTTTTATCATACAAACCTTGCACATATTTTTAGACCTACTTCTAAGTATTTTGTTTCTTGATGCTATTTTTTGTTAAATTTCAATGTCCAATGGTTCTTTTATAGTATAGAGATATAATTAAAATTTTTAAATAACAACCTAGTACCCTGCAAAGTTGCTAAATTAATTTATTAGTTCAAGTAGTGTTTTTCTACATTCTTTATGAATTTCCACATAGAAGATTAGGTCACCTGTGAATAAAGAAAATTTTATTTATTTATTTTCAATCCATGTGTCTTTTATATCTTTTTCTTGCCTCTCACACAAGGCAAGGACCCTCAGTGTAACACTGAATAAAATGGTGAGATATATAACTCAAATATATCTACTTCTTAAAGTTTTATCCACCACCACCCTGTTTTAAACTGCCATCTTGGTCACTTAAATTACCGCAATAGCTATTGACTGTTCCCCTTTTATTCTTGTCCCCACTTCCTCTTTAGTCCCTATGCCTACACTGGAATGATAGTTTAAACACAGACTTGATTATGTCACTATTTTTAAAGTTATCCTATGACTTCCCATGTTCTTAGGATTAAATCTCAAAATTCTTAATATGCCCTGCAAGACCCTAACCTTGCTTGTATCATTTAACTTCCCCAGCTCCAGTGACTCTTGCCTTCTCTTGGTGCCTTCAATATGTTGCCCTTTTGCAGTTTCTTTAATAATTCAGTTAATGATGACACCACAAAGATTGCTTTGAGGATTAAATGAGATGCTTGTGACTGAACTTTGTCAATTGAAAACTCTGCAAATGTAAGATGAAAGATAAGGGCAAAGGCTAATACAGGGTTCAGGCTTCCTAGGATTCTATACTTGAGTGGAACTCATTCTCCAAGAAGCCCATACAGACACTGCAAGTCACCTTGGCTCTTCTCTTTCCTGATTTTTTTCCTTCCCTCCTCCCTCCCTCTCTTTTTTCCTTTCTTCACCCCCCCCCCACTTTGCTTATTTTCAGTCTCACTTTCTAAATATTTCAAATCTATACACTTACCACCCTCTTTACTGCTACTTTCTCTTTCACAGGCAGAATAGTGCGCAGTATCATACGTGGTATCCTTGTCTCCAGTTTTGCTCAGCATTTTTTCCCCACCAACTGCCATTCTATAACTAGATTTAGCTTTCTAAAAACTCAAATTTGATCATCTGGCTTCCCTTACTTAAAATCTCTAATGTTTTTTCTTTGCTCTTAAGATAAAAACAAAATTCCTAAAAACAATCCACATAATTATGCCCCTGCTTTTCTCCCCCATCTCCCTGCTGCCACTTGCAGACTCTCATCTAAGTTCCAGCCACATTTCTATTTCATTTCCCCAACATGCCCCATTTCCTCTCACGTCCATGTCATTTGTCAGAGATACTCTTCCCCTCTTTTCATCATACTAACTCCAATTTACTTTAGGTCTTCAATATTACTTCTTCCAAAAACATCTTCCTTAATTCTTCAATATTGACTTAAGCTCAGTCTCCTCCCTGCCCTAAGTCATCATTTACCATAGTATTTACATTTCACTCATATGGTTTTGTTGTTTTCTCTACTCTTTATTATACTTTGCAAATTAAAAAATGAATATTTCAAAGAGATGGAGTTTCCCTCTCTCTTGTACCCACAGAAACATTTATTGTTTTTGGAGGAGAATATTACATAATAGAACAGTTAAAAGTCTTGCCTAAGAATAACTGGATTCCAATATCCCAGATATTAGAATTTATAGTACGTTATTAGAAAGAGAGTGCGCCTATGATAGATGCTGCATTTTTAAAAATGGGACAGTGGCCATGCATCAAGAAACGAGACTGTTAATATCATTGCAGTGGTTAGGCAATCTAGCATATGTTTAGCAATAAATCATGTGAAGCATCACATTCAGTATAAGCTGCATATTAGCCATTTACCATGAGGAACAAATCCATGACTACAATGTGGGACAGCATTATCAATTACAGTAATAGCAACATTACACATGGCTCATCCTCCTGGATATGGCAGAATCCTATCTCCTGGGAGAAATATAAAAGTAGGGCACAAATATTAGCATTGACTCTTCTGCAAGTAATGGGTATGCATTCAGAAAAACTTGTATTCAGGGTCTCTTTTACATAGTATATTTTTAACTTAACCTTATAATTCCAGGTTTCGAAAGAACTATGCCCACAGGGCCAGCAGAAGCAGGCAAGTGTTCTACACAGCACAGTGTGATGAACAGGAAATCACGTGTTCTGATGCAATGGGGCAGGGGCTCACAGCTCCAGCCAAATAGCACCATGAAGGAACATAGGGTGCCTGCTCACTGTTACCATATCAACTAATTTCTATGTATTTGTTTAAAAATTTAAAGATGTTAGAATGTTGGCCATTAACTCAATTCTTAAGGAATTTTCCAGGCTAACAGTGTATGGGCTACAGAACATTTGCATAATGTGTAAGAGCATGAATCTTGTGACCTCATGTAAGCTACTTATACAAGCTGTAGTTCAGTACTTCGGTTTCTTTCTTTTTAAAGTGGTGATAATAATGGGACCTACCTCAAAGGGTTTGGATGTGGCTGGCATTAGTAAACACTCAATAAATAAGTATTAGCTGTTATTATTATTGTCTTTAGGTGATCATTTAGTGCTCCTCTGGCCAAGAATGGTGCTAGAATAAAAGGAAAACAAAAAGGAATAGGGCATTGCCAGGCCCTCATAGTACAGAGAAGGCCTAACTATACTGAAGCACGGTGTGCTTATGATGCTCCCAGGAGGGTCTCCTGCCCAGACTAGTGGTGGCAAAAGGATATCAGGGAAGGATTCTTAGAGCAGCTGATACCTGAACTCCATCTTTAAAAGATGAGTACGAATTCAATAGGTAAATAGTGGGGAGATAGAGAAGATGTCCCAGCAGAAAACAGCATGGGCGAGGTGCAGAGGTAGGAGAGAGCCACAAATATAGTCAAACCTCAGTTCTCCAACGTCTCCCATCTTGAACAATTCAGTTCTGGACTAAGTTGTTCACAGGAAAAATGTCCTGGTTGTGGAACAAAATTTAGGTTCTCTTTCTGACAACCCCTTCATGCTGATACATCAGCTTGACAAAAAGCATCCCTCAGTCAACAAAGGACAGAATGTGAGTCCGTTTACCACTAACCCTCCGGTGTTTAACATCACAGGAAATTGTGCTGTGAATATTTTTGTGGGTTTGTTTGTTCATTTTTTGTTTTGTTTGTTTGTTTGTTTTGCTTTAGTTGCTGGTGAAATGGATGACTAGCACAATTTTAAAACATAAAGAGGCCAGCAAGAGTGCTGATGTTGCTAAGGTTGTGAAAGAAACAATGATCACAGGCACTTGAAGAGTTAAAAAAAAAAAACTTGTTGATTTGGATAAAGGAAAAGCAATTAGCCGGTGACAACATTCCTGAGACAGTGATATGTGAACAAGCCAGATGCTGCACACTGACCTCCTGAAAGTCACCCCTGAACCCAGCACTGAAAGTGATTCCTTTAATGCTAGTAGGGGGTGGCTCATAAATTTAAGAAAAGAAGTATTTGTTTATAGATTAAACAGTAGAGTAAACATGTACTGTATATAAGAAAGGTTAAAACATGAATCATTAGGGGGTCTAGAACATTCATTCCATTTACAGTATTTCTAATGCGTAAAAAATGATTCATTTTTTTAATAAATCGCTTCTTGAATGGCCTTCCAGAATGAATTAAGTTTGAGAAAAATGGTTCCACTGTAATACAACAGGGATGAATCAGAGACTAAAAGGGGATCAGGAGCAAGACATGCTGTAAATGTAAAACTAGAGCCAGATGGCGGAAGGGCCTTGTGTGTCAACAATGAAAGACACTGTAGGCTTTTAAGTAGGGTAATAGTACCATTATATTATTATTTTTAAAATGCTACAAAGCAAAAGCTGGATTGAGAGATTCAAAGCATAGGCAAGGAAATCAAGTAATAAAGAAGAGGATGTATAAAACCTTAACTAGAGTAGTGGCTTTGGAAGAGAAAGGAGAGGTTGGCTTCAGAAGATTTTAATAAAACTTGCTGATAGATTGAGGTGGGAGCACATTGGGGGAGGGGAGATGGAAGAAGTCGAAGATGACTTACAGACTTCTGGCTTAGCCAGCAGGAGCATGACGCATATAGGAAGAGAGCAAATTTGTGAGAGAAATGATTAGATTAGAAGGAGAAGGAGCCAACGTCTGAAGCCAAGCAGAGAGGAAAGAACCAGGCAAAATAAAAAAGGAGCTGGTATGACCTGGCAAACAAGAACTGTCTTGGATACTCGTCAGAGAAAGAAACCAACACCTGCCTCTCCAATTTGATTTCTCTCCTGGGCCTGTCACCCCTGATATGTCATGAAAAACTAAAGAAGAAATCTGGGATGAATTAATCCATCAATATAAATTGTATCCAATCCATTTTCTTCTAACCAGGTAACCAATTTTGCAGATCACTTTCAGATTAGAGTTTGGGGCCAAAGAAGAGAGCCTCTCGTTTTCCTTTTGTTTTCCTGTGTGGTGCCAGCTGGTTCATGAGGAGACTCAACTCTGTGCCCTGGGATTCCTTAGTGCCAGGCTCTAAGTCTGCAGTGTGACAGCAAATTAAGAACATCTGCCAATTTATTCTAGCCAGATTTGGGTGAGACTTCATATTGAGACGTTAACTCAGAGTTGCAAACTGCAGTCCGGGAACCAAATATGGCTTGCAGACATTTTTATGTTTCACATATGGCTTTAAAAAATACGAATTGAAGTACATTTAGAGACGCAGTTATGTCATAGGTCTCATATTTATAGCCATTTGCTACCCATGCTTAAATATTTGATGATTATGTTCTTCTCCATATATGATTCGGATCCTAAAACATCCTACATATAATAACCTCAAAAGGCATAAGCACACGGATGATGTGGACTGTGTGTTGTCAAGTTATAGGAAAATAGGAGTGAGCTAAAGTTCTGAAATCTTCTGTTTGCTGAGCTAACCCTTATCAGTTTTTCACTGAGAAGAGCGGAGCCAGCCAATAACTACACAGATCAAATCGGTCCAATGGATGGTGATATTTCTATGAATATAGCTGATATTAACATCCCAATACTTCATTACACTGACAAAGATTGCAATGAGAACAGACAATGGTGCAAATTAATCTATTCTTCTGACAGCCTGTAATGAGAATGGGATGTGGTTTAAAAAATTAAGCCATTCTTAGTACAATCTCAAGATTGCAATCTCATGGTCTCTCTCAGATGCTCTACGCTCTGGTGATACATCATTGAAAAGTGTCAGTTCAACAAAGAATGTCTCCGCTCTTGCTGAGACGGTGGAATGCCTGTGCTTTGTTTCACCACACCCTGCCCATTAAAAACAGTGAAGTTGAATCAATTGTGTCTTTTAGAACACACGTACACACAATCCAAATTGGAAAAAAACAACAACATTCTGGCAATTTTCTCTTAGTCAAAACTTGGAAACAAAACGTGGTACTTTATTGCTCTCCTTTTTAAAATGTGCGTGCCTAGATTTCCTCTTATAAAACATAGGAGAATACGAGATTGATTACTTTAGGGATTCAAAATCTAGTACCAATTTATCCATAAGCAATGCAGAGCTAATTAAGTTCATCATGAAGAGCTGCTTAGTCATCCTCTCCACAATGGCCGTGGTTTATAGCCTTGTAATTCACAGTAACTCGTTGCAATGTTTTACTGGGTGTTCATGCCCAAAGAAAACCCCCAAAGGAACTAAGATTTCTGGTCTAGACAGGACAGAAAACATACAACAGTTCTCTAGGCTCAGGATAAAAGGAATCAGAAAGACCCTTGGAGATGTAGGTAATAATTATAGCAACAACAGCAGCTAACCCTATGTGGGACCGACAGTGTGTCAGATGCTTTATGTACTCTGTCTCTTCTAATTCCAAGGGTATCCTGTGGTTTGGATCCTATTTGGGTGAGATATATGCTCAGTGTCACATGCTAGTAAGAGGTATAGCCAAAATTTAAGTGTATGGCTCCCTGTCCCCAAAGCCTATGGTTGTCACCATTACACTATGTCCTAACTGCTCTCTAGAAATTAAGACTCACAGAAGCAAATTAGCTTAATAAGGATCTTCCAGAGAGTTCAAAGTAAAGCCAGACTGGAAATTAAGCCTCCACATTTTCTTGTTAAGGGCATTTCTTAACAGTCATACTGCTTCAGTTTGTGGAAGCCCCTCCTCCCCAAAGGCTTTGCACAAAAGATAGTATTATGTACTAAATACGCTGCCAGATCCCAACAACTGACCTAATTATATTGTAAGTTGATATTAAACTAAACATTATATTCATTCTGCAATGTTTCTTGGTGAATAGAAATTATTCTCGGTCCTAAAAACATAATAATGAGCAAGATATTAATTGGCATTAATCTTTCATCTTCACTTGTTTGTACAAATACTGTTTCCTGACTTCTATTTACCATGATTTATGTTATTTTCAGTGAACCCTTATTTTGAACTATCGCATTTATTGATTCATTCAGTGCATATCTATTGAATGCCTTGTAATTGCCTGTCACTGTGCTGAGCACAGGAGATACCATGGTGAAAACACACAGTCACTGACCTCAAGAAACTTGTGATGTATTTGCAGAGGCAAACAAGTGAAGAGGTAATGCAGTGTAAAGCATTATGTGCCATTGCAGTACCGGGTGCTGTGGCAGGGCACAGGAAGGATACCCATAGTTTAGAGGTCATCTAAACTATGACCTAAGTGACAGTAGATGTAATGCAAGGAAAGAGGGAAGGGAAGAGGACTCCAGGAAAAAGAAATCACATTTCACAAGGAAACTATGAAAAACAGAAGAAAAATCCAGTAACTCATTTCTTCATTAATTAAGCATCTATTTACCATATTTTATTGAAAAGTGTAACACTTTATTTTTTTCTTAGCCTACTATCATTCACATAGAATGTTCAATACATTTTGTCACATGAATAAATGAATGAAGGTTATCACATGTTGTGCTTAATGCCTGGTCTCTTCTTCACTGGCCTCTTTTGAGAGACAACACTGGCAATCTCCATTCATAGCTTTGCTTTTCTTGATAATGTTTTGATTTAAAAAAAATGAAGCACTGGAATCCACAGATCGACAGCAGTGCTGTGTAAACCCTTGAGGCTGACTCACAACATTGTGTTTAATTCAACCTCTTTGGGGATAATGGGAGTGAGAGACAATGATGCGCTAGAATTGTGTTGTCTGATATGGACGTCATCAGACACACATGGCTATTTCAATTTATATTAATCAAAATTAAATTAAATTAAAATGTCAGCTTCTCAGTTACACTAGCCATATTTTTATGTGCCTAATAGCCACATGCTATTGTGAATGGCGCAGAGTAACATTTTCATCATTGCAAAACGTTCTATTCAACAGCCCTACTCTAGTAACTAGATTGTAAGCTTTACTAAACTATTGATAATTATTTCAGGGTAGTACTGATGAAAGAATAGGTGCTCAATACAAAGTTATTGATATTTTTAATGTAGCCTTATTCCCTTTTAATAGCAAAGTTTTCTTTGTGAAAGTAGAAACCAAGATTTACATAAATCATTTAACATATTTCATGTAGCAATCAAGGTAAAATATGATTAATGGGCTTACAGTAACTTTTCTGAATCTGGAATACCAGAAAATTTCCCAGCTGTTAGTGTAGCATGGCTACTTAGGCAAGATTGACAGAGCAATCTCAAAGGTGACAAATTTCAATCCCATGACCCCTCATGTAGCATTGCCCGCTTTATGGCGGAGGGGCTAATGAGTAGCACCACTGCCAAGAGTGCATAAAGCAAAAGGGAGAAGGAGATGCCAAGGCCTTGCAGAATCTACTTTGAATAATGAAGAATTAAATATCATTCATCTTAAACTGATTTTCCAGACGCAGTGCCAAGAAGCAAACAAGTAACTTTATATGCTTGATATCAGAGTCTAAAAGAGTTTCAGAGGAGACGTTTGGCACCTGCATCTGAGTTTAACACACTTTATGAATAGTCCCTCCCCACCCATTAGGATGTGTATAATTAGTTTAAATATGTGCACAACACTGGTTTATGTGCTTATAGCTGCTCCAGCTCAACAATATCCAAATGGTCATCAGTTTGTTTGCTTATTTATTTACCACATTCTAAAAATAATGAAAAATAGTCAAGAGTGTCTGATGGAAGGAGCCTAACATGCCTAGTTTTTTTGTAACACAAAAGACACATTTTATGTCATGTTAAGTTTGCTGCATATGATCTGATTGGCCTTTTTCCCCCCTCAGTGTTAGCAGCCATAACTCTATCTGATAGTGCTAGAAATCGTGGGCAAATGTGACAGTGCTACTATTCTACAAAGGAATTGGAGAGAAAAGAGGAAATGAAATTTTTGACTGCCCTCTATCTGAAACCATTGTATGATTAGAACAGCTGTTGAAATGAAATATTAAAATGGTAGGCAGGTAAAGGGCATGAACTGAGACTTTAAAGACAAATAATAAATGTTTGGAAAAATATTAAGCCTTATATTTATCAAAGAACAAAATTTAAACAACTGCAAATGAGCTGATATATTTACCTCTCATATTAGCAGAGTCTATCATAAAGTGAGAAAACCTAATTCTGGTGCAGGTATAATAAAAACCTTCTTACACACTTGGTATTAAACTTATAATATAGCACAATTATTCAGGAAAACAGTTGAACAGGATGTATTAAACATCTTTAATTATCCTCTTAGATATATTAATTTCACCTCTCAAAATATCATAAGTAATCTGTGAAATCAAGAAAGTCATATTGAAAAGACATTCTTTGAAGTGTTTGCAGCCAAATTTAAGCAACTTAAAATTGAGGAATGATTAAGCAAATCACACTAAATGTAGAGTCATTAAAAATATGTTAACATGGAATTTTAATAACATTGTAAATGCTTATATTTAATTTAAGGGGGAAAGTATTACATAATTGTATATTAGACATAAGCTCAATTATATAAATATTATATAAGAAGTATTCAAAATATTTTAGCACTTGTTTCCTCTGAATAAAATTTTATCCTTTATAATTCTCTTAATTTTCTAAAATTCTACAAAGAATAAGTATAAACTTTACATTTGGCAAAATTAGATACTAATTCTGACTGACCCATAAATACTAAGTTACACTGCATATAATTTCACTAGATCAGATCTATAAACAGAATTTAATTGGAGAAAACTGAGATGGAGAAGTAGTGGGTGAGGTCAGACCTCAAGGCACTAAGATATAGACAGATGCTTATGACATCACAATCTAGAAGACAGGAAGCAGCAATGCCCTGGATCTTTAGCCTCCCACTGGCTCAGAGCAGTCTTTCTAGGGAATAAAAAGAGCTTCATGTGTTGTTCACAAAGTATTTTCAATGTGAAGTGGCTGAAGAGAGCATGGAATCTAGAACTATGGGCTGCAGCAACTACTAGTGATATTTAATTTTTTTCTAAATTGAAAACTTGTTATATACACACACCCCACACATAACAGTAACACACACCATACCTTGCGCAGTTTTTAGAGGGATTGGAAGATCTTATGTCTGTAAATACCATGATGCCTGATACAAAATGTATTTAATAAAAGTAGCTATCAGCTTGGTTTCCAAGGGAGTAGAGAAATCACTGGTTGCAGAACAAAAAAATAATCAGCAATCAGTAATCGGCAGCAAAGTCCCAAGAATCATAACACAGTAATGGGGAGTTCGTGATGAGCAATATTCAGAAATCCAAACAGGCAGGCAGCACCAGGGAGTTCAATCAATGAGTGGTCTTAGCTAAAAAGATGAATCTGAAGTCTCTGATATTTTTAATATTTGTAAATGTTAAAAATTAAAATCCTAACATTCTTGTAACCAGGGATTTGAGCTTAAAAAATAACCTATATTGCCCAAGTTATTCAAAGTGCAAAGTTCAGTGGCCCCCATGTCTTGCTATGTACAGAGTAAGCTCATTAGCCTGAGATTTATGGCTTTGAACAGTCTGGTCCAATCTGCCTTCCAGTCGTTATTTCCTATGATACCGTGTACATTGCCCTATCCTTCAGACACACACACTCAATCACTTGCTATCTGCATGTTCCTTTGTATGCTCATATTCCTTCTGCTCACTATTTGTTGATTGAACAACCAAATGAATGAATTTATAAAGATACACTTTCAGTATCAAATCATCCCATGTTTTGTTACCCTTTAAAAATAATCATAGAATTCTTTTTGATTCTCTCCTGACGATGTACAGATTGATCCCTGATTATTGTTGCCTGTTCATATGTTTCTTGAAATGAACATGTGAGCTTCAAAACTGACGTGATGCTTTGGTTTGCAGCGGCAGCAGCGGCAGACATGGCTTACCACCACATCAGACCTCCCATTGGCTATTCGATTCCCAAGCCCATCTCATCTCTGCTGATGCGAGGGTGGAATGCATGTCCTGAAGTGAGTCATTTCTATTTCCTCCTAGAAAATGTGTTATGGTCAAAATCTGTCACAAATAGTGTAACACCAAAGTCTTCTTTCAGGGTGTATTTTAAGGCTGTCGAGGCAGGAAGACTGATCTGCCTTCTGCTCTTTCATCACTAATTGCCTCAAGAAGTCTGAGTAGCTCATATTTCTTTGCTGCTGCTCTCTGATTTTGAAATGTTTCTCACAGTTGATTAGTAAAAGAAAAACCAGGGGATGACAGATGATTCACACTCTCATCTTAGCTGCAATTTTATTAACTATGCTTCAGCCACATTTAGTCATTTTCTGAAAAAACACACACACAAGTTTAGCCCGAGACGCAGACCTTGGGGCAGAGGCCTGGGGACAAGAGGGCCCTACAGCACTGGGTCCAGAAGGAGGCAGCAGACTGGCCCTAGTCCTCTGAGTGGCTGTGATAAAGTGGTTAAGAGCATAGATTTAGAGTTCAAATGAAGGGATTGATATTATGGAAGGAATAAGTAAAATACGATATGTAACCATTTTAAAATATGATCATTGATCTAAGAGAGTAGAAGGAAATAGTCACATAATCCCAGAATGAAATTGCAGACCATCTGTCTGCAGGAAAGGATTCTTCTTTGTACCAGGCAGACTGATGTCTACTTTGTCCTCAGAGACTGACAAAGGAGGAGATTCCGTAACTTCTCTCCTGAGAGCACAGTTTAGTACAGTGTCTAAGAGTCCCTCTGACAGTCGGTTTTGTTGTCGATTGAATTCCTTGTGTCTAGACGTCAGTCCACATTGATTCTTCTGAGTGGAGAGAATTAGTTCACATTCTTCACACTGGAGCTCCTTATACAGAAAGGCCTAACAGCCCTTATTCATCCAGCTCCAGCCACCCTAGTTATTGCTGTCTTTTTCTTATAGGTCTTTGTTTCTGATCCTTCCCAGGCACTTTATCTCTCTTTGACAAAGAAAGGAGCAGAAAAAGGGAGGGAGGCTATTGTTATCCCAGGAAGCATCTCACCACAGGAGAAATAGAAGAAGCCCCAGTCCAGACGTTAGGAAGGAGAAGGCAACTTTCCTATTCATTTTCAAAAGGCAAAACCCAGACCAAGTCTATACTCAATCCCACAAGTGCACAGAGAACTCTTATGAAGAAAAATGAAGACTATTGTGGGACATGAATTGAGTATCTCAGAAGAAATAACTTCTACTCCTGACCACTTAATCTGACAGATTACATATTTATTTGTGTAGAATCTTTTCTCACTACCAGAATGTTAGCTTCATAAAATCAGGGACTTGTTTTTGTGTGTTACTTTTGTTTTGTTTGCTGTTATAATCTCAGCACCCAGAACCATACATAGTAGATGCTCAAAAACATTTGTTGAGTAAATGAATGAATATCACTATTGCTTATCAGTGCCTCCAATCATCTCATCTGGACTTTGATGTCCAGAAAAACATGTCTTAAAAATTACATGACTTAAGATAGTTTGGGATAAGCTTTCCTTGTCTCTCCATATGAAATTTAGATATATTTTCTAGAAATAAATATGCCAGATACCTACTCCAGAATTTCCTTCTGTATGTGGGATATGAGCTCTTCCAAGGTGTAACACAAAATAACAGTCCAGGGAATCCCTTTTGTTTTATGAACTGACTTTTCATGATTATAGGTAAGGGACATATGGAAGTTTTAATTTGGGGATAAAAGCTAGTCATTGGAAGCTTCTAAAAGTATTTTGGGGGTAGAATGGATGCCTAAGTAACAGATTGGGAAATGATAAAGAGAACCAGAATAGGGCCAAAAGAGGGAATATATTATACGCACTAACACACACATATACACTAAGAGGCCAAAAATCAAGTACTTAGTGGAAATGTTTTATTGCTCAGCAGTGAAGACTTTCAAACATAGGTCTGGGCTCTGGAGATGAGGTTCAGGGAAGAGAATAGGGAGAAAGCAGAGTAGGAAATCAAAGTCACCGATTGGCAACATCTGTGCTTGTCACTCGGGTGGACTCTGGGTTGGTTATGGTATCCTCTTCAGCATTATGAAATTGATCTTCTTCTGTATGTGACATGCCTGAGTCGTCATTACATGGCCCAGTACAGTCTTCACCATGTCAGTAGGCTGATAGTGAAGAAAAAGGGAACAATGGGCTAGTTTTTGTTCTTTCCTCCAACAATTATTTATTGAGTCTCTACTGTATGCAGCCCCAGGAATAGGTGCTGGGGTTCCATGGAGATATGCGTTCAATGGAGTTTAAGGCCTAGCGGTCAAATGAAGATTAACCAGATAAGCATATGAACATTTTTTAAAGTACAAGCTAAGATAGAGGAAAAAAGATTAGATGAGAATACACACTAAAGAATACTAGCAAGTGGGGAACACAGAGCTAGTGCAGGTCAGATAAGGCTCCTTGGAAGAAACCACATTTGAACTGAGATCATAAACATAAACAGGAGTTTGCTCAGTGAAGGTGGTTGGTGAGAGATAAAAACAAAAACAAACAAACAAACAAAAAAACAGTCCCCAAAAAAGAGAACATGTGCAGATTTGTTGTGAGAATACACAGGGGAGAGACTCAGTTATTGAAACATGGTAGCCACTGAGGGGTTAAGTCTTATACCAGGCACCATATGAAACAATTCATCTTTAGATATAAGACAGTAACATCATGCTGTCCTGGTCATTATTTTTTAGATCATCAACTTCACTACTCATTTTTTCTCTTATGTCTATTTTTGCCTCAATTCTTGAATTCAAGGCACCTTATTGCTTTGCATGTGTGTCTTCTTAGTGAAGACCCATAAAGATAAACCATAATCAAGATCCATAAAGATAAAAGAAAATGAGAATGCCAGCCTATTGGAGATGGGAATGCTTATTGAAAAACAGTGAGAGGTGGGAGAAAGTCCTCATAGTAAAATGTGATCAGATTTTAGAAAGCCTTGGAAACCAGAATAGGAAATCTGGACCTGAAATTATCGGCAAGTATATTTTTGTCTCGAAAGCAGTGAAAGAAACATGATTAAAAGGTCATTTTTTAAATTCATCTCAGTTTGGTATGAGAGATTTATTCATTTGAAGAAGTATATGTAGCTCCATAGTGAGGCAGGCACTGCATTACCTGCTAGGGTGCTTTCAAAGAGCTAAGCATTGTTTCTTCATGTGTGGGCTGCATATTACATGCTCCAGAGTACCCTGGAATGTTTGTTAAAACGAAGATTCTGGGGCCCTATTCTAAATCTACTGAATCAAATCTCTGCCATGGAATGGCAACTCACATTTTAACAAGCACCCCAGGTAATTTGTGCTCCATAAAGACAAAGAACGAGTGGGCTGAACGGAAGCAAAAGACACTGAAGTCAGAGCACCCAGCGAGGCTGCTAGTGCAGTAATCCAGTTGATTACAACACAAAGACTACAATGGTTACCATGGGGATTCAGAAGCAGGGGGAAACCTGAGAACTACTTCAAAGGAGACGGAACATCATAACGAGGTGAAAGACTGGACTTAGGAAATGGAAGAGAGAAAAGAGTCCAAGCACTGTCATCCCGGACTTCTGAGACGCTGCCAGGGACCAGAGCACTCATTAGGCCCATAGATATCAGGGATATTGTTGGCAGCGAGAGGAGAACAAAACCCAGGGCTCTGCATGAAGGTGAAGGTGCTTAAAAATATAAGCAAAGGAAAAAGAAAAGATAGCTAAGAAGGAAAAAAATAACCTGTTCTACACAACGGAGGGAGCTGTCAATTAGAATAAAGTTATTGGGCAAGAAGTCAGCAGAGACGCTCCTCTCACCTTAAAGGTGCTTAACAAAATGAAGTGGGAACAGGGGAGGCAGACAGATGGCCCAGGATGGAAGCTCAAGCAGAGAGTCGGAACAAAAATAGAGGGGAGAGGAGTTGGAAGTTATAACCAAGAAAATTTTGGATCCTGGGAGAAAAGAGAAAGAAGAGAGATCATAAGGTTAGGGACTTTCAAAATAAGAAAATTGTCATTTGCTGGCAGTTTTGAATAGGAAAGAAAACAGAAGGTAGATGGAGCATGTAAGCATTACTTACATGGTTCTAATCATCTTTTAAGCTTTATAATATTTCCAACTGTTAGACATAGAGACCTAGACAGATAAAGAGGTGAAAAGGAAGTTAGTTGCCTTTGCAACCTTCTTTTCCCCCCAATATGAAGTGTAAAATAGTCTATGCCTTGGCGATATGCTTTCAACATTTTACTGGGATATTTGAGTACCCCTCTAGCTTTTAAATAAATGCAGCATCGAATGAGAGATGCTTATTCTGCCATTACTTTTAAATCTAATATTTATAAGCACATTTAATTTCTGTGCATAAGAAGGAGTACTCACACCAAACAATAGTGGCATGCTAAATTAAAGAAATCAAACCTTGAAACTTATATGTTAATGGGTTATTTATTTTCAAAATCTTAAGTTAACAGCAATTGGCAATAAAGCCCCTTAAAATTCCTTTTGTTCAGGACCCATTGTGTTGATCTTGAAGCTCCATTTGTTCTTCTAAAATGATTGAAGCCAAGATCTCCACCTAGTGGATTTAAAGGATTTTACAGAAATCCTTAAGTGTGTGTGTGGTTTGTTTTTTCTCTTAGAGAATTAACAGGTTTTAAAGACTTCTACTTAAGAACTACCATAATTGTCAACAGAGCAGTCACCAATAGCTGAAATACACCAATATGCATATCAGCTAGACTACAGTTAACAAGCAAAGCTCAGTTTTTATTTTCATACCACAATTAGGAAAGCAGATCAGGCGCAAATATGAATATATAATCATCTCTGTAGAAAGCAATATTGTAATACCACTAATTGAGATGTGTATAGTAATTTCCATAAAATAAACATCAAGTGTAAATCTGCTCAAGTACTTTTTTTCATCTTTAATCTTTCATTTGCTTAAAGCTTTTTTTTTTTAATTCTCTTTCTTTTCCAGGACTAGGCTATACTTTTCCTTCCCATTTTCCCATTCCTTAGAGGAGAAAACTCAATTAATTGTGTCAAACACATCCTGTGGCTCCATCTTTGATTTTTGCATTCTATTCAACCATGTACTGTTATTTCACTGATAACAGAGTTGCTGAGGATTTTTTCCCCCTCCAAAATAATGCATTTGAAATGCATGCAAAGGCTGGGGATGTTTGTGTGTCCTTTTGAAGAAAGCTAAGGTAGAACATGATTATTATTTGAGTTATTTTGTTCACTTTGTTCTGCCTCTAAAGGTGATGTATGGGCATATTCTGCAGATGGTGGATCAGGGTATGTTTTAGAGCAGAGTTTTCAGCTTCATTTATTCTTCTAGGAATTAGAGGCACCTCATTTTCTGCCTCTAAATCTCTTTTAACTGTGGTAAGAGGGGACGTGCTTCATGTATCTCCACTGTCACCGCGCCTTCTCTCAGTGCACTTTTATCTTTATCTGGGTGAATTTTCTGAGCCTTTCTCAAACCGTGCATGTTACTATTTATTTGAAGATCTATTTCACTAGGAGGTAGTCTATTTTTGGTTTCATGGGAACTCATGATACTCAAATCCTCAGCTGTAATTGTCGTCTCAACAGAACTTGAACCATGTAATACAAGAGTTTGACTTTTTCCATTTTCCCAAATTTGCTACTTTTCTTTTGTGGTGCTTTTTAAGGTATTCTGTCTGGTCTGAATTAACAAACTAGAATTTGACTTGCTTTTATCATGCATTTTCCCCTCCTCTTTCCCTACTATTTTTATCTCTGGTGCTTCGGTTCCATCATCTCTGGGCAATGTATGTGTGTGGTCAGTGTCTTTTTTGCTACTATTGGGTAGATGCCAAATGCCTTGAGTTCTAAGAGATGTGCCAACATCTTTGGGAAGTTCTAGTCTATTTTGGTACCAAACTGAATTTGTCTTCATAAATGTTAGGTTGTCCTTGGATTGTGTTTGGGGAATGAGAGCAGAATCATACGTTTCTGTTTTAGGCAGTATTTTTTCTATATCAGTTCCCTCATCCATAACACAACTCTCCATCATCTGATGTGATATTTGAGGTTTTGTCAGTAACGTTTTTTCTTCGTTTCCAAGTTGTTCATTACTTGAGTGTTGCACCGCATGTTGTAACATTTGATTTTGATGGACAGTATGTTCTGTGTAGGTGTCACCGACAAGTTGTGTTTGATGCTCTGAGGACAGAGAAACCTGGTTTAGCTCCCTGGTCATAGATGTGTCCTGCTCTGTGTGCTCTGTGGGCTCTGCTGCCCCTTGCTCGGCGGCCCTCCTGGGATGGCCAGATGCTGAAAGATCACTTCCTGTATTTTCCGGAGAAGCTGGTAAATAACTAGAAGCTACCAGTGTGAGGTGAGTGGCACCCTCCACTTGCTCAGTTGAGAATGGAGAGTGTGCGTGCCTATGGTCAGCTGCCTGGCGTGTGAGCCCAGGCCCTGTTACAGGGCTTCCATCAGGAATGAGACCAGGAGGCTGACAGTGGCCTTCCATGGAGCTCTGGGGGACCACAGATGAGCTGTTAGCATTGAGAAGAGGAGCCTCTTTGGTGTGTTTATTGTAACAGGGGGTCTGATTCGGGGCCTGTTGGAGAGGCAGCCTCTTCGAAGTGACTGCAACATAATCGTTACTCTCTGGCTGGTGGGGGGAATCTGCAGAGGACAGGAGGTTTATTTTGGCTCCTTTCTCAGAAGCTTTGGATAGTTTATTAGCAGGTAGCAGTACTTGTTTACATTTCCTTGGGAGTTCCCACAAGGACTTTTCTGGATGGACTCTGACTTTTCTAAAAGGGTGTAAATTTAATTTGATCCTTAAGTTTTGCTTTTTAATTTTCCCTCTGGGGTCAGATGGATCGCGTCTCTTTTTTTTCGGAATCTGTCCATCAGTAAACCATCTTCCTCCTTCCGTTCTCTCTCGGGGACTGCTAGATTTTTTGAGATTCAAGTTGGCCAGGTGGTTACTTTGAATTTTCTGCTGTTTCGAATGGGTTGATGCTTCGGTTGATGTCACCAACCTATTTTTTTCAACTAAACCAGGATCATGGGAGCTAACATGCTTAGGGGAATATGTTTTCTTGATGTTTGTCGATAACCCTGTTAATTCCATGTTATCTTCACTCATGAGGAATTTTTCTATGGCTCTATAAATTTGGATTTGCTCTCTCTCAGACTTTGAATGTTCTCGATGATTTGGCTTCCTTTCTTTTGCATAATCATTAAATTGGTCATAGGGCACATATTTACAAATAAGAGAATTGTTTGGCTGAAAATACTTAGGCCTGCTCCGTTTTAACAGTTCACAAGGATCGTCGTATTTTGACCTATGTTTGTGTAAGATCTTTTGTACATAGTGTCCCTCAGGCTCACAAGGCTTGGATGATGAGCTTGTAATAAAATGTCGCTGCCTGTGAGGTTTTAAGCCATTGTTTCCTTTTTCTATTGGAGGCTGCCATGACTCATTTGTTAAATGCTTTTCAAGACTTTCTCTTGCCAAGGCTGAAGCGGATGTTGCATATCTTCTACTAAATATGTCACTGCTGATATCTGCGGAACAATAAATGCAGGAATTTAACACTGAGCAGAGTTTTATGACCCAACCAAACAGATGCTTAGAAACCTTATCTAAGGTGTAAAAATTATTCCTCTGATTATGGCAATTCTTGAATATGTTCTAATTTTAACCAAACCCACAAAGGACATATGGCAATTTGGTGTGTTTGCAATGGCATTCTCTATGGTCACATTTTAATCAGTTGGGATGCTGACTTAAAAGCTGTGGAATTAGAAATAAAAATGTTCAGACTTGTACATCTTTTAATTAGTTGTTAAGTTACTTTTAAATATGAAAATAGTTAAATCTTAAATCCTTTTCAAATAGCTGTAGTAATTTTTTTCTGCATTCATTTTTCAGTTGGAACAAAATGTTAGAAAGAATGTAATACAATATTGAGTAATGTTGAAGTTTTAAGTTTCAACAACAAAAGAAAAATACTTGTGATGCTCTTGGATCAATCAAAAACTGCTTAATATCCCAACACTTAATGCAGTATTCACTAAATATTTGTTACGTGAATAATAATGTTAGAATATGGCCTGATCTGTGTTAAAAAAAATCTCTGTCTGGGACTTTTACATGGTGCAGGTTAATGACACATGTTAAATAATATTAATGACAAAAACATTACTAAGAGTCAGGCACTGTGCTAAATATTGGACATTCATTATCTCATTTAATAATCAAGGGAATCTTAATCCATTGGACAAATCCTATTAACCTATCACTTTTACAAATGAAGAAAAAAGAAAAGCTTGGAGAGGTTGGATGTTTTCTGCCAGTCACATGTCAACTTAATGATATGGGCACCACTGGACCCAGGTCTGTCCGACACTAAACCCTATCCTCTTAACCATAGTGCATATGAAGTTTAAAACTGCATCTTATCAGTATACTTTTTCAATTTTGTGAAATTGTTGGTTTTATACAGAGGAAGAAAGAAGTATTTCTGTTCACTGATGAAAGGGGGAGGTGAACTATGCCTCAGACTAGCATCTAATATTATTGAAGGTCTGCCTTCAGCTTCCCAGGTGACCTTGGAGAAGCCACTTACTGTCTGGATATCAGAAGATGAGACTAGATGGGAACTTTATGTGGATATAACTTTATGCGGCATAAAATTTACGTGGGTATAAAATTATTCCAGAGAAAGAGTTTGAGGCTTTATCCGATTCTAACAAGAGTTCTACGACTAAGAGATAAATATGAAGAACTCTGACTAGATCCTCTCTGAAGTCTCCTCTCCCCCTGAAACATTATAATTCTCTGCTTCCAGACTAGAAGGCACCATCAGAGTGATGTTGCCTCTTCCTGACGTCTGCTCTGGGGTGGGGATGGCCTTGGTTGTTTTCTCCTCACATACCTGTCCTCTGCAGCTTTCGTACAAGGCCTGGCATGTAACAGGATTTCAAATCTTTCTTAAAAGTAATCATATTGGTCTGGCCAACCAGTGTTCTCTGTGTGAAGCAGGGGACGGGGTGTTAAATGATTAAGGGGCCATATTCCCTTTGAGGTATGATTTTCCCACAGAGAAGTTAAGGCCTTGGGCAAAGCTAAAATGAAACATATGGCTAAGGTATGATTCTATCAAAAGGCTAAGAGCTTATTTTCTTTATAAAATAAACCAATCTGATCTGATTTTTATGGCAGATGTTTCTTTCCTCAGCCATTCCTCTTTTGAGTCAAATCATCGGTCCCCAGAAACTAGTAAAAACTAGAATCTGGGAATGCAATGGAATAAATTCACACCCTGCCTTATGCTGCACGTGAAATAACATCCAGTTTTATGTCTTTTCACATTGTTCCCAAATCCATCCTTAGGCCCAGGTCCCCATGGCAGGAATTTCTTGGTGCACCGAGTACCTTGTCATTCAGATTCTGAGAGAAAGCTCTGCTTGTTGTAAACCAATTCAGATAAATGACAGGAGCCTCTTTACAGAGCAGCTGTCAAAGTTTTCACTGCTGAGCCTGAAAGCATCGCCTTACTATTCAGGAAGAAAAAGGAAGACATTTAATTCATTGCCTCCACCTAAATATTGACATCGCCCATGTACAGTGGGGAGATGTCACGGCCAGATTCGCTTGGCTCCCAACATGGGACAATGAATTAAGTCCTGACTTTCCCTGGACCGGGAAGTTATCATCACTGACAGCTCAGCAAGCAAAGTATGTGTCTTGACATCATTCCTGAAATGAATCACTAGCATGAGAAGGCCCATTCTTCTAACATGTCATGCTCTGGGAAGGTTGCTTACTGCAGAATTGGCATTAGAGCTCGAAGGATGTTGGAATGGAAGCCAATATTCAGCCTCCCATAAATCTTAACAGCACTATTGCTATTTAAAAGGGTTCTTTTATTTTTTTTTTTTTAACATTGTTAGGTGTTGGATCACAAAGTTCTCTTTACAACAGGCACAGGAAGTACTCCCAGCTGCTGTGAGGGTGGGGAGTTTTCTCATCCCAAACGCACATGCACACACACATGCATGCACAAACACATGCACATGCACGCATGCATGCAAGCACACATGCATACATGCACAAACACATACATGCACGCACACATGCACAGACACACAGGTTTTTTAGAAAAGGAATAGACCTGTGCTACATTGATTTTTATTCTGTGGAGGAAATTCAAAGAGGCTACTGCTTCAGAGGAATTTAAATGGAGTGGGATTTTCTCAAACCAGACAACTCACCTATTGTTCTTGTTATGTGCTGTGGGAGCATCTGAGCTTGGACTTCCCCAGGCTCGGGGTCCCTTAGATTTTCAGTTCTCTCTGGACAATGTCTTGTAAGTAAGCCTGCTTCATTAACAACTGCCATGTTCCCAGGAGGCGCTGAGCATCCTGACTGCAGCAATCTGCCACCGAGGCCAAGGGAAGTGCTGCCGGCCTCCTGATCCTTCCCTTTCAGGTTTCTAAATGGTTCATCAAGGGCTGTGGACTCAGAGGTCAGTGATGCTTGATGGCTGCTTCCCTGTAAAGGTGGCATTTCCCTTCCGGACCCCACAATGGACATGACCTTTATCTCCTTTTCCTGAGTTAAGTGGCAGTTACAGTATCCCTTAGCGTGGTAATTTCTTGCCTCATGAGCACACAGGGATTCACCAAAGGTTCTGCAACAAAGCTTTTCTGATGTGTGTTCATTTGCTCTGCCTTGTTGGAGTTTCCAGTTAAATACAACTAAGCCTAGGCAAGTGAGACCAACAGCCCCTGCGACAAATAGAGAGACCATTAAAAGATAACATCATAGGAAGAAACATAGAAATCACCAAATGTGAAATCCACAGATATCAAGGTTGATGGCCTAAAGGGCATCTGAGTGGATGGGAGATCTATCACCATGTGGAAAAATGTCAGTTCAGACAAAGGTGATATTATGGATATGTTCTGTTTCCTCATTTGGATCTTTACTTTGTGTCTATTTAAAATGATAAAAAAACAACAACAACAACAACAAAAATCTGGAATGCCTTTGGTAGAAAAAAAAAAGACTTTTTAAAATATATATATTTGTATTGATTTCAGAGAGGAAGGGAGAGGGAGAGAGAGATAGAAACATCAATGATGAGAGAGGATCATTGATTGGCTGCCTCCTGCACAGCCCACACTGGGGATCGAGCCCGCAACCCAGGCATGTGCTCTGACCGGGAATTGAACCGTGGTTGAAGGCTGACCTCCTGGTTCATAGGTTGACATTCAACCACTGAGCCATGCCGATTGGGCAAAAAAATAAAAAGGCTTTTTACATGGACTAAAATTCACTTGATTTAAATAATTCCTGCATTAGACTTCTTTTCCTGCCTGTGGAAACCAGTTTAATTCCAAATTTCCTATTTCTCAATCCCATAGCCAATCTCTAAAGTAGTCCACATTAAGGAAATACCCTGAAATGATCATATACCATAATCTCCTCCTCAAAAAGAAAATTTGATTCTACATGGTATTGTTGTATTTTGAGCATCCCTAAAGATTCACCCCTAGCTCAGAATACCTTCATTGGCTTCCAACTACAAAAGGCCAAACTCCTTGATATTCAAGACTTGGTGCAACAGGCTATGGCCTCCCTTCCTAGCCTTGTGTCTCATTATTTTCCACATTCAAACACTATTCCTCAAACTCTTCAATTTATTAGTCTTAAAATGTGCTTCTAAGCCTTTGTGTATGCTCTTGATGATGCTTGTGATACTTTCTCCTACCTCTGTTTATTTGAATTTTAGTTAACCTTTAAAATCTAAATCAATACCTCCAAATGTATTGATATGTTTTCTATTTTATAATCTTGCAAAAATCCCTCCCTTCTATGAACTTCCACAACAAAATGATTGACATCTAAGTTAGAAAGCCTGGAACTGTCGTTTCTTGTCCTATGTTGCTGGGAGCCAGTCCATCCTTGCTGCTTGACACAGTCGCTGCAGGGAAGAAACATCTGCACAGCATATGTTTCAAGGGACTTGGCTTATATGGCATACTGTTCTTAATATGTTTGCTCCCCTTCTTGGCGCTATGTGTTTTAACCAAGGTCACCTCTCCGAGAAAGGTTGTTTCCCCAGGTAGGAATTTTTCCCTGAAGTTAGGGACGGAATAAAACCCCTTAACTAAGTGCCAGGCGGGTAGTTAATCACTTTAACTAAGAACAATCACGCTTAAACTACATAATCTTTACTCCCTGGAATGGAGATAAGAAACAACGCCCTAACCTTTGGAATAGAAATTGACAGGATTAAAATCAACTGGTATAAATACAGATGTAACAAGACAACAGGAGACACAGAACCTAGAGACAGGACTTGGCTGGAGATCCTACACAGAACCTAGAGATAGGACTTGGCTGGAGAACCTACACAGAACCTAGACACAGAACCTAGAGACAGGACCTGGCTAAAGAACCTAGAGACAGAACCTAGAGACAGAACCTAGTGAGAGAACATTGCAAAAGATCCTGGACAGAACCTGGCTACAGAACTTGGCTGGAGAACCTAGACAGAACATGGCAGGAGAACCTGGAGAAGCTGGATGGAGAACCTAGTGAGAGAACATGGCACCAGAACTTCGCTGGAGATCCTGACCAGAACTTGGCTGGAGATCCTGGCTAGAGATCCTGGCTAGGCTGCTGATCAACTGAAGGCTGTCTCCATGTCATTCCTTCTTTGCCGACTCCGTCCACACCTTTGGGGACCTCTGGACCTGTTGGGGTTGGTCCCCAACACTATGTAGGTATAGCTTCTCCTCTGAATAAAATTTTAAAGTTGATGTTTCTCATACTCAAGTGTGGAGTCTAACCTGTTTCTCCCTTGCTGTTTCCGATCTCAGCAAATGGCATCATCAACCACCTACATGCTCAAACCAAAGCCTATGAATTATACCTCAGGTCCCTCTATATCACAGTGATTTCCTTTAATCTTAGCATCTAAAAGAGTAAAAATTATTCTGCTCACTTTTTTCCTGTTCACTGTCTGTCTTTCCCTGATAGAATTAAGCATTATGAGAAAATGAACATTTTATTTTATTCAACATTGTATCTCCAGTATTCATAACTGTGGCACAGTTGAGGTACTCCGGAAATGTTTATTGAATATTCTTAAATAAACAGAGGAATTCTGTTTATGAATTCTGATAATGAAAAATGCTGAGTGGTCTAATCTTACAAATCCCCAAAATGGTGATCAGGAGGACATGGTGTCAGTATTGATTGATTTAGGAGCAACATATCTAAAGCTAGCTCTGACTATAACTTGCTGTGTGACCTTGGGCAAGTCAATTTCCCCAGAGGATTCCGTTTTCTGTAAATGACATTTCCAGATGAATGGATGATAGAGATGTGAATGAGATGATAGCACTCTAGGCTCATTGCATCATGCCTGGTTCTCTCCGTGGCAGATAACTTTAATGGAAACATGTTGATATTTTTTTAAAGTGAAAGAAAAAGGAAGGTATCAGACATGGTTGTTTCCTTTTTTCTCTGTTAAAGATAAAGATTAGCCAAAAAGAATGGCAATTTCTGGTAAAATCCTCCAAACTTTGTGTAGTTTACTAGATCTTGAGGTCTTATAAGTGCATTTTAATTTGACAATACAGTCTCAGAGAGTGCTATAACATATTGAAATAATTTAATTTCTATTAAAGACACAACATTTTTGGAAAGTAGTAGCAAAAGTTAGATCAGAATATTTTTTTAATATATTTTATTGATTTTTTACAGAGAGGAAGGGAGAGAGATAGAGAGCCAGAAACATCGATGAGAGAGAAACATTGATCAGCTGCCTCCTGCACACCCACCACTGGGGATGTGCCCACAACCAAGGTACATGCCCTTCACCGGAATCGAACCTTGGACCCTTCAGTCCGCAGGCCAACGCTCCATCCACTGAGCCAAACCGGTTAGGGCTAGATCAGAATATTTTTATTGCCAGTTCCTGGAGTTTGATTTATTCCAAAGGAGGGCTTCAGTTTTCAGATGTTAAAAATGTATGAAAATAATATAATTTCCGATACACTGTCTCTCTCACATGGAGTAAGAAAACTCAGAATTCAAAGCTTTGTTCTGACACTTTCCTTGGGCAAGTTCTCTAACCTCTCTGAGCCTTATTTTCCTCCTCTGCCAAATGGGGATAATTAATATCACCCAGAGATTAAATGAATAATATATATGGCATGTTTCATCCAGTGTTTTGATAAAGTTCAATGAATAGTCTCTGTGGTTTATGCTTACGATTGCTGCTGTTGTTATTTGAGTTTTGTATTACCCTATATGTCCTACAACAGTCAGCTGTAAGGTAAAAAAAATTCCAAAAAAACAAATCATAAAGAGAATATGACTGATGCAGGTATGAAACCAAACAACAAAAGAAAATAAATACCTAACTTGTCTTAAATATATACATCAGACATTGAAATGGAATAGCCATAATCTGATTATAGGGTAAAGTTTCCCCTATAATTGTGTCTGATTGGCAAAGGAAGCACTGTTGATGTTAGGGCTGCATCTCTGGACAGGTATGGTTATTTTCTGTTTGTGCAGAGAGCAAGAGCAGCCAATGAAGCTTGCAGGCGGACTGAACATGATATTAAGAAGATGGTTGAGTTTTCATTGCCATGGGCATTGTTGCTATTTTTAAAAAGTGTTCTGACAATCTTTCTGAGTTGGAAAAATGAAACAAAATAAAAAGCAAAGTTAATGATAAGTTCTCACTGAAGTATTAAAACTACCCTACAGCTTCATGAAAGCTTTCTCTGTTTATCCATTAGGAGACAGATAAGAAGTCCAGATGTCAGAGTTTGGTGCCAAATAACCACCTATTGGTTTTAAATTAACTGATCTTATTATTTATATTATTATTAATTATGATGATTTATCTATAACTGAGGAAGAAAATTGAATCAGAGACCAAATTAGCGTTCTAAGTCTTTTTTGCCACAATCTAGAGGTATAGATAAGTGACCACATTTTTACTTCAGAAGGACTAGAATCTTAATGGAATAAACCGATATCAAAAGTCAGAGTTTTGTAAAAGAAGAGTGTCTTTTCAATACAGTATCTTTAACAATTACTCAATGGAAATTACATTATTATAATTCACACTATAACACAACATGCATGTAGTTATATTTATAATTTATCCGAACTTATTCATGCATCTTAAGCTGCCTATCGTTTTGACAAAATCTTTGGAATCCTTAGAATTTGTATCTTTCTCTACACTAATGCAGAGTTGTTAACTTTTAGCAAAATCCTCTCTGAAAATAGATACTTAAAAGATATTTAAAATTACCCTTGTTATAATATTTCCAACATGATGTCTTACAAAACATAATTCAGTGAAATACTCTGTGACAAAAAGGGTTTATGGTCAATAAGTTTGAGCAATGCTCTGCATTATATCTTCCTGTTAGATTCCTGATGCTCATTAACAGAGGAAAGGCCATGAGAAATGCTGCAGAAAGAAGCCCATTGCACTTTGCTTTATCCAGTGTTGCCCAAACTTATTTAAACCCCACAACATATGTGCTTATATGTGCATCTGTGTTTTTTTATTGCAATATCTATTAATTATCTTCTAGCACTAGTATTCTAAGAAGCACATTTAAGGAAAAACTATCCACTGCCCTATTGTTTCTCTTTTATAGTAAATTATTTCTTAGCACACGTAATTACTGACATGACTGCATAGTTTTTAAAACAATTTATCTTTCTTAGAGGATTTAAATTGACTTCTGAGTGAGTTTGATTGCTGCTAGTGGTACTTCCTTTTCTAGACCTGGTGCTGGTCTCCATCTCTCCTGATTATAAGTATAACTTAGAAGTTAAAAACCTGATGTTCAATTAATTTGCTGGAAATCTGCTATGGAATGATTATTTAAAGTTCATATTCAAAATACATCATACCAGTCCTGGATGTAGGTCCCTGGTATTCCAGATTTGCAGATCCCGCTGCCCCTCCTCCCAACACACACACACACACACACACACACACACACACACACACGTCTCATCACCATGGTTACCAAAGGTGCAGAGGGTTTTACCATGCACTGCAAGCATAGGGGGAAAACACACAGTGAGGTAGATAACTCCAGAAATTTCACGCAGATTTGGTCTTCCGCTAATGACACCAAGAATCACTGTATATCCTTCATTCAGTGAGATGTAATGACAGCTGATGCATGATTTAAGTTTTTTTTAATTACCATAAAAATTTAAAGTGTTGAATATTTTCCTCTCCATCAGTCTGGGAAGGTATGGGCCAAGTTTTAGAAAGAGACAAACAGAAATCTTGTATTTCAAAACCACAAACAGGAGAAATCCAAGGTACCGAGAGGTCAAATGACTTGCCCAAAGCCACACAGCACGTAAGAGCAGAGCCAGGAGTCAAACCTGGGCCGTCCAACTGCAGAGCTCATGTGCTTCATCACTGTGCTGTATGACCACTGAAGAGCAGGGTGCAATGACTGTCATAATAGCATCTCCTCATGCACTAGGTAAAGCCCACTGAATCTTACCACAACACAGAGGGGCACACAGATGTGAGTGCCTTGAAGAAAGAAACTATGTCTCATAATGTTATTAATTCCTCTTTCCCAGCATCTTAATGAATACACCAGTCCGCTTTGGCATATGGACAATTGACAAACTATAGATACTATTCCCTCATTACAAACAAGAATACTGACGTCTACATAGCAAGGTAACTTACTCAGGATCACAGTGCTAGTTATACCGGGACTGGAGCTCTTGAATTCTGGTGCAAGCTTGTTTCCTTTATGTTAGACAACTTTTCTGCAACAGGACATTCTTGTAACCTGTGCCAGATCAGCTAACATCCTCCTACATCTATGGATACACTCTCCCTTCCACAAGCCCTGCTTTTCCTGATTGCCTGCGCGAGGTATCACTTCGTGTACCTTAAGAATATGGACAAGAGGAGGGAGGAGAGCAGGGTATACTTCTTCCTGGCCTACCTGCAAAGACAAGGACAGTCAGCAGGGCCACATCCTGCCCCGGGAGGAGGGGACTCCTGTCCTTTAGAACCAGAGTGAGGTTGGAAGCCCTGGCATCACAGTTGGTGTCGGACAGCCTCAGCACGCTCTTTGCACCGGCCACAGCTGCGGGAGATGGCTGGCAACTGAGGTCCTTGGCATTCCTGAGCTTGCGAGCAGAAGACTTCATGTAGCTTCTTAAAAACCGGGCCAGGGGGTAGAGATCACAAGTGCAGCTCCACTGGTTCTTATCCAAGCTCAGAAGGATTAAGTGCTTCAGTGGGGTAAACACATCCGGCATCTGGGCCAACCGGTTTCGGGAAAGGTCCACTTCCTGCAGCTGGGGCAGGGGCCGGAAGGCATCGCTCCCAACGTAGGAAATGAAATTGTTAGATAAATCCAGATGCCTGAGACTGCGCAGATTTGTGCCTCCAAAAGCGCCGTCTGTCAGATTAGTGATCTGATTCCCGTCCAGCTGGAGCCGGGTCAGGTCCCGGGTGTTTCGGAACCAGGCCCCTCGCAGGGTGCGGAGGGCGTTGTTGCTCAGCGCCAGCACCTGCAGGCTGCGGAGCCTGCTGAAGGCGTGATCGGGCAGCGAAGCGCTGGATATCTGGTTGTGCTCCAGCAACAGCGTCCGCAGCTTCGAGAGGCCTTGCAGGGCATCCTCCTGGACGGCCTGGATGCCGTTCCTGCTCAAGGAGAGCAGGGCCAGGTTGAACAAGAGGGACAGATTGGCGCTCTCTATAGAGGAGAGGGACCCATCCGTGCTGATCAAAACTCTGGTGGTCACAGGGACTGCTGTGGGGGAAGAAAAGCACAGGCTAGAGAAGCAAGATACACCCAAGCGGGCGGGGAGGACAGTGGAGAGCGAGGAGAATCAACACCCTGTGTGCAATCTTATCACCTGGGTCAGCACAACACACAACATGGAAACGGTGCTCTGCTTTCTCAGTTGAAGGGGAAGCCGGGCTCCTTATCCGAATGATGGATTTTTATGTTCTTTGTTACGGTGACATGTTTATTTGAGAAGCATAAACCCATCTGTTGTTTTACATGTCAAAGTGAATTCATTGTTTGGGATTATCATCGTGGATGGTTTTTTGAAGGTGGCTTTTCAGGCTTCCTCCCTGTGAGCACTGCTCCAGCCCGCTGGCCCAGTACTGGTTCACCCAAGAGCCGAGGCCATGTCTGAGCTTGCTGGCCAGTTTTCCCCTGGTAATGTATATTTATGCTGTGAAGTCAGTCTGTTTTCTCTCAAACACAAAGGTATGCGTTGGGGGTGGGGGCGGGGAGTGAGAAGAAGCCCTGGTGTCTGCTTTTTTAGCTCCAGGCTAAACGTTGGCAACTTGGTAAAGGATCTATATTCTCTCCAGACAAACCCGAGGGTCTGTCAGTGGGGTCCTCATTATAGTCTGGGCCATCTTGGCCTCCTGTCTAATATCTGTTCCCTCCAATAAAGTCCGTCATGTGATGACAGGTGGTACTCAGGGCTTCCAACTGTTAAATCCCTTCACCATAATCACCTCTGAGCCATCACTGCTCTGTCATTAGAAATCAAAGCGTTTTAACTCAATAAAGATATATTATAATCAGGAGTTATTGTAACACATCTTTATCATGCTAAAATTGTTTTGACTGCAAATGACAGTGTCATAAGGATAGAAGGGTCCATTGTCCCTGGGAGGTCTACAGGTGATATTAGAACAATCAACCATGAGGGAAGCAAGTCACAATTCCCTGATGAAACTCAGACTGTGTTCCTGAAACAAAGAGATTAAAAAATGTAAAAGACAAAGGATTTTCACAGTGCCTTCTTTGTAAGAATGTCTCCCATCTTTGCAGCAGAAACAACCTTAAGTTATGGGTTTTTTTAAAGCATGTATTACTGATTATTTGAATTCTAATTAATTCTGGCCAGTTTGGCATTTGTTTCATCATTGTTTTTGATATGGTTTGAAGGAGTTTAGTTTCTATGGATCCTCAGTCCTCTAGGGATCTGTGGACTCTGAGGGAACAGACTATTGCTTCTGTCAATTAATTCTTATCTAGGACTAGCTGGATGCTCCATGCACAAGTTATCCATTTACTTCTCTGTTTATGAAATTTAACTTAAAAGTTTTGGCATTCTGTAAATGAGAAGGATGATACAGAGGTGCAGCAATGTAAATGAGCACTATTTGTTTCTTATAGACATCAGCTATCTCTGGTAATATATGTATTATATTATAGTATATATATTACAAATGTAGTGAAGTCAGGAAATCCAATTGCGAGGGTGGGAGTTTAGTGTTTAAATGTGTTCAGTGCTGATTGGAAACAGTGTCCAACCAAAAAAAAAAGAAACTGTCTCTCTCTCCTGTCAAGAATGGCAATAACAGCTACCTCTTAATTCCCATTTTAGAAATGAAAGAAATCATTTTCTTCCACTCAATCTTAACTCAGATTTATTCCTGAAAATTTTTCATTGGTGGAATTTATAACTTGTTTATCTCTTCTTGGATATCAGGATGTAAATCACATTCTCCTCAAATTTGTTAATAAGGTGTCTTATTAAATTGTTGACTTAAGCAAGCAATATGTAATGAATACAGGCAGCATATCTTGTTAGCATTTCTACAGCTCATTTACCACCAATAAAAAAAGACCAGACTTTCAAAATTAGATGCACTTTGATAATAATCTATTTTGCTGGTACATCACTTAATCTTACTAATGCTGAACAATTGCACTTCAGGTTTCTGATTCATTGATATTTCTTCCAGCTAGTGGTGGAGTTCAAATCTGTACAAAGTGTGGACAAAAATATAAATAAAGTGATCTATTTTTTTTTCTTTTAGAAAGAAAAGTGTAGCTATATGAAATGGTGGTATTCTCTTATAATAGCCAAATATCTCTACCTCTGGAAGCCTTTAGTTTGGTTGAAACCACCGGGAATGGGAAAATAAAATAATGTTATCAGTCTTTAGTCACTGTGAATGGCTTCTCTTTAAAAGTTTACCTCTTTAGGCTGAGCCCAGAAAGCAGTTAGTACATTGAAAAGCATGGCAATGAATTTGCCAGGTACACTGAACACTGCTTTGTAGTCATTGGTGTTATTACCTACTATATAGGTTAGCTGGTGACAGAGGGTTACATCTTTGGTGCACACCGAACATGATGCAGGGCAAGCCGCCACCAACCGCAGCATAATGGCAAAGAGTATGAGCCATCCACCTGAAAGCAAAGAATAATGCACATCATAATGTTGGCATTTATTATCCAGCATTTCAATATATTTAGCTCATGAAGCATTTTTTTTAAATTTTTTGAAGCATCTATTTTATTTTTTTTCCTTTCAAAGAGCATCTTGGGTTCTCACAAGATGCCAAATAAGTGGCTAGAATCCCTAATTTGTATAGAATTTAAACCAAACTATTAAAGCATTTGACCATAAGTTCAGAGAGCTCACCTCCAGGACACACGCATTAGTACTTGACCAGCCAACTTCCTCAGGCCCAGCACACCATCGTTCAGGCACTTGGCATTTGCCATTCTCTCCACATGGATTGACCAGTGTCTTCACCTTCACCGTGTCCACCATATTCAGAGCCCCCAAGCTAATTCTGTCTACTCTCTTTCTTGCTTTATTTATTCCATAGAACTTATCACCAGTGACTTAATACATATTTTTATATTTATTTGTTTATTGTTTATATCCCCTCATAGAATGTCTACCCCATAAGCGCAGGGATTTATTGTATTCGACTGCTCTATCTCTAGTGCCTTGATCAGTCCCTGTTGTACAGAAGTTTTCCAATAAATACTTATTGAGTGAATGATAAAGATGAATGATTTTGTGTTTTATTTATATTTTATTTCAAACTATCTTATCATATGGGTGGAGGATTTTTATTGCAATTTGCTTCAAGTTTTTTTAATCAATCAGTGACAACGTTATAGGTGAATGGCCTTTTTTGAAACATCAAATTACAATGGTATTAATATTTCATTAAAGGATTAAAAGGGCATCAAAATAATGGTGAAATTTAACATTTACTAAACACTTAGAGCACTTCATTTATCTGTTACAATATTTTTTGATGTAGGCATATATTACTTCCCACTGACTTTCTTCCAGAATCTACCTGTGTTTGTTCACTCTACTGCCTTCAGGTAGCTTCTTTTGCATTTTGTCCAGAGTTTATACTTGTATGAGGCAAGGTTGATTCAACATATATACTACTTGTCCATTCAGATTCTGCATACATTTGAAGCAGAGTGAGTATGATTTGCTGGTAGATTAGAGGCAAGAGTATAGCAGAGAGAATTCAGAGATTGTTCTATGGTTTGGGGCCTCTGCAAGTGAAAGGATGGAATTTCCATTTGCTGAAGTAGGAAAGACTATGAATACAAGAAATTGCATGGATAAGTTTAGAGTTGAAGGGAGAATACTGGGCTAGATGTAAAGATTTGGGAGTTGTTTTTTAAAGCCATGAGACTGAATTAAATCTTCAACAAATTAACTCTAAATAGAGGGAGGAAAAAAGACCTCTAAACTGAGTCCTGGTACAAGCCAAAATTGAAAGATAAAGGGAAGTGAAACCAAAAGAGAAGACTGAGAAATGGCAAGTGAGAGAGGAGAAGCATGATAAGAAAGTAATGATCTCAAATTCAAATGAAGATATTTCAGGGACAAATTAATGATTATTTGTATTTACTGCTGTTTCAAGTAAGATGGGCATTGAGACCTAACCATTACATTTAATGATAAGGAGGTAGGTCTTTGTGTCTTTGACAAGAGCAGTTTCAGCAGAGTGTAATAGAAGAAAGCCTGATTGGGGTAGAGGACAAATAGAAGGAGGCAATAGGAAACTGTAAATTTAGGCAAGACTTTAGAGCAAGTTTGGTAAACAGAAAAGTAGAGTAATAGCTTGAGGAAGAAGTGGAGTCAAGAGTTTTATCATTTTGTCGTTTATTTGTTTTTAACTGGGGTGAATTTATAGTATGTCTGTGTGTTGATAGGATTAAATAATAGAAAGGGAACATCAATGATGCAAAAAAATAAAAGGGAGAATTATTGTTAGAGCAATGTCCTTTAGAAGAGACAAGAACTAGTACACAGTGAAGGAATTGGATAGAAGTAAGCAAAGTGCATCTATTGAAATAGAAGTGAAAGTAGATTATGTGAGTTTAGACATAGGTGGTGGTCAATACAGGAGTGGGAACTAGAGGTTTGAGGAAAGAGGGAAAGGTACCAAATAGTCATGTGGAGTGTGAGAGAGTAAGCTAGAAATGTGTAGAAGGCTCTCTAGGCTGTACTGAGGGTCCACTTGTAGTTAGAGGGTCATGATTTTGAAGTAAGACCAATCAAGATGTATTTAATTAACATGGAGATTTTTCCAGTAGTGTACTACTGGAAAATAAATGATAAGACAAGGGAGTTGAGGCTGTGTGGAAGAGACTGATTATCATTGTCAATGAAATCTAAGCAAAGTAAGAGAGAAAATGAGGTGAGTGAGTGACAGTGACAAGATAGTAGAATGAACAACAACAACAACAAAAATCAGGGAATATAGATTAGACAATAGATTGCTAGATGGAACAATATTAGCAGAAATATGGTTTTTAAGTTTGAATAACATATACATGGGGAGAGTTATTGTACTCTTCTTTCCTACTTTAGGGTATATTTGAAAATGGCCATAATAAAAAGTTGTTTTTTTTTAACTGATAAGATGGTTTGTGTGGTCAAAGATTTTTGGCACCATGATTCCAGAAGAAGTGAGTTGGAAAAAAAGGACATAGAGTCCAGAGAGTGATCTGAGGGAGCTTGAGAGGACAGAGTACAAGGAGGGGCATCCAGGATTGTTAGTAACAGGGCCTAGGGGTATTACCAAGGGAGCTAAGGGACTAAGGGAAGGTGGAGAATCAGATCATTGCAAAAGAAGAGACCAAGGAACCCAGAGGTCAGGCCATTGTAATAATTATCTACGTGGATAATGAAATACTAAGAGCATGATAGTGAGCAGTGACATTAAAACCTTCAAAGAATGAGGGAGTGTGACTCAACAGAATAACTGAAAAGCTGGTAGTTTTTAGAGGAGAAAGCATGTGAAAGTGAGGAAGACAAAGACCCACATTCGCCCCATCGCAGCCCCCACCAACCTAGAGGTACAAGGAATATGCAAGAGAAAACAGCTTCCACTTGGGAGGGCTGTGGAGAAGCAGTATCCTCGGGGGAGAGTTAGATATTAAGGGAGAAATTGTTCTACTAAAAATCTAAATTAGTTGGTTATTGCACCTGAATGTTAAATTGGGCTATCTACCTCCCGGCAGTGAAAGTTTCATAAAAGGAGAAATGATAGGTTATGTAGTCCTTAGGATCAGACAAAGGAGGTATATAATTTCTTCAGAAGAGACCAACATTTTCAAAAATTCCAAGAATTTTTTTCATAGATTCTTAATCACTTTTCTAATCCTAGCAACTAGAACAAAACATGAAATATAATCAGATTATGATAAATGTTTGTTTAACCAAACTCATCAGACATGGAGGTTCATAGTGGACAATGTCTTTAATGGCACTTTTTGAAGGTACAAAGTTTATCTTAAACCCATAAAATAGGACATGGTCGTGAGTTTTCTATTGATCTTAGCTTTGAATCTGAGATGGTATTTTCAAAAGTGAAGCTAATTATAAAATTAGCTTTAGCAATTCTTTTCCTATAGAGACTTGGACAGTAGAAGGCACAGAAATAGTTAATAGTTTTTAGCATTCACTTTATTCTTTCCTTTTGAAGAGGAAAAACTGCCATTTAAAAACATGCAAAGCTAATTAAAGCTTTTCCACTATTTTATTATCTGAATGTAGTTGCAAATTCTGACTTAAAACTCTTATCAGGAGACTCAACATCCCTCCCTGAACAGCAAAGGAACATTCAATTAACACTTCAATACAAGTGTATTTTAAATAAAAATATACATTTTTGTTTATCTCATTCTTTACAAATGCAAATACCCTATTTTAAAATCCAAGCAGTGTTGCCTTTCTTTTATTCTTTGGGGAGACAAGTCCTTTCTTTATTTTACAGGGAAGACCTGAATTTTCTGAAGTTGTTACCAAGTTAGAAGAGTGCCTCTGCAACATTGAGGTAAGAAATTTAGCTTCTGAAATGTGTTCATTAAAAAAGCCCTGACTGTCCAAGGATGTTGGGGAATGTAGGTATGTTATGCCCAGATTTCAAGATCCCAAGAAACCACATCAGGGAGCCAGCCAGTCCGATGCAAAAGCATAAGAGTCTGTATTTCAAGCTAGCTTGAGCTCCCTGTCCACCAGACTCACCGACACAACGGCAAGCCAAGTGGCCAAGAGACAGAACCCCGCGTAGAGACGGGTTTTATAGGGAGGGTTGGAGTAAGGGGAGGAGAAAGGACTGTGCTCTGCCGATTGGCCAGGCGCAAGTTGGTGTCTTGTTCCTGGGTGTGGCTAGCAGAGTCTTAGACTTCCCGGAAGAAGCTCCTTGCCAAGCACGTGGCCAAGGTAAGATGGAGGGCGTAGCCCTTACCCTGGGGCAAGATGGAGGGCCTAGCCCTCGCCCTTTCAGGTAAATGGTGCTTATGGAAAGAGAGTGTGAGGGTCCATAACTCCGTTCTATTTCACCCTGTTAATTAGGCTCCCAGGGTGGAGCAGAACTGACTGCATCTAGGGGGACAAAGGCAAATCCAGGGTCAATTGGGGGCCCTTTCAACAACAATCAGGCAAGCAAATGGCATACGTAGGTTAAAAATATTGATATGTAGAAATTTGAAAATAATAACAAATATGTTAGAATGTAATTATTTAAACTAATTTTTTATATACATGTTCCTACATATAGTGACACTTAAGCTAAAATATTAAGCCATTGTTCATTTATGTTCAATGAGAAAAGGAAAAATTATCACTATAATTAGTGCATACATTAATTGGGAGGCATTGCTTTTATGCTACACATATATTGCACAAAGTGAAATATGTTGGTAATCAGGTTAATGGAATTTTCTTCCCTTAATATCAAGGAGCTGCTTGCTTTAATTTTCTCTATAATTGCCTCAATTTTCTATACACCTGGTAAGGAGATAGCATTTGAAAATAGGCAAGGAAGTAAAACATGAGCACTAATTCAAAAATAATATATTCCCAAATGCAAATGAGAGTTATAGAAGAGGGGAATGAGCATCACACATACAGGCCTGCATATATACGCACATATGGAGAGAAGGGGCATGAAGTGGAGGGAAACAGCATCAACCTGAGATTGCACAACTAAATTTCAAGGTGGAACTAGTCAAAGAATATTTTCTTCCCCTCCACCCCCCCAAAAATCTCAACATAGTCACTGGAATCTAGTCTAGTGGAAAAGGCTTTCTAGTCTACAATTGCTGCCTGCTGTGATCTGCAGTGATGACTCTGGCTCATGACTCTTAACTGGTTCCATTAAAGAGGTAGCCTTTTACGTAGTAGAAGGAAACTTCAGTCTTTGGGCATAAAACGTCCTTTCCCTTCTCCTCTGTCCTGAAACATACAATGTGGGGAGAAGTCATATATTTCATGGGGCTGCAGATGCCCCACCAACGAAAGCATTAGCCAGAGGCGTTGGGTGTGGAGAGATGCCTTTAAGACTTGATTTCTAAGTACTCTCTCACTTTGAACCTTTATGTTTGAAATATGATTGCTTCAAGCCTGGGGATATATCCAAGTAGATCATAGGGTAGATTCCAGAATCAGGGACAATACTAAGATCTGCTAAATTAGCTTGTCTTGTTATATTGACCAAGCCTCTTAGCACAAATCTCCTCTAGTGGAGAAGATGAATAATTATGGACAATATGCAAAGAGAATTTGCTGGACTGGGTTACACTAATTAATGGACCATAATCAGCTTTAAGGGGCTTGACTTATGGAAGTTTCATAGGGCTCTATCCTTTCTGCCCTTCAACATTTTAGTCAGTGGTTTAGACCAGGGGTTGGCAAACTCATTAGTCAACAGAGCCAAATATCAACAGTACAACGATTGAAATTTCTTTTGAGAGCCAAATTTTTTAAACTTAAACTATATAGGTAGGTACATTGTTATTAACTTAATTAGGGTACTCCTAAGGCTTAGGAAGAGCCACACTCAAGGGGCCAGAGAGCCGCATGTGGCTTGTGAGCCGCAGTTTGCCGACCACGGGTAGACCAAGGGCAAGAAGGCACTGCTCATCAGATCTTCATTTAAAATAAAGTTGAGAGAGACATCTCTGTTCTGAGATGGCCAAAGGAAATAATACCCAGTTATGTCCTTTTAAAAGGAAAATTAAAACTGGGACAAAAACTTTAGAAAAGAGAGATCAAAGTGGTGAACAGATTGAAAATCATGTATTTGAGAACCAATTAAATGAAGCTGGGATGCTTGTCCCAGAGAAGAAAAAATTAGGATGAGCCCAACAGCTGTCTTTAAATATCTGAAGAACTATCATATGGTTAAGGGATTGGCCTTGTTTTCTTTGGGCCAACATATGGATATAAAGTGCAAAAGTAGATTTGGTTTATTTTGAGAAAGAGCTTTCTAATGGTTAGAGCTCTCCTGAGATAAATAAAGAAATCTGGAGGCAGTGAGTTCCTCATCACTGGAGGTCCCCGTCAGCCTACCAAGCTGACTTAAAAATGATACACCGAAGAAATTTGATCATTGAAGAGTTTGAAGGTTTGTTTCAACACCAACATCACATGACTCTCAGAGCTTTACTTAGAAATGTCGTGGCTACTATGAAGAGCCTAGAATTTACATATGTTATTTTTTTAAACCAAAGTCTACCGTCTACATGTCTTATGAAATTATGATGTCAATAGCACTAATGTTCTGAGTGGGTTAGGTGGAATGAAAAAACAGCAAGGCAGCAAGGTTGTAA
Source organism: Myotis lucifugus (assembly GCF_000147115.1). Lineage (NCBI taxonomy): Eukaryota > Metazoa > Chordata > Mammalia > Chiroptera > Vespertilionidae > Myotis > Myotis lucifugus. The sequence goes on from NW_005871073.1 coordinate 1,472,158, forward strand.
AAACCTCAAGAAAACTACTCTTCTATTTTTTCTCTTATCTTTCTCCTTTTCTTTCCTCATACTTTTCTGTTTTCTAGTTATGCTTAATTATTTGTAACTATTTTTAAAAAGTCTTTCACAACTCTATTTAGTCCTCATACTTACCAGACATTATTCTTCATTTTATGAAATGGACACATTCTTGGAAAAGTGTAAATTCATTTTATGCAAAGGGAATAATTTTATGTAAAAGTAATTTTAAGCTACAATTTAAAGGACTCTGCCATGAATTTTATCACCATTGTAAAAAATGTAGAAAATCTTTTAACCATTAAATAATAACCTTTTAAATATCTATTTCATGAATCTGATTTGAGCCTACTCTGTTTTCTGAAAAATGAGCATACATTTAATGGGCCAGCTCTCAATATAGAACTAGGTCACAAAAGTAAAGTAAGCTAGCCAGATGTTGCCATCAGAGGCCAAAAGGAAAAGCCAGAAGCAAGCTGAGAGGAATAGAAATTAAAATATGAGAAATCCTAGAATAGAAGGTTAAAATAAAGCCATATTCTCTCCTATGCCTTTAAGCCTGTTGGATTTATTAAATAATTGAAACTGCTCCTTCTTCACTCAGCTGATGTCTCCTGCATCGAGTAACAGCAGCGGGTCTCTCTCTCCTTCCTCTTCTTCTGATTGTCTGGTGAGCAAAGGAGGACCTGGCCGGAGCCATGTGGCAGCTTTAAGGAGTCGTTTTGAATTGGAATATGCTCTAAACGCAAGGTCTTATGCCGCCTGGTCCCAAAGGTAAGGGGTCATCTAAGCAACAGTCTGAGAGGCAAGTCAGATTCCGGAATCTCATCAGGTTAGTCACCCAATTTGATTAGTGTCACGGGGGATTTACCACCCTTGTGGCAAACTTTGAAAGAGAAATTTTTGAGCCCATTTCTTAAATAATATTATGGATATATATATATATATATATATATATATATATATAATCTATTAGTTTAGGTTCTCTAAGTTTCAAGTAACAGCAATTAACTCTAGCTTAAGCAAGAATTGTCTAGCTACAGCAACAAAGGAAAATTATTGAAAATATTCTGGGCTTATCTTACAGAATCCAATGAAAAATTCTTTATGCAGGAACTAAGAATTCTCTTTGCAGATCTGAGCACTGAAAGGTCAGCATTCTAGAATTATCACATGGCCCAGCAACTCCACTCCTAGGTATATATATACCCATTAGAATTGAAGACAAATACTTGTATTCAAATGTTTATAGCAGCACTATAGCCAAAAGATGGAAACAACACATATATCCATCACCAGATGAATAAACAAAATGTGGTATCCATACAATAGAATATTATTCAGCCAAAACTCAAGGATATATAACCATAGAATTTTTTTCTTGCTCATGTGTCTGTGGGCTGGTTTTAGATGGGCTTGACTGTGAGCTGGAGGTTGAATTCAGGTCTGTTCTTCCTCCTCGCCTCCTCTTTGGACCAGCACATACCTGAGGCATGTTCTTTTCATGGGCACACACTAGGAACTCAAGGGGACAAGCCCAAATTCACATGCACATTTAAAGCCTTTGTTTAGTTTGTATCCTATGACTTTCCATTGACAAGTCACATAGCTGAGTCCAGCATCAATAGGGAGAGAAAATATACTCACCCTCTAGTAAACTAGAGTCTAGTGCAGCGGTTCTCAACCTGTGGGTCGCGACCCCTTTGGCAATCAAACAACCCTTTCACAGGGGTCGCCTAAGACCATCCTGCATATCAGATATTTATATTACAATTCATAACAGTAGCAACATTACAGTTATGAAGTAGCAACGAAAATAATTTTATGGTTGGGTCACAACACGAGGAACTGTATTTAAAGGGTCAGAAGGTTGAGAACCACTGGTCTAGTAGGTAGAACTGCAAAGGCATGTGGCAAAGGGCATAGATACAAAAAGCATAATCAATTAGGAATAAATGCAGTCTGCCATAAGAGAGTTTGTGATTGGCCCTTTTTGGATATAATGGCCACCTCTGGTCTAAACAAATGTGGTTGAAGTGGAGGTATGGTCATATTTCATGAATATAAACATGGTGGCCAGGGACCCTTGTTCTGGATGGGGAACAGAAGAGGCAATCACTGTGAGCCCAACAGATACCCTAGAAAGTGTGCACTACAACCCATGAAAAATCAGAAAAGACTGGCTTAAAATCTCTGTCCTTCCACATGAACTCCAGAGCATTTACACATGATCTGTTACCTATGTGCACTCACACACACTGTCATCAGAGTACAAATATTTATCATTAAGGTGGAGAAAGATTAGCAAGGACCTGACACCATCTACAAACAGCTACTGTTGCCTCTTTAGCCGCAGTTGTTATATTCCCGGTCTAACGAAAGAGTTGTAGCTGCAGCTTTGAAGAGAATCATGAAGCCTTTAATCTAGGAATGTCATGAGATTAAGTATCAGCAAGTTTGATTGAAAACTGGGCATACTGAACACAAGGCTTTATTGGATTCCAGTCTCTCACATAATTTCATAAGGGACTCACAGGCCAAGATTAGATTAGTTTCAGTCACAATATCATCTTCTAGTTCCATCTGATCTTCTTATTCTTTGCTTGTGATTTTAAAATTAATCCTCTGAACAGTCAGATTTTGATATGTCCAAAGCACAGTCAGCTGAGGTCTGTCTGCTTGAGGCGGAGGTTAAGAGGATGGGCAGTGGAATCAGACACGTCGGAGGTTCAGGCTTAACCTTACCATTTACCAGCTCAGTGACCTTGGGCAAAGTTACCTACCAGCTCTCAGGATTGTTATTGGGAGAGGCAGTACTGTCACAGGAGTGATCGATGGAAAGATACCAGAAGACCGAAGCAAAGGATACAAGTTCCTATAATACAAGCAAGTCAAACAACTTATAGTTTGTAGACAACTATACATCATGGGAGACACAGTAGCACTCCCAATTGGGTGAGTTTGTGCTGGAGGGAACACAGCTTCTCTGACCTTCAAGAACCCAGAGAGGTCTACCACTCCTCATAAAACTGCTTGAATGGGGTGGGGAAAACCCTTTTCATTTTTTAAGATGCAGCTTTTGATAGTCTCATAAGGTATTTTATACCCTCCTTCACGACTGTTATGGAACTCTAATAAGTGTTTGTCTGTCTACTTGATTCAAATTTCTCTTAACAACCTGGTACACTCTAAGCATTTGCTGTGAGTGTACATGGAAGATCAGTTTGCTAGTTGTACCTTCCCTATAGCAAGCTCAGTCTTTGGACTGCTTGCAATTAACTCCAGAATAGGTAAAGCATTTAGCTAAGGTGTAAGCTTCACGAAGGTAAGAATATCTTTTACTCATAACTATATCCCTAGTACCTTGCAGTGTGATTGGCATAAAGCCAATATATAATAAATGTTAAGTTTTATTAAAAAATTGGATAAATTGTCTCTATAAATCATAATTATTATTAATTTGGGGCATAATCAGTGAGCAAGCTTTAACTGTTTTCTCTATTTGTTTCATTTAAGTGGCTATCACTATTGAGCATCTGCTGCATGCTGGGTACTATTTTAAACACTGAATAATCATCTAAGTGAGCCCTAGGGAGTACAGTATTCCAATTTTTATAGATGAGGAAGTTGAGGCTTAGAAAGGGTAAGCAACTTTCCTAAGGTTATGGAGGCAGAGTGGGAATTCTCACCCAGGACTCTCCTATGCTTTCAGAATTTCTCTGGTACAGGAAGTGGCACTTTGCAGATACTTGATATATTTTCCCATTACTTATATCTGCTAGACTTCTTCCAGTTTCTTCTGGAATTGGGTCAGAGAAAGAATTCAGCTACTCCTCCCACGCCTGCCTTTTCAGCTTGTGTAGTATATGAAAGACAGAGCAAGTGAGACAAGAGATCAATAGGTTCTTAAAGTCAAAGAGCCTGAGGATGCACGAACTGATGAACTAACTCCAGCAGGGCCAGGAGTTTAACAGCCTGGAAGACAGTGGCTCTCAGCTTCGGCTTTACATTAGAATCCCTGGGGAGCTTTTACAGGCACCAATGCCCACGGCCAATTAAACCAGAATCCATGGGGGTGACACCCAGACACCAGAATCTTTTAAATTCCCCGGTGATTCCAATATACATCCGAGTATGAGACACATGCGAGGAGAGAATGCTACACTGCTAGCCTGCCAGTCACTCTGTGGGAAGGGGATGCAACTGATAGAATAAATGGAAGAGAAAAGTGGGAGCCCAGGTGAAACAGCAGCTGGGACCAAAGGAGAACATTGTGAAGGCTGATTACCCGGCGGTCTCTCCCCAAAGTCCTTGCAATGTACTAGTAACCTCTGATCTAAGAGGCATTCTAACTTTCATTAAAATCACACAAAGTGTAATTTTTAGCCTGGCATCATGCTTTAAAAAAATGAGGACAAGATTTGGCCTGGAGTTCTCACTAATGTATGTTCCCAGTTTCGGGTCTCAGAGCCTTCAACACTTATCTTTAAAACGGTACATTTCTGTGTTACAACTTTGGTTATGAAGTTTGCAGCCTATAATTATAGAATTCTTTATTTGATGGGGGGTTTTGGTTGTTTGTTTGCATATTTTTATTTAGTGATGATTATTTTCCTTTATAAAATAAATGTCAAGATGGGAAATGTATCAGATATTTGCTCCACAGGTAATAGAAATTCTGCTCTAACAAGTCTAGCTCAGTGGATAGAGCATCAACCTGTGGACTGAGGGTCCCAGGTTTGATGTTTGATTCCAGTCAAGGGCATTTACCTCAGTTGCAGGTTCCCGGCCCTGGTCGGAGGCGTGCGGGATCGATGTGTCTCTCTCGCGTAGGTGTTTCTCTCTGTCTCTCCCTCTCCCTTCCACACTCTCTAAAAATCAATGGAAAAATATCCTCAGGTGAGGATTAAAAAAAAAAAAGGAATTCAGTCATTCTTGCTGAAATGACAAATTGGTGAAATCTGAGATTGAGGAAGGCATGCCTGAAGTTCTGCCTCTTTTAAAATATTTTGTGTCTCTAGATATATTTGGAAAACTAAGCATGTGGCACTTGCTCCTCCCGCAAGGTCTGAAGTCTCCCATCTTGTACTTGGATTATATCATGTAAATTTAGAAATGGCAAAGTGATGCACAACCTTTCAGATGCGAAAACCAATTAGTGTTTGTGTGGGGCTGGGGCTCTGAGAATAGAATGCTATGACCTAGTTAGCTGTCCAGGAGAAGAAAACCAGAGATGCGGAGTTTGGAACCGTAAAACACATACATTTGGAATTAATTTCCCACATTACAAAAGGGCCCATCAAAGGGTTCCTTTAAATAGAAACCTTGCATAGTGCACTTAAAATTCAATTCAACTTATAAAAGTTGAATATAAGTTATAAAATTTTAATGTACACACAGTTTTTCCGGAACGCAGCAAATGAGTAAGACGATAGCATCATGAAACTGATGTTCCTAGAAGGAATGATAAAAGAAAAAGAAAAAAAAAACAGTCATGAGAGGATCGGGTCCATTTGCTGTTGTGGAGCAGATATTTATCAAATAAAAACCAGTAGTGTCTCCTCCTTATCGCCGAAGGTCAGATATCCTCTTTTTAATACCACCTCTCCTATGTGCTATTTTGTACTGAAACTTCCCGCTGCCTCCTTAAATGTTCTCTTTTCTTCCAAACCCTCCTTCATCCCAAATTTATTTCTCTTGCCAGCTCACCACAATCAAGTTTCAGCACCGTGTTCATGATCTCTGTAAACTCCTCCCGTCTTGTTTCTCCCTTCTTGAGTTTTCTTGTGATTTCATGGCTTCAACTCTGTCCTATTTTTCTGTCTCTCTCTCCCACCTCCCTCCCTCTAACACACACACACACACACACACACACACACACACACACACATCATACACACATCCATCACTCATGCACACAGTTAACCCCCAGATATGTGCGACCGTGACTGATCTGCTTCCTTTGTGAAGTCTCTAATTCTTCTCCCCTTCCAGCTTCCCCATGTCCTAATCCACTTACCCCTTTACTGCCAGCATATTCTTACTTCTATAGAACTGAAGTATGACATTACCCTACTTTAAAACCATCAATAATTCGCCATTGCCTCTAAAATTTAAGTGCAAGTCTCTCTTCCTGGAACCCCAAAGGGTCAATGATACATGTTTCCATTTTAACTCCCACGGAGCATCATACATTCCACCCGTGCTAGTCAGAGAGGGACACTCGCTACTCAAATGCATTCTGGGGTTTTGGGAACCGTGTGAGGCATTTTTGGTAGTCCCAATGACTAGGAAGGTGCTAGTGATGCTTAGTGGCCCTGGAGACATAGAGTGTTGAACTTCTACAATGTTTTGGACAATTCTACAAAATAAAGAATTTCCTGCACAAAAGAACAATAGAATCCCTGGTGACATACATTATAGGCAAACTGAAAGTTCTACCATTTTCCATTCAGGCCCTATGCTTTACCTACTGTCAACCTATTCCTTTATTCTAATTTTAAATCTTAATCCCCTCTCTACCTTGTCAAAATATTAATCAGCCTTCAGTATTAGCTCAATCAGCTTAATGGGGGAGCTTTTTCTGGGGCTACCTCATCCCCACCTGGGCCTTTCCAAGGGCCACAGCACTTTGTGCCACTTTATGCACTTACATTATTTTGTTTTATATTGTAATTATTTTTAATTCCCCATTAACTCATAAATAACGACAGAAATTTTCTTCTTTTCTGCTTTATTCAGGTGCCTACAATATCTTCTTTATGATTTAACTGTATGTAGTAAATATTAAATTTTTTAATTTATAAAAAACTAGAGGCCCATTGCACGAATTCATGCACCAATGGGGTCCCTCAGGCCTGGCCTGCAGGATTGGGCCAAAACTAACTCTCTGACATTCCCCAAGGGATCCTGGATTGTGAGAGGATGCAGGCCAGGTTGAGGGACCCCACCGGTGCATGATCGGGGCTGAGAGGAACCTGAGAGGGGTCCAGGGTGTGTCTGGCCCATCTCACTCAGTCCCGATCAGCCAGACCCCAACAGCAAGCTAACCTACCGGTCAGAGCGTCTGCCCCCCTGGTGGTCAGTGCACGTCATAGTGAGCGGTTGAGCAGCCTTAGCATATCATTAGCATATTATGCTTTGATTGGTTGAATGGCCAACCAGCTGACCAGACACTTAGCATTTTTTATATAGGCTTTTATTATATAGGATTAGGAGAATCATTAGTTGGGCTATGAAAGTTTTTGATCCCTACAGTTCTATCAATTTCAAATCTCCTTTTGTCCAAAACAATGAACCACCAGCTAACTCAAGCTTCTTTCCACCCCACTTCTTCATCATTAGGGCGTATTGTCCACCTATTTCTTTTTAATAAAGAAAAGTATAGAATGTATGAGAAGAGAAGTGACTGACATTAATTCCCAGCAGGGTTATAAAAGGAGAGGTTGCTTTGAGTTGAGATAGTTAAGAAAGAAGAGGCAGATGATGGAGATGTAGTTCAGATATAAAGAGAACAGGATGAAGAACAAACATGAAGTAATAATTATGAATATTTTTTCCTTTCTTCTTAAAAAGAATAGGCATTCCTTTCCCAACTGATCTGTAGTAGTAGTTCTTTCCTATATCGAGGGTCCACATTTAGGTAGCTCTCTTTTCAGTTTTCTATTCTGTTGCACAGGGATATTTATTTACCCCTGTGCCAATAGTGCACACTTTTAATTGCAAGTCCTGACATCTGGTAGAATAGGTCTCATCCTGACTATTCCTGACCGTTCTTGTTTTTTTCATCTTCCATATAAATTTTATAATCAGCTTGCATTTTCCACACACACACATACAAAAGGATTTTGATTAGATATTTTAAAACTATAGATCAATATAGGAAGATCTGACATTTTTATTATATTGAATTTCCTGTTTCATGAACACAGTATATTTTGACACTTATTTAGATGTTCGTTAACATATTTTAGTTAGATTTTATAATCTTCTCAGTGAGGTTCTTATACACCTTTTGTCATATTGATTGTTATATTCATTGTGATTGCTGAAATAATTTGAATTCATTGTTACCATATTATTTTATTCTCTGTATTTTTTCTCACCTTATCCTTTTTTGTTTGTCTGTATTCTTTTGGATTATTTGAATATGCGCTCCATTTTTCTATTCTTTAGTGGGTACCTTAGAAACTTTAACACATTATTTAACACATTCTATATTCAGTATATTTGTTCTACTCCCAAACAAAAATTATATTATATCTTAGAACATTTTAGTTGCACATCATTCCCTCTTGAATTTTGTATTTCTGTCCTTACTTTAATCATGATTTTAAAAAATTCCACATCATAGATATTATTTACTTATATTATACAGTTATGGTTTATTTAGACTGACCCATATTTACTATGTAATTAATAATTATGCTTACATTTCACACCTTCCTCCTAGATAATTTTCATTTTCTTCAAATGTATCTTTAAAAATTTATTTAACATAACTCTGTTAGAAGTAAACATCTGAGCCCTGGCAAGATGGCTCAGTTGGTTGGAGCATCGCCCCATGTACCAAAAAGGTTGTGGGTTCGATTCCTGATCAGGGCACATACCTAGGTTGCAGATTCTATTCCTGTTTGGGGCATGTACAGGAGGCAACCAATGAATCAATGGATATTTTTCTCTCACATTGATGTTTCTCTCTCTCTCTCTCTCTCTCTCTCTCTCTCTCTCTCTCTCTCTCCTTTCTCTCTTTTTAAAAAACATATCCTCAGGTGAGGAGGATTAAAAAAAATAAACATATTTTCCTCCTGTCATGAAATATATTTTAGTTGATATAGGATTTGAGCTGTTTAATTACTTCTGACTTGCACCTTCAAGATCCATCCCACATGTTTCTGACTTGTTTTTATTAATGTTTCACTTGCGATTCTATTTGTTTTCAATCTGCCCTTTCTAACTGCTGTAAGAACTTCTTGTTTTTTTGATATCCTACAATTTAACTATATTGTGAATAATTATAGATTTAATTTACTTTTCTTGCTTTGAATTTGTTGGGTGCATAGAATCAGAGAATTGGCATCTTTCATACATCCTAGATAATATTCAGCCACTACCTCTTCTAATATTTCTTTATCCCATATTCTTTATTCTCTATTTCTGAAAATCTAGAAGTATTTTAGATTTTCTTACTCTATTTTTCAAATTTATCAATGTCTTTTATATTTGTTTCCTACCCTATACTTTCTATATGCTGCTCCTGGTAATTTCTTCAAATCTATCTTCCAGTTCACATATACTCTCAGTAGTTAGATCTAATATGATTTCAATTAATTTCTAATTACTATTTTTGGTAGAAGTTTAAATTTTTTTGCAACTTGACTGGACAGTTTTGAAAATGTCTTATTCTTTCCATGTACTTTTAATTGCTTTTTTATTCACATATATTTATTTTATATTCTATATTTGAATATCTGATATTTCTAACCACTGCAGTCTTTATAAATCTAATTATTTAGTTTGTTACTTCTGCTCATTCTTGCTCCTCATTTCATAATGTATTTAGAGATTTTTGTTTGTATTTTGAGCTCATGTTTCTTCAAACTTTATATCTGGCAACCCCTTCTCCCCCCTGCTTATTTGGTGTACCTGACTTCACAAATAATTTGCTTTTGCTGATTATCTAGGGAAACTAGCTTCTCAGAAACACTTTCAAACTTCAACTTGGGGTCTTACGAAACATGTGTAGTAATGTTTTTGGTTTAAAACTTGTATCTGTGTGGGCTTGTGGATGAAACTTCTCAGGATAAATACATTATTTCTAATTTTCTCACCTTTTCTGAATCCAAGGATGAAGTAGGACACTTATCCTCTGCATCTCTGTGTTTAGAATGGATTTAATTTTTTCTGGTTCACCCTGGGGTTGTTCTTTGAGAACTTTTGCTTTATTCTGGTATTTCTTATCTGACCTCCCACTTTACTTGGGCCCATGCTGTGTTTCCCCATGTGGTTCAATAAAATTCAAGCTTTAGACCAACAAGACTCAGTAGGAGAGCAACTTCATAGCACTTACATCCATCTGGAATTATCGTTTTAGCCAACCATTTTATTGGTATCTACCCTGAACTGTAAACATCGGGAAGGCATGAACTTCTCTCCTTTTTGATGCTGTATCTCCAATACTAAGAACACTGTTTGGCACATGATAGGTGCTAAATACATATTTGAAAGAAATGAATGATCATGATAAATCCTTACAAACATTATGGCCACTCAATTTTCACAACAATCTTATTAAGTAAGCTTCATGGTTTTCATCTTTCAGGTTAGAAAAACGTGGAACTCAAATAATTTATGTAATTTGTATAAGATCATATAGTGGAAAATGGTAGTTAATAGTTGCTTCAGGGTCTGCCTGGTAGTGTTTTCATCATACCATACTGTTTCTGGAGAATAAGTTTAACCAACACGTTTGAAACATCTATACAGTGGGGCCTTGACTTACGAGTGTCCTGACTAACGAGTTTTTTGAGATACCAGCTGTCTCTCGGTCGATTTTTTGCATTGAGTTGACAGAGTAATTTGAGTTAACGAGCTCCTTAACGAGCTCGGTCTCGGAACGAATTAAACTCGTAAGTCAAGACCCCACTGTATAAGAAGCAGGAACTTCTAGCCTCTGGTTTTGGCTTTGAGGAGAATCAGCTGGGAACTATCCAGAGTGCTGAAGAACCTCACTCTAAAGCTGGGCCCCATCCAATGGAGCACAGTGCACTTTCAGTCTATGCAGGGAATATTTCCCTTCTAACTCTGACTACCTCTGATACTAGCCACTTTACCTCAGCTTATGCCTGTCCATACAGATATTTATAATCAGCTGCCGGCACTGACAGAGACCTAACCTGAGCACAACAAACCACATCTGCTGCCTCATTCACCAGCATGCCATGGCCTAACCCTGCCCTCTCTATCTTCTTTAATCATGTCTCTGGAAGCTAGCCTGACTCCCTGGCCATATTTCCAAAACAGCAAAAACCAATTATAATATATAAAAGGACAAACTCTTTCCCTCTAGACACTTGGGGACCAGTTTTAAGGCTAACTCTATTTCAGTATGATTTCTTTATGAAGCACATAGTAAAACTAGACTTTTTTCCATTTGCTCATAAATATATTCTCTACTACAGTAGTCAATTACATTTACTGTATTTTTAAAATAACCTTTTAGCTGATGTTTTGGGGCAACAAATAGACTGTCTAATAATGAGGATGTCATGAGTTTTTTAAAACTGGAAATAAAGAAAAGTACTTCAATTTTTAACTCATAAACATAAGGAAAGCCCAGAATCGTTTAGCTGATTCTGCAAATGAATAATTTTAGTATTTATAAATTTAAGGAAACACTAAAAACTTAGCATCTTTGGCTTTTTAAACTGTTTCTTTACTTATTAAATACTTATTAAAAATATGACATCTGTCAACTTTGAAAAAGACCCCAGTGTGTACCAACACATCAAATTAGTATCAAACTCTTCCTTCAACAATGTCTTCTGAGCTAGTAGAACATGTTGCCTTACTAACTCAAGTTATATAGGCCTTACTCACATCTCTCTCTATATATAAAGAGCCAGGGGCCATCAGATCTGAAACAACCGAATGGACGACCAAACAGGCTGAGTGGGATGACAAGGCAGGCAGGGAGGTTAGTGAGGGACAACCAAATGACTGAGCAGCAGGCTGCGTGGGGTGACCAGGCTGGCATGGGGGTTAGTGAGGGATGACCAAACGACCAAGCAGCAGGCTGCGTGGGGCAACCAGGCCAGCAGGGGCATTAGTGAGGGACCACCAAATGACTGAACAGCAGGCTGCGTAGGGCGACCAGGCCAGCAGGGGAGGGCAGTTAGGGGTGACAGGGCCGGCAGGGGAGGGCAGTTGGGGGCAATGGGTTTGGCAGGGGAGCAGTTAGGCATCGATCAAGCTGGAAGGGGAGTGGTTAGGGGGTGATCAGGCTGGCAGGCAGAAGCGGTTAGGGGCAATCAGGCAGGCAGGCAGGCGAGCAGTTGGGAGCCAGTGGTCTCGGATTGTGATAGGGATGTCCGACTGCCGGTTGAGGCCCAATCCCTGTGGGTCCCAGATTGGAGAGGGTGCAGGCTGGGCTGAGGGGAACCCCCACCCACCCTGTACGAATTTTGTGCACCGGACCTCTAGTTGTTTATATAATGAGGAGGGCTTAGACATGGTTTGCCTAATCTAGGAACAAGACAGCTCTTATCCTGGGATAGTTATCACCTCTGGGATGTAAAATGTTTTGCGACACTCACTTGCTGAAGGTCAGATATCTAGGTCATTAAGGGTCTGCACTGGAAAAATATAAAAGCAAAAGGAAAGCAGTGAGAATCTAAGTAAGTGCCATAATGCCTGCCAGTTGCCTTTTATCTCTTTCTTTTTAAGCTCAAATCTTCTTGAGGTGCCCGTAATTTTTTCTAATGAACAAAAGCAGAAAAAATCTCAATATCATGGGGTATGGGGTTGGTACAGAAAACAGCTATTCATGTTGATATGAGGGTATGAAAGAACTTGGTACACCTTCTCATTATGTCCCTTAATGTCAGCTAATAAGGAGGGTAAATTAAGGAAAGTGGAAAGGGATCTTGCAGGAAGTTATAACTATTTGCATGGAGGCAAAAATTAAGCATAGTTATCTATTTATATTTACATAAAATCTCTTCATCACAGACCTAGATGCACTACAGTGAAATAAGCAAAGAATTCCTGTATGCACACATATACACAAAAATAAAAATAAAAAGAAGACTATAAATTGATTGGTAGTGCCCTCTGATTTTCATGCTGCTGGTATCCTAAACATCATCAGAATTGGAAATAATCTGTGCTGAATTGCTGCAGGGCTCTATGTAAGAACTCCCTTTTAGTTGATGTAGACCTAAGGCAATATCGTGGCTATTTTCTGGTTGCTTTGCTCTCTGGCGCCACCTAGCAATCAGTTGACAAACCTCGTGTGGGCCCTCCAGCCCTTCTGACTGCTCTAGAAAGGAGAAAGGTTTGGAGATTTCACACTGAACAAAGGCTTTCAACCTTAAAGTTAGGGCATGTGGAAAATGTCATTCCTTTTTTTCAGTTCTTTGACTTTTAAAACCACCCTTAGTTTGAAACAGGCTTTCTCCATGAAAAAAAAGTGTAAAAAAATAGAAGAACATCAAACAAACTTCTGTTCAGAAGAGAAAGTAATGAAAAATGGGAAATTAATAAAAGTGAAGATATGAGAAGAGCCCTCTGTGTGTAAAAGTGGCACCTTTTTTTAATAAGCTTTAAGGACCTGCATTTATTGTAGCATAAAGCTTTGCATGCAGAGTGTGTGAGTGACACATCTAGGTTACAACATATGCACTTGAGAGAGAATGAGATGCAGCTCTTGCCACGGCTATTCGGATGCTATAATTTCCTGTTCTTTTCTATCCTTCAGTAGTGCTTGTTAGCAACCCGAAATGGGCTCGCTCATAACCCAAAGGGCCAGCCAGAGTATACTTCCCTCTTCAAGCGTTTTGTAATACTAATTAACGAATTCCCAGCCACAAGAACGAAACCTGCAAAGATTCGCCAGAGGCAAACGACTAAATAAATGGTGACAGTTCTCAGTTTCCAATTAGATGAAATGACATTGGGACAACGAGTAGCCCGACTTTCTAATGATGAGAGTTTTATGAGTTTTTCATTCCCGGAAATGAAGAGAGACCCTGTCCCTTTCTCCATTCATAACCAAAACAAGGGCCTACACCCACTCTTATGCACATCAAAGCACACAGATCCTGCCTTTGGCAGTGACTGTTACTGTGTAGACTGAAAGTAAGACCTGGTCCGAAAACACTGCTTTTGAGACTGCTTCTCTTTTACTGAAATGTCTGACAGGACACAGCATGGGGACCAAGAGAACAGCCGGCCTAATTAAATCTGTGCAGGCAGCAGCACCAGCGCTGTTCCACAGCCTGACTCCAGCTCGCCCAGCCCAGCTCCCTCCTCACTCCAGTGTTTGTGCTGTGAATCTCTCGCCAGCATGGCAACTGTTGCTATGTTTGCAGTAATAAGAAGTAGGTGATGCTGTGTCTCTGTAATGATTCAGATACAAAAGCAATGATTTCTAAATAGATTTCTGAAGCAGCTCTTACAATGGCGCCACACAGTTTAACGGGTTTAATTCCTCGTTGATTTCTTTTTCTTCCCTCCTTTGGTAGCTCCCACGTGGACTCAATCCAACCCTCATACAATGCAAAAATGGCAGCATCCTTCCTTTTGCTTGCTAGCGTTGGAAACAGGAAGTTTCCTGTTAAAGAAGACATTCCACAAGTCATAGTTTCTTATTCTTTCCTTGGAAACTAACAGATTGAAGTGTTTTTTGTTGTTTGTTTGACATTTAGGTAAGAAGCTAATACAGCCTGAAAAAAATGTGTGTGCCCAGAAAAAACATAATTCCTGTATTAACTAAAGTGGAATGAAAATCATCCACCATTAATATTCATGATATTAGCTGAGTATTTTCTATTAATGAACGGATGTTTTAAAGGCCTCAGTTGCAAAGAGGTACGAATTCACTAGTGGAGATATGTTTACCTTCCTGCATCCTCTTCCAAAGAGATATAGAAAAAGGGGAAATCTTCTTTTTTTTGGCCTTAGTTGGGCACCTATGTTCACTGCCCCCCTACGTGTCACTGAATGCCAACACAGGCTAGGCCCTAGACGAGACATGATTGAGATAAGTCCACCTGCACTGATGGCAATATTAACCTCACCCAAAAGAAAACATATGACATGTTCAGACACTCTCTGCATTTCGTGTATGCCAGTCATATTATTGACTTACCATGTCTTCTACAAGGTAAGATTTATTTATCAATATTCCACAGATGAGAAAACTGGAGCACAAAAAGGATTTGCAACTAGTAAGCAGCAAGGCCACGGTTGAGCCTGGATCAGCCTGACTCCAAAGCCCACGGGCTTTGCACTGCTTGCTGAGCTGCTGCAGCCCGAGAGAGCTGCTGTCATGCTAGTCAGCTGTGTGACGTGGGCACGGCCCTTCCTGCCTTGGGTTTCAGATTCTCATCCACACGGAAGCACATGAGCTGGATCCTGGCTACTCAAGCTGCAGCCCATGGGCCAGCAGCTTCGGCTTCACCCCGGACCTTGTTAGAAACTCTGACTCCCAGGTCCCAGAGGCACCTCCTGAATCACAACCCAGATTTTAACAGGATTTTAACTGATGTGAATGTGCATTAAAATGTAAGCAGCACAGGACTGGCCAGTCTCTATGGACCCTGCCCCTTCCAGCTCAAATATATTTAGAATGTTGTCCCTCTTCTTTCTGTATTTCTAGATTCAACCTCCCCTCCAATGTCGAATCATTGCTCCCCAGAAGGATTCCTAATCTCATCCTCCCACCTGATAAAAGATTTTTCTCTCCTCATTTTAATTGACTTACCACTTTTGACTTAGTATTATGTCTATGTTGTATATGTTCCTTGAGGGGGAGACCCATCCATGTAAAATAATTTTATACCTCTACACCAGCTGGCATGGTACATTATACTAAAGAAAATCTGTCGAAAGAAATGTTGAACAAGACATTATCTTAATTTAGCTACAGATGTCATCTAGGGCTCTGATTGCAAGGTCCCATATCACCCAGTATGAACTTTTCAAAGCAAGCACTCTCCAGGAATTCTTTAAATGTGCGTCCAAAGAAACTTACAGGTAGCACACATGACAAGAGTGGTTGTCAGACTTTTTTACTGCCCCCATCTCTTTAACATACAAATATAAGAAAGATTCAATAAAGGCCAAACTCAACTTCAAAATCTCCTCCTCTAGGAAGTCTTCTTAGATCCCCACACCTGGTTATACACTCATCATGTTTTTTGCTGTCTTATTCTGTGCATATCACATCAGGGCATAGATACTATGTTATGATCATTATAATTATGTCACCTGACCCCTTACACACACACATACACACACACACACACACACACACTTTATATTGCTTGAAGTCTTCTGTCTTTCATCTTTGCAGTCTTAATATTTATCACAATGCTTGGCACATAGTAAGTTGGTAGATATATGTATATTGAATGAATGAATGGCTTAATCAATGCACACTTTTTTAATGCAAAGTCTTTTGTTGTTGTTGTTGTTTGCTCCACGTTAGGTTTCATTGACACCAAGGACATGGAGAAACACAGTTCTTTGGTGAGATTTAAGAAATACTTGTTTCGGCTATGTTGGCATTCCCTACCAATATGGTACTTTAATTTAGTGTCACATGAGCTAGTCATCCAGTCACATGGACTCTGAGACTTAGAAACTCGAGTGCCTTTGGGATGCCCAAGGTTGAAAATTGAAGCAGTGTTTGCTTTTTTCCTCTCTCAGTAAGTCAGACAACCATTCATTCAACAAATATCTACAGTGCCAGGAGTTCACTAGACACTGGAGATGTCAAGTGGAATACATAGTATAACCTTTCCTCTCTTTAAGTCATCTAGAATGAATGACAGACCCCAACTGTGTTTATAACACAATTTGATACATACAATAATGGTCATGTGACTCTTAGGTCATGTAAACACAGAAGGAGGCATTACTGATTATGGCCAGATAGTCCACTGGCCCACTGTCTGTGGAGGTAGGTCCAGAAGTCACCCATTTGTCCTACTCTGGAAAGAACAGTGAAATTAAGGAGGAAGAAGAACACTGGCTATGGACTGTCTGGCAATGAATCCATACAGAAGAGAAAGACACTGGAAACATAGAATGAAAGATAAGGAGAGCTAGTTGGGCATGGGCTCATTAATGGCACATGGTGTGAATTTAACAGGGTTTGTGGGAGAAAGTTGTAAACAGAGAATTATCCAACTGCACACAATTTCCTGAGCTCCTGTTATCCCTCTGAATGATCTACTCCATACAGTGATGGCGAACCTTTTGAGCTCGGCGTGTCAGCATTTTGGAAAACCCTAACTTAACTCTGGTGCCGTGTCACATATAGAAATTTTTTGATATTTGCAACCATAGTAAAATGAAGACTTATATTTTTGATATTTATTTTATATATTTAAATGCCATTTAACAAAGAAAAATCAACCAAAAAAATGAGTTCGCGTGTCAGAGGTGTCAGAGGTTCGCCATCACTACTATAGGAGGATTCTATTCTTTTACTCTCTATATATTTAAAAGGAAAATGGAACATCTAGGAACCTATTTCATGATAAAACTTCCTAAATGGATTTTTTAGGAAGGGAAAGTCTCTGGAGTTGACTTTCTGTATCTTGGACCCGGAGAGCCAGCCTTTCCTATCCGTCTGAAAGGGGAATGAGAAATGCTTTCAGGGCCATCAGATTTGTCAAGATAAGGAATAGGTACTGGGAAGGAGAGAGCTCATATTCTTCCTTACTTACTCAATACATTATTAGTTATCTAATACCTACTCAATCAGCTTTCAGCTAACACTAATGTATCCTATAGGAAAGTTTCCAGCAAAAAGTAACAGAAAACTCAATGAATAGTTGTTTAATAAAACAGTGGCTGTTTTTCACACATAGTAAGAACTTTGGAAGGAGATAGTCAAGGGCAAGGGTTCTGCTGCTTGTCAGACAGTAGAAGACAGGCTCATTTTCTTTCCTTCACTGTCTTCAGCATGTGGGCCTGTCTCTGTCATGTTCGCAGCTACATGGTTACAAAATGACTGCAACCTCCCAGTTGGCGTGGCTCAGTGGCTGAGTATCAACCTATGGACCAGGAGGTCACGGTTCAATTCACAGTCAGGACACATGCCCGCCTTGCAGGCTTGATCCCCAGTGTGGGGCATGCAGGAGGCAGCCAATCAATGTTTTCTCTCATCATTGAAGTTTCTCTCTTTTCCTCTCCTTTCCTCTCTGAAATCAATAAAAAATATTTTTAAAAATGACTGCAACAGCTCCAGTTATCATATCTCCATTTAAAGAAGGCAAAGGGGTCTATTGTGTACCAACATGTTTTTCTGTCCCATATCCTTTTAGCAAGAAATCAAAGGTCTTCTGACAGTGACTTAATTTGTCAGAACCTGGACCAGGAAAAGTGTCCCTTAAAAGAGAGGCTGAGAAAGAGGAGGAGGATCTTCTGGTCATGGAAGTGAGAATTGGTGAGCTACACTGGAAAGGGGTATGCACCTTGAAGCCAGAGATATTTGTGTTCAAATCCCAGTTCTGCCTCCTAGGAGCAGTGTGAACTTGGGTCTGCCTGAGCTTACTAAAAGAGATATCATAAGATTACCTAGGTTTTTGCAAGGATTGGAGAAAATACATATAAAAGACTTAATATCACCCTGTGAAAGTGTATGTTGTTCTGTTTTAAACTAGAGATAGTCCACTGTTTCATGGATAAACACCTTCCTGAGGCTGAGAAGAGAAAGCCTATGCCTGCCTGGATTTCAGAATCCTAATTCAGCCACTCTCTTTTTCTTTCTATCACTTACTCTCTCTGAGGTACTAGGACACTCGTTCTTCTCTTAAATAACTGCCTTACCCAGGTGTTTCTTGTAGCTTTTCCTCACCTATCTACACAACTTGTTTGGCAAATTCAACAATGTTGACCATTCCCCGAAAGCTACCATTTGGATTAAAGTCATAGTTGCTGCATGTTTTCTACCAAGAAGCTATTTACATGAAAATGACAGGAATCAGGAGAAATGACTTTCAAGGATTCAATTTTTCTCCCCTTGTAATCCTTGAAAAGAAAACTATAATTAATTGTGAATGTGCCTGCTAAATGCTAGCATACTACATGAGAATAAAAAGGATTGCAAGTGCCTGAGAAACAACTAATTTAAATACATTTTTTTCTAAATAATAATAATAAAAATAATAGTAATATATCGGTTTTACCCAAATGAACATTTTTTTCATGTATATATTTTAAAAAGCAGCCCTTTCTTGCTCAGGCAAGCTGAATCTTATACGCTTCTCTTTTTTTAAAAAAAAATGTATTTTTTTTATTGATTTTTTACAGAGAGGAAGGGAGAGGGATAGAGAGTTAGAAACATCGATGAGAGAGAAACACCGATCAGCTGCCTCCTGCACACTCCCCACTAGGGATGTGCCCGCAACCAAGGTACATGCCCTTGACCGGAATCAAACCTGGGACCCTTGAGTCTGCAGGCCGATGCTCTGTCCACTGAGCCAAACCAGTTAGGGTCACGCTTTTCTTCAATACTATTTTTATCAGATCAACATAGAGTAAAAAATATTGAATCATAAAAGTAAAATAATTGATAACAAACTTCATGTTAAGATGTTGGTTATTGTTTTCCAAATATGGTATACGTGAAGGAATACAAGGAAAAGGAGCACCAGGGGCAAAGGCAGAGAGAGATGGAAACCTGTGTGGCACAGCTGGAGAATAGTGAAGAGTTTGGTGTAACTAGAACAGAAATGTACTATGCATAGAAATCTAAAGTGGGAAGAAGTAGACATAAGAGAAGAACATGAAGACAAGTGAGTTCAATATCCAAGGGGAGTTGGAAGGAAGAGAACAGCCTTCCTTTATGCAGCTTCCCTTCCAGTCACTAAAACCTCAGACTCCTCACCCAGGTGGTAAGCATACAAGGCTCTGGTGGGACTAGCTATAGCAACCAGTCGTCTTTGTTGAAAGTGCACTGGGGCATGACTAAATTCTGACTAACCATAAATGAGCATGATTTCCGCAGCTGTGTTTAGAATGGGTCACTGGAAAGATGCAGGTGGGTAGACAAACTGGTGAAACAGATGAGTCCTGAATGACACAGACACAATATAGCTCTGCCTTGAACCCAAGATTGGCCCCTGGGACTGTGCAAACCAGACAGCACTGCAGTGTGGCTCTTGGCACTCAGCTAATACTGTATTGATGACACCACTCACATGGTCATCTGTTTATGGGGCTGTCTCTTTCAATAGTGAGGAAAGGGAAGTAAAAATACAAAGAAACTGACATCATGATTTTAAAAAGAAGGACTTAACTTACTCAAAGTTTTCACAGCTAGTTTAATCTCCACATTGAAAGGTGAATGATGAACCTGAGACCTACTGAGCTAACTGCCCAGCGTCTCAGCCATATGCTTATTTCTCTTTATATGCATCTCCACTCCCGTCTGCCTTCATCTTTTTGTGCCTGGTATAGCACTTGGCACAGGGTAGTTCCTCATCAACAGTTCATTGAGAGAAAGAACCAACACCTACCACTGACAGAGTACTATTTATTCTGTTCTGTCTTCCCTGCTGGGAGCTTCATACTATGTTCTTCAAAATGGGCATTTCACTGCCACATGCCTCCCTCCATATGGAAAACTTCTCTCCTAACAAGCCTTATGACTAGACAGACTGTGCGAGCACCCACAGTTGGCCTTTGCTGCCTCTCATCCAGGGAAATGGCTCGACATGGAAAACCATAGATGGCTTTTGCCATCTCATGGGCATTACTCATGACAAGATATTTCAAGGGAAAAAAACACTCTTGGCTCCTTAAGGCTGATGCTAGTTTTGGATTGTTAACAAAGGCCTTGTCCAAATAATTTGTTGTTAGATCCATTGAGTACACAGGTTACTCAGTCAATGCTGCTTGACTGGCCTGAGACAACAGCGAGATCCCTGGGGTGAGGGACTGGTTGTGGAGAAAGAGTTGGCATGACCTAGGGGGCCACTAGTGCTTTTCTAGTTCATTCATTCAGCTTAAATTTTTTTGAGCACTCAGAGTGAGATTTGGGCATGTGCTTGACTGAAGCCCCATCCTTTCCCTTAAAGAACAAGTAATTGTAATCCGGTGCACTAAGTACTCTTAGCAAAGTGAGTCTATGAGTAGGTGGAGAAATGGGGGCACTGCTAGTTGACAACCTGATGGTGACTCTCTTGTAATATTCCCTCAGGAGAAAATGTTTGTTCAGCAGGCACATATCTGCAAGAGTAGTTTCTTTGCCTTCTTTCTTCTTTTTTTCCCCCCCTCCTCCCTTTTTCTCTAAACCAAACCTAAGCAAGTCTGCATTACCCAGAGGCAGCTGGTGCTCCAATGTGGGCGTATTAAATGTTTAACATCTTGTCACTTGCAAAACTGATGGAGTCATCCTTTTTGTTTCAGAGTTTCATGTTTAGGGGCTGAAAAGCTAGACTGATGAGCATTGCCAGAGAGAAATATTTTTTGAGAAGTAAGTGAAGCTGATGACACGTTACTTTACAGTTTAGTGAAATTCAGCAAATCTAATTCTATTATGCTGTCAAAGTTTCACAAAAGGGAGACCCGGGAGCATATTTAAGATGAATCTTTCAAGATTTCAGGAGCCACACCACATCTGCAAAAATCCGACGCACCTGGTCCTGACAGACCTTTGTTTTTTTATACACAAAGGGGAGTAAATAACCTTCCAAGAACTAATTAAGTTTAAATAAAGTTATCTTGGTGATGTGGTGCCTGCCTCTTCTCCCTTGAAAAGATTGTCAATCAGTAAACCATAACCATGTTTTTTTTAAATCAAAAGCTTTTCAAAGTTTTCATAGCCAGATTTACCAAAATAGAAGCTTCCTTTACGAATCATAGAATGGAGAACTGAAAGACAGATTTTATAGAGCGTTCAAATCCAGATCATTTAAGCCCTTGCTTATTTTCACACTCACATAGGAGATATGATCTAATAAATTCATTCTTACCAAAATGTTGGGAGCAATTATTTTAAAGCATTCACCCACAATTTTGTATTTTTTTGAGGTTCACAAGCTGACAAACTGAAAGGCTTTATGATGTTTTTGGCAATTGGTGGGGCTAAAATGTTTATTATTAACTCCAAGAGAAATATTGACATGAGGGTTTATTTCCATAGAAATTTTTCCTCTGCTATTTAATAATCATTCACTGAAGAATCAAATTCTCAGCAGAATGTGTTAAAAACTTAACATTTACTGTACATTAATTTAATACTCTTAGCTGGTAGAAATTTAAGATTCCTGCAAAGTAGATATTCTATCCATTTTAAAGGTAGCAAAACTGGTCAAAACAATTAGGAAATGTGCCCTGAGATAGTAAGTAGGGATGCTTGGGTTAACCCCAGTCTGACTGACCCAAAAGCTCACGTATACTCTTTCCAGAAAGCCTAAAAGATTCCGTTTGGGACTCATGATGAAACAAAGTCAAGGCTGTGGTAAAAATGTAAGGGGATTTTATGGACTGAATTGTGTCCCCAAAAAGATCTGTTGAAGTTCTTCTCCACATCCCTCCACTACATCAGAGTGTGACCTTATTTGGATATAATTGTTGCAGATGTTAAGATGAGGTCATACTGAAGAAGGCTGGGCCCTTAATCCAATATGACTTGTGTTCTAATAAGAAGAGGAGTGAGACGCCCTGGAGAAAGCCATGTGAAGACTGTGAGACAGAGGTAATGCATCTACAAGCCAGGCCGTGGGGAAACCAGAGACAGGCACAGAACAGATTCTGCCTCAGATCCCTCAGAAGGCACCAACCCTGCCAACACCTTGACTTTGGTCTTTTAGCCTCCAGAACTGTGAGAAAATAAATGTCTGATGTTTTAAGCTGCTCTGTTACAGCAGCCCTAGAAAGAACGCTAACACGGGGAATAATAGGGCTTTCTAGAGCCCAGGAAGAAAACAAGCCCAAGACTTGATTTGAGTTCAGTGCCCTGTGTGAGGAGCCATAGTCATGTGTTACTTTTCCTTCGTCATTTGTGGTTATTCAGAAAACCCACATTCACCCCAATATGAGATTTGAAGGACATATTATTGGTGCCTTCTCAAAATAATATATGCATATGACTAACCAAAGTTAGAGCTATAAATTCTAACACTTTATAATGCCCATATGTGTCACAAGGACACTGGGAGAGGATGTTTTAGCTGAGGTTTCACCGGTGTCTCTATGATGGTTGCTGTTGGCAACCAGTCCTATAACAGCACAGCGAAGACCTAAATGAGGGCAGGAGTCAGGAAGAGATTGCAGGTAATGGAGGTCAAACACAACTGATGTCAGGCAGGTGACTGACATCCGATGCAGTCAAACTAAGGGGATCAAGGTTAGAGGCGGGCAGAGACCACAGGTGAAGGCTGGAGACGAAACACTGATGGAAATAATTAAAAGCTGCATTAGACAAGGACATTTGAACAAGGTCAAACAAAAACTATGGCAAAATCCAAGGTGAATCCGAGGTTTTCATCTTCAGAAACTTAGTCTTCTTCAACTGGCTCTTTCTTTAGAGTGAGATCTTCAAGTTGCTAAAAGGACTATACTTATCCAGGACATCCTAATACCCTGTGGAGCCAGTTGACCTCCCTTATTCCTCAAGATGCTGATATCTGGCTCAG
Source organism: Myotis lucifugus (assembly GCF_000147115.1). Taxonomy (NCBI): domain Eukaryota; kingdom Metazoa; phylum Chordata; class Mammalia; order Chiroptera; family Vespertilionidae; genus Myotis; species Myotis lucifugus. Next base: position 1,495,542 of record NW_005871073.1, read on the forward strand.
CTGAGAAAGAGGAGCTTGCCTTTCACAGGATGTGAATGGGGAGCAGAACTGATGTCTTTTGGAGCCTCAGAGGGAGGGGATGGAGAAATGGTCCACTTACTGACTGATGAAGTCATCCTCTGGGGATCTTGGAGCTAGAACTGGGACGAGAATATGAATCTGAAGTGAAAATCATTCATATCTATCATTTTTATTGATGATAACCTTGGTATTTCAAGATATTAAAAAATCTGACCATTTCTTTTGTTCTGAAATTTCCCACTAGCCGGAGAAAAGATTAGCTAATGCTGAGACTACTCAGTGAATGCCGATATCCAATCCATTCACTCATTTTTTTTTCAATTACTATTTACTAGTCTAGGGAGAGGGTTCAACTTTACAGGTATTTTGCTGAATGATGAAATTAAAGACAAAAATAAAATATGATTCTTGATTTAAGATGATAGCAGTTTAGTCAGGAAGGCCTTATCAAATCCCTACAATTCAGTGCAGTAAGTGTCTGTAATTGAGAGAGCAGGTCTTTACTGTGAGGCTTAATAGGTGAGGGAAACTGTGAGAAAGTTCATTGGGGGTGGAGCCTATATATGAATGAGATTGGAGGAGTAGACCTAAATCTGATGCTAGGGGCCTTGGCCATTGGACCTCAGCAGTAGGAGGCATGGTCAGCCTTGTTTTATAGGAAAATTATTTCCACAGTTTTGCTGTGGCCTAAAAAGGAAAGGGGGATTCCCAGTGGAAGAAGAAATCAGTTATAATATTGTCAGAACCAGGCTTTAGTTAATCTTGCTGGGTTTAAAAGAGGAATGACAAGTCATGGGGAGTATTACAGGTGACAAATGATAACATGGTACTTGTTTCATATATGAAGGTGGTATTACATATTCCCCAACACTAATTCAAAACATTTACTTCTCCAGCTGTTTTTATAATATTTACTACTATAAATATTATTAAAATATATTTATTACTATAAATATTATAAAATATATCAGACTATAACATATAAATATAGTAGTAATCTTTATTATCACTATAATGGACATGCCCTAATACACCCACACTCTTTCCCCAACTCCTATTATAACAGAGTAAGGCAGCTAATTTCTGGGATTTTTCAGCCTTAGAATATTCTATAGATGACATGTCCTTATCGACAATTCTCACAAATGATCTCAGTAATTGTTAACCACATGATAGCTAATATTTTCCCTAGCAACCTCTACCCAAATATGAAAGAAGTCTAAAAGAAATATTTACAGTGTATGTTCCCATGAGCAGAATTATGAGTGAACACTGATAATAATTTTAAATAAAACAGAAACATCATTGTCCCCAGCTTGGTTGATGTTGATTATTCAAAGCTTGTCCCCATTTCTGCAGATGTGTCTCATTATTATGTATCTCAGGAGTCATTCTCAACACCTGTGGGCACTTTCCATGTGCAATGAATCTGTGGGGGTAATTCTTTTAAAGGAGGTTAATAACATTAATCCCATTTCACAGATGGGAATACAAGCAACTGGTTTATCATATTCTCTCAAGTCAGATAGTAAATCAGTGCCTCATTAACATTCATTAAAAATTTCATTCCATTCAATTTCAAACTAAGCTCTTTCCCTAAGGCACTTAATTAGTATCAAGAATTTTATGGCATCCGCTGCTCACTGATTCATATGTCAGTTGAGCCCAAATATTGTACCACTATGTTAGTGGTACAATACCTGACAGGAATGAAGAGTGGGTCAACTGAGGCAGCCTGTGGAAAGTAGTTTTAATAATAATAGTTAGCAATAGTGATATTTATGGAGGGCTCCACATGGGTAAGTACCTGTGTTGACCATATGATCTACTGTTTATAACTCATAGTGGCAACCTCAACCGGAGCCCATTTTTTAAATGAGGAAGCTAAGGATTAGAGAGTGACTTGTAAGGAAGGCAGCCAGTAAGCAGAAAGAGGATTTGGGACTAGACCATCTGAAGCCAAGAGTTCACGGTCTCAATCACTAAGCCAGTGGTTCTCAAGTTTTAGTGTGCATCAGAATCATCTGGGAAACTTCTTAAAGTACAGGTTGCTGGGGTCACTCCCAGAGTTGCTGATTGGGTAGGTGTGATGAGGAATCAAACATTTGCATTTTAACCTGTTCTCAGGGGATGCTGAGGCTGATAGTCCAGCTACCACACATGGAGACCCACTGCTCTAAGTGATGCTTAATGCAATCATCTTTGACTGTGTCCAACACACAGGAGGAAGCCATTCAAAGTTTTTGAGCCAGTGGTGACCTGGCCAGAGTTCTGCTTTTGAAAGATTAATCTGGCAGCTTTGTATAGGGTACTAGAGGACAGATGGCAGCGCAGGAGGTTCCCAGCTAAGACAAGTAGAAACAGAGGGGGGAATAGATGTTGAGAAATATTGGCTCAGTGGAGTGGAGCGAGAGGATTTGCTGATCGATTGAGGAGAAAGGGGTCATTGCAGGTGACTCTTAACTTTTTGGTCCAGGTGACTAGAAGAATTGTTGAGCCATTCATAGAAGTTGAGAGGACAGGAGGGAGATCTACCTTCTTGTGTATTGTGTCTCCGGTTTCCACATAATTTCCTACCATTTGCTCCCTTTATTTATTGCTTTTATTTGTGAGAGTTTCACAGCATTTTCCTTCTTCTTCTCTACCTATGGGACTGATGTAGCCAAAAGGCAACCACAGACGTTTGCTCTCTGCTGAGAAGCTGTCCTTATTCTAGAGGATAAGTCTTCAACATCCCCCATCAACGCCTCCTTTCCGGCATGGCAGTGGAGTTCATGCTCTGCTCAAGGATCTTAGTGGAATCTGCTAATCACGACTAAGTTTATGGTTTCTGTGTTGCACCTGCAGCCTATCTGGGGAGCACACTGTCAGTGACGGGGGCCTCATAGTCCATCATCAACAGCATTCAAAATAATATCTGTTTTTTAAGTTCAAAATTATTGTATTTTTTAAATCTCATGTTTAGCTTTTGTGAAATTTCATTTCCATAAATAAAGTATGAATTTTAAAACACCACTTACTAATATGCATCTTTGAGGAAATATTTAGTTTTCAATTTAAAACAAATTACTTTACCTAAACAGTGCAATATTTAAAAGTCCTTAAATTGATTTTTTCTAAACTAAAATAATAAGAAAGCTAGAGAAATAGGAAAGAAAACTTCTGAAAATCTCTTTGTAAAATAAATGGTTCTACAAAACAATCCTGCAGAATGTATCTTTAAAAGAAAATTTGATGTAATACATGGAATTTTTCCTAAATAAAGGCAGAGATCCAGAAAGAGGATATATTATGGCTGAGATAAACCAAAGATTAACATTTATAATGTTCACCATTCTATTGTGAAATTTTTGTTATCTCTACCTGGATTATGAATGACAATTTGTTTTGTCTCCAAAATTTTCTGAACTAGGATCTCTAGTGTAAAACTATAACAGCATGACATTTAAATATACTTATAGAATTCACTTGCCTCATACTTTGCTGAAAAACTTGAAACCACTTCCCATGACTGCCACCATCTTTCTAGGTCTCTTCAAGCCCCCCTCAAACTTCCTTCTTTGGATTAGCAAATCATTGATAAGGACTCACTGTATTTCAGTCTGGGGGGATATAGTGATCAAATAGACCCACAGAGCTGGTGAATAGGCCATTTCAGCAAAAAAAAAAATGATACATTTTATATGAGGGGCACAAGATCAGATAATAAATGAATGAATGAATGAATGAAGAAGTGAGTGAAGGGTGTATTTCTACTTAAATATTAAGTGTTTAGAGCCTTGAGAATAAGTAAAAGTTTCTTTCAAAATCTGTGCTCCTCCATACATATGCCATTTCTGCTATGAATCATAACTACTCCAAAGTCCAGAGTGATTATAAGTCTGTATCCACCTGTTGTTAATCTTCCAAACAGGTAGCTGGATTCCAGACAGAGCCAAACATCCAGGTGAGGGAGATATATCAAGATCCTTCTAAACATAGGCGGCAGAAAGTAATTATCATCTGCCTCAGCTCCTACCCTTCTCCCTTCCCGACTCTCCTGCTGAGAGTCACTGGCCAGGGGTTGTTCTTTTTTTATTCTTTCTTTCTTTTTTTAAAAATCTGGTTTAGCTGTATTGGAAACTTAGAGCAGGTGAAGCATTCAGGCCCATGATGAATCGGGGCCAGACACAAATAGAAGGCTATAGACTCAAGGGCTTCAAAGAGAGACATTTAGGGCAGTTCTGTGCTTGGAGCTGCTGCTTGCACTTGCTAACAGCCAGAATCCAAAGGAGGCAGCTGCTGCAAAAGCACATACATAGAAGAAGCGTGTTCCCAGCGTTCCTATGGGAACTCACCACAGTTCGGATTACCCGTTCCCTAGACACGGCTTCCTTTCAGCTGGGTGTCTTATATTAAAAGGGAGACCAAGAGGTACACTTCCAGAGTGGTGCTTGGGGGATATTTGTAGTTGGAGTTGCATGACTAATTCTCACAACACAGTATGGAAGGATTACTCCTGAGGATATTATACATTTTAAGAGTAGCATGAAAACGAGGGAAATCTGTCTTTTTTCTTCATGTTCCAAAAATATAAGTGGTTTATTTTTTTAGCCCCTAAAGTATGTGTGTATGTGCGTGTGTGTGTGTGTGTGTGCGTGTTAGAGAGACAGACAGACAGAGTCAGAGAGAGAAATGTCTAAGGAGGCAATCCAAGAATAACATTCATTTTATTCAAATATTCAAATAACATTGGAATATCAATTGTGTGGTTCAAATCTGGATTTAAATTGGTGTTTATACAGGTTCAAAATGAGTTGTCTTCTTACCTTAGCTCCGGACCTCAGTGGAAACTTTGACTGTAAAGGGAATTCAAGATTAGACTGGGAACACACAAAACCCAGCACTGCGTGATCCAAAGCTTCCAGAGGTTCATGAGCAGCAGCACGAATTTCTAACATCAAGTCCAGCTGTCCACTAGAGATTGAAAAATCCAAATTCCCACTGAGAGGGAAGAACCCCATGTGTCCCCTTCACTCCAGCAGATCACAGGGCTTTCTGTCACACAGGGACACTGCAGAGCAAGGAACAATGAGCCCCATGTGGGTTCCAGTCCTTCTCCTCCCTGTTCCTGGCCAGGTCATTCCCCTCAGGCAAATTACCCGACCTTCGTGCCCTTTAGTTTCTTCATAATAACAATAATTCATCATCATCATAATACCCATCCCACCTGCCAGGAAGATTAAATGTTAAATTAATGTGAAATAGATATTCCAACACCTATGATTTTAAAAAAATACTTTTATAGACATTATCCTAACTGATACTGCTGTGAAACGTATGGCTTTGTAAGGACAAGTATTACAGAATTGTGAGTGCCATAGTTGCGTCCTGCTATATTCACTGGGTTATGTATCTCAGAGGACAAAGGCATTTCTCTCAAGCCATGGTCCCAAAGGCATGGGTGAATTTGGAATTCATGCTCTCGCTAGAGAAGGGTTTTTGAAAAAGTTTGACATATGGCAAGAGCCCACTGTGGCCTCGCCACCATTACAATCAAGTAATTTTGGCTGCAGTGTCCACAAAGCTCCAGTGGATTGTTCTGTGTAAAAAACTTTAAAACATACAGTAACTATGTGGTAACTGGCCCCAGATAGTACTTGGAAGCACGTGGAAGAGCCTTGGGTATTTTAGCAGCCTGATCTCTGCCCATTGAGCTGGTGATGGGAACCGGCAGAGGGGATGTCGTGTGGACCTTCCGCTCATTCAATTATTTAATAAGTATTTTATTTAACACAGGCTGTGGGCTGAGCACTGGGGGAGACAGCAAGTAAACAAAGCTATGATCAACAATGTCTGGCTCTTCCAACAGGAGGGGTAAAGCCTCTACACCTGGCACTGTGTGGACGCCAGGGCTGCTGCTGGTCCCACTGGCTGTGGCCAGACCTGTGGTAGGACTAACTGTGGTGACTCACTGAGGGGCCGCCACAAAGCCATTCCTATTCAAAAATTGTACAAGAAAATGCATTATCAAAAAACCACAATCTCTCTAGAAAGAAGCTCATAAAAGATTTCCCATTATTCTCAGTCTGGAGGCTATGCGCATTCTTTAATTTAATAAATTCACTTGTTTAGCAAATACTTATCCAGATCTTACACTTCTAGGCTCTGTCATACAGCAGCAAATACACAAATAATCTCTGCCCTCACAGAGCTATTGTTCTAGTGGAGGAGAAGAGTGATAGACTTTTTTAAAGTAAATTATGCAGTATATTAAAGCAAGGGTGTGGGATAAAGGAGCGCAGAAAGAGATGTGCTTTGCAATTTTAAACAGCATGGTCAGAGAAGGCCTCACCCAGAAGTAACATTTGAGCAAAGATGTAAACACAGTGAAGGAGAAAACCACAGGCCCCTGGGGGAGAACATTCCAGTTTGTGGGAACAGTGAGCACCAATTTCCCAAGGCGAGATGAAGTCTGTGAACTCGGGGAAAAGCCGGGAGACCAGAAGGAGCAAAGTTACCATAGGGGAGAGGAACAGGAGACAAAGCAGAGAAACCATGGGGGTGGGGCAGATCGTGAAGGAGGTGCAGGCCATGGGGAGGACCTGGGCATTTACTGAGGCCCAGGTGCTGCCACTGCAGGGAACTGAGCAGAGAAGCGACAGGATTAGGCTGCTTTCTGAAAGGATCATTCTACTTGTTGTACTCTATGGCACTGAGGGGAATGGTAGGCAATTAGTTTGCTCTTTAAACCTGCTTTCCTCTCATTCAATTATTTAATAAGTATTTTATTTAACATGGGCTGTGGGCTGAGCACTGGGGGAGGAAGTGAACAAAGCAGTGATCAACAATGTGATCAAGAACATCCTGAAGAGGGCAGCTAACCAAGTGTTGGGAAGAAGGAAGCTGCAAAATGAGTACCATTATTCAATGGAAAAAGAGAAAGGAAGAATGCTTTAGGCAGAAATGGTAATGAGAATGAGAGTAATGTGTCTTGGGATTCTTTTACATCATTTTCATGTATATCATTGCACAATCCACCCCCAAATCCTACCTATGTGATAGGTACTATTATTATCCCCCACTGTACAGAGAGGGAAATGAGGCACAGGAAAGTTAAGTAACTTGGTCAAAAGCTACAACTGGGCAGTGCAGGTGCCAGTACTGGAAGCCTGACTCTGTCTGACTCAGACCTTGTGCTCCTAACCACTTGGCAAACCTGCCCAGGGACCGGGGCTGAGAGATGAAGCTGGAGAAGTGACCAGGACTGCAGTTCTACCAAATTCGTTATTTAAATGTATTGAGAACATATTCTGTGCCGGGCCTCAAATGCCAGGGCTACAGAGATAAATAACAAAGCATAGCTCCCATTCTGAAGGAATGTGCAGTCTGGTGTGCCACATGTCAAGGCTTAATAAATACCAAAGCAAAACTGACCATGGAGGCCCAGCAGTGCGGAGGCTCAGAGCACTTCTTACAGAACCCAGTCATGTTCCTGCCAACACAGAAGGCAGGAGCACTGGCCTGCTCAGCAGGAAATACCAACCCCTGGTGGCCCCAGGATTCAAAGAAGGACACAGCACATCACAACAGAGTGGGTAGGAATGTATCCCCCCACCCCCTGCCCTTTATTGGCAGGAGAAGAGTTTTTTCCATGAGAGCAAGGCACCTTAGCAACATAATACCATTTTGCTATTCAGGGTCTGACAGCAAAGAATACACAGAGGAGAAGGGGAAAGCTTTGGTGGTGTGTGATGAGGCAAAAGGTCCCAGAGGTTTGGCATACATGCACTTGTAACATTACAACAAACATTGCTGGTAATTTGTAACCTCCTTAGGGTTTTTCAAATGGTTTGTGAAGATCAATGTTCTGCATGTTCAAAGAGTTAAGGGAGTTTTCAACCTTCCCATCCAGACTGGCCTGTCATAAAGAACAAAGGAACATGGAATTTCTTGCAGGGATCTGAATTCGCACAATGGAGCCTAGAGATGTAACATCATCAAAGATGGACTTTGAACTTTCATCAAATCGAAAGGAGAAACGAATATGTACTCCTTTATAGGTGCCTATCTAGTTGCTGCTTTTATCTTTAATCAATAAAATTGGACTTTTAATTTTCATTTATGTACCCACACAGTGGCCATTATTATAAAGTAGTAGTTAAAAGCTTGGGCTCAGATGGATCTGAGTTCAAATTCAAGTTCTACCATGTATAAGCCATGTGACCTTGGGCAAGTTAGTTGGGCTCTCCAAGCTTCAAATATCTCATCTATAGGATGAAAATAAGAATATATAGTGTTGCCGTGAGGATTAAGTGAGAATACAATTTGTGCCTGTCTGATATACAGTAAACACTGAATAAATGTAAACTATGTATTTTTTCCTTTTGCTGTTAGCACATTCATTCTAGTCTTTATTATTCAACTTCTAGGAGAAACAAATTGAAAGGTGAGTGGAGATTCTACTTCCATTACGATAGAATTGTTTGGCCCCAAAGTGGAAGGCCCCTTAGGGCAGAAAGGAGAGGTTGATAAACTATGGCCCATGGGCCAAATCCAACTCCCAGCCTGTTTTTTGTTTTGTTTTTTATTTTATTTTAGTGGTATACAGCCTCACTCATTTGCTTACACATTGTCTATGTCTGCTTTTGTGCTACAACAGCAGAGCTGAATACTTACATCAGAGACCATACGATCTGCAAAGCCTAAATATTCACTATCTGACCCTTTCCTGGAAAATTGTTCTGACCCCTGCTCTAGAAACATAAAACATCCATTCTCTCCAAGTCACATGGCTCTAAAACTGCACACATTGGAAACTCACCTCCCCAAGGAAAAATATAAAGGCTACCTTCCAGGAGTCAACACATTTATTCTGACTAGTCAATGCCAGGGGCTGAGTGAGGTCCCAGAGAATACAAGGACTAATAAGGGTCCCTCCCCATGAACAATCCAGAGTCCAGTTGTGGATCAGATGAATATGCATCATGAGACAAGTTCTGTGCCAATGATGAGAGCAAATCGTTGGGTCAGCACTGAGGCCACTGTGGTTGCGTCTCCTTTTCCATGGGGCCATCACTCTGACAGAAGAGGTGAGGTTTGAACAGAGACTCTCTCCACTGTTCTCGGTTTCACTTTCCTATCGGTAAGACTGCCCAGAGAACCACTGGATGCGTGATGAAGGCTATAACAGAGAATCATTCTCAGATTTCCCTGGCAATGATGTGGAAGGTGATATGGGCTGGACGGGGAATAGGAACTGGGAGACTTCTGCAGAGATCACTGCTCTAATGCATGCAACAGTCAGGGAATACAGCTTGTCCCTGAGAGTGGCTAAAGACATGAAAGGAGGTTGCTCTAGCCGGTTTGTTCAGTGGTTAGAGCATCAGTGCACAGACCAAAGGGTCTCAGGTTTGATTCTCGGTAAAGTGCACGTACCTGGTTGCAGGCTCTATCCCTGGCCCTGGTCAGGGTGCGTGTAGGAGGCAACCAATAGATGTGTCTCTATCACATTGATGTTTCTCTCTCTCCTCCCTCCCTCTTCTCTCTAAAAAATCAATGGAAAAAATGTCCTTGTGTGAGGATTAAAAAAACAAACAAAACAAAAGAAATGGAAGGAGGTTGACCAATGAATTATAGGTAAATAAACAAAGATAAACATGAAGAAAGTTTCATCGTTCACTTATTCAGTAATTTATTTAAGACATATGTATTTGGTACCTACTACATGACAATTAGTTTAAGGCACTAGGGATCAAGGCACATTAATAAGCAAAATGGAAAGTTCCTGCTGTTATGTAACTGATATTCTAGTCGGGAGAGGCAGGCCATCTTAATTTAAGTTCCTCCAAAAACAAGGATTTGACCGTAAATTGCTTTTTTGGGACATGATTTCAAGAAGCATAGTAAGGAAAAAGAAGGAAGAAAAGTAAATAAGGGGTATGTTAATGAATAAGCCACTGCTATGGGTAACCCAGGCTTAACCTCATTTTGCAACCCCCAGGGGAATAGAACATGCCTTAGAATTGTCAAAGGAACATTGGCTCCCTCTGCCCTCCTTTAAGAATAGAGACACAGGAAACAATGAGGGTGTATAGAAACCTTTGAAGGTGACTTTTGAAGTAGTTCAGGTCTATAAACAGTACTATATCTGCCTACACAGGTGACAAATGATGAATAAATATATAAGAAACCTGAGATGGTAATAAATGCTATCAGACAAGGCAAACACGTTGGTGGGATAAACAGTGACTGAAAGGCAAGCTTAGATGAGGTGGGTAGAATAGCAAAAACAAGGAAGACCATGGGAAAAAGCATTCAGGAGAACTAAAAAGCAAGTGTAGAGTTCATATGGCAGGAACAAAGAGAAGAAATAGAAGGTGAACAGAGGGTAGGAGGCAGGGGCAGAGTGGTACGGAATAAAGTCCCAGGTAGACAAGTAAGAAGCCAGACCACAACGGCTTTACCAAACCAGACAAAGCATTAGGATGTCGTTCTATACATGTTGACTGGTCACAGGGATTGTGAGCAGGGACATAACATGTTTTGATTAACATTTTGTTGTTGTTGTTGTTAATATTCATCTGAGGATATTTTTTCCATTGATTCTTAGAGTGGAAGAGAGAGGGAGAGACAGAGAGAAACATCGACGTGAGAGAATCACATCAATCGGTTGCCTCCTGCAGGAGCCCTGACCAGGGCCTGGGCCGGGGAGGAACCTGCAACCAAGGTACATGCCCTTGTCCTGAATCAAACCCAGGATCCTTTGGTCCACAGGCAGACATTCTATCCACTGAGCCAAACCGGCTAGGGCTGATTAACATTTTTAAAAGTTCATCCTTGTTGCTCTTCTCTTTTTCCTTCTCTTCTGCTCCTAAACAGTTTAGTCCACAGGCCATTAGGGCTGGGCAAGGTCAGCCTCCCCATGGGGGACAGAGCAGGATATGACTCTGAGGCAGGTGCAGAGAATATCCATGAGGATGTTGAGGATGGTGGGTAGCAGCTACATGGCATGATGTGTTGGAGCCAGAGCTGGAGGAGGAAAGGGTCTCCACAGGGGCTTGGGGCTGCCCAGCCAAGGTTCTAGAACCCAGGTACAGCAAGGAACCTGAGCAGAATGAGGAACATCGCTCAGTGCTGAGTTCTGGAGCCCAAGATAGATGAGGAGGGCAGGCAGGTGGGGAATAGACCAAAGAAGGGTGTTAGAACACAAGGGGACAAGAAGGGCATCCACATATTGGAAACAGTGGGTATGGGATGTTGGAGCCCACGTGGGATAAAGGAGGTATTCGTGTGTGTGTGTTGAGGGATGGGGTTGTGACAGCAATGGAAGATTTGTACATTCAGAGGCATTGATTAAATAAGTAAATATATTAAGGAGTGTGGGAACCAGGTTTCTCACCATCAGAGAAGAGCAGTATAGATATGGAAAGGGAGAAAACTGGAATGGACCCTGTGATGTTGATTGGAATTGGAGATACGGGTATGAATTTATAATTTGGGAGGAGGGGAGATCTAAAAATGTTTACACATGGATGTATATCCATGCATGTTGTCTAGCTTTGCCTACTTGATGAGAAGGCCTGGGAGCAGCAACACTTCAAACAGCAAAGAGCACACAAAGCACCTAGATTGTGATTTCTAAATTCCCCACCCAAAGGAAACAGTGTTTTGAAGAAATGGCAGATTCCAAGGTTCGGACAAGGAATGTACAAAACAAGCCAGGAACATCTTATGTGGGAAAGTAAAGAGGTACTCAGAGAAAGATGGGTTTATCTCAAAGGGAGAGCTGCTCGATTTCCTAGGTCTTTACACATACCTCTATGTAGCCCTACCCCTGTCCCCGGGAACCCCCTTCCCTGGGGACTCTTGCTTGTCCTTTTCCTATGTGTGGGAAGGTACCTCTTAGAGCAAGTACCAGGTTCCCAGGCACTGAAATCCATCTGTACATGCTTACATCATGCTTACATCACTATCTACCCCAGAGAGTAGAATCCATGCCCATCACGCTCATATCTGTACCCTTAGCACTGAGCATAGCACCTGGCATTGTGCTTGATAAACAACATTGGAGAGAGAAAGACAGATGAGGTTATAGGTGTAAATTTAGAAATCGTTTCTAGAGCCAACAGAGTTAAGTGGGGGAAGCAGGAGATTTGGACGCTGCTTGGCCTAGGTTTGAATTACAGCTGTGTGACCCTGGACAAGACTTAAACTCTCTGAGCCTGCTTTCCTTCACATGGAAAATGGGTTGTCAGGTGGAGCCAATGTAATCAAGTTTGTAAGGCACTTAGCAGGTACACAACAGATTCTAGTTTCTTTTTCCCCCTTAAAAATAAGAATAAAAGCCATCAAAGAAGACTAGAAGTTCAGGACTCTAGGTTATATTCCTGACTTCACTGTAACCTTGATAGATGAACCTGGATAAGTTATTTCACTTCACAAGGCTTCTTGGTAAAGTGAGATGTGGAAAAATGAAGGAGTGAGGAGTGGGTTTTATGACCACCCTGCTACCAAGATCTCAGAGCTCTAAAATTGTAAATGCTTTCTTTTGGGGGGATGATGAGTACAAAAGGTAAAGGTTAAGAAAGATTTTGCTATATTTAAAGCATGTTCCTCAGTTTTAGCAGTCAAGGCATGTGAAGTCTATCTTATGCTGGATCGTACCATTGACTCATTTATACCTGCTTAAAGTATAGGTAACTTGAGAAGTGGTGGTGGTGTTAAGCTACTGTTGAGCATATTAATAATTTATGAGCCATCAAGGAATTAACACACATTTTCAATTCTCACTGCATTTTTCCTTATTCATAATTCTTTGCCTAATTGCTTTTTCCTTTAAAAATGGGGGAGCTGAGACCTTGGATGTTTGCCTAATGGCTCAAACACGGCCATGACCCATTGCCAAGTCTTTTAGTCCTTTTATAGCCTGGGGACATTTGCCATTGAAAGAAAGCTGATGGGTTTGATTTTCCTGAAAGAGATATTTTTTACTGAACTCTGACCCCATTAAATACTTTGGCCATTGCCCATTCACTGTAATGAGAGCAATAAATTTGTTTTAATTTAGGACATTATCAAGTAGGGAATATTGACAAAGACAAAATAATGTTTTGAAAACAGCCAGAATGAAATCATGAATAAATAAACATATTGAGCTTAGCTGATAAATTAACAAATGCTTATTCATAAGAGTCTGACTGGACTATTTCAAAGTTAGGCCAAAGGTGATCCCATTTCTAATGGAGTCTCTTTAGGCCAGAGAAAAGGTGTGCTGCACTGAAAGACATTGCAAAGCCTCAGAAGGCATTTATCCCTCTGACAGATCTGTTTTAAATAGATCTATTTATTTTCAGCTGAATGCCAAAGGGAACAGTCAGATGACTCTAGTAGCCTTTTCTATGACAAGGCATTTATTTTCCTTGTGTAAACACCTTTATTAGGGATCTCAGAGGGCTGTTTCTTCCACCTTTCTTTGTATTAGTCGTGTAGATATTAGTGTCAAAAGAACTGAAATTCTGGTTAGAATGTTCCTTGTATATGTTTCCTTTTGAGAGAGAGAAATGACTCCTAACTTGGATATATTCCTCGTGAGGAAGGGGAAGGAAGGGGATAGGGTGCATTGATGCTCATGCTAATATTCTCATGTAGGTAACATCATTATGACAGATGGCCAAAAGAAACAACAAACCACCCAGCATATTTACAAAGCTGTGAGGTCTTGGGTATGTTGCCTTATGCAAAGTCCAAATGGCTAAATCTTCCAGGTTACAGGTAGCCTGAGGGCTTTTCAGCTGCATACAAACTAATTGGGCCAACTTGAGTGAAAGAAGAATTTGCCTGAAGTCTTTAATCATACTGGTAACCTAACGGTTTTCTGTTCAACGTAGCCCAGGGCAGTGTTTAGGAGAAGGGGTCCATGCAAGATCAGCTCAGGAAAGCTTACACAAGATCAAAAACACACACACTGAACTTTCTAAAAGAAAGTGTCTCGTGTTTTGGCACCACTGCATGGGGACAGGCAAGCTGATGTTGGACAGAAAGAATGTAACATGTTTTATAAGATCTAGCAAAACATGAAAAAGCTGATCTGCTTTCTGATATGATGAGGAATGTTTCTCTAAGAGAAATTGAATGTTCATCTTCATATGCAAAAGGCCCAAAACTCTGTAACTTATCACTAAGTCAGTGAGCTCCCCATATGGTAACAGACCAATAGTTTGACATATGCTATGTATGATTAAATGTAGCGTGTTTTAACAAAATAAACTGATGAACAAAAAAGATCCAGAGACATAAAAGCATGGAACAGACTGTCCAATCTCAAGGGAAGGCAGGGGTGGGTGGGTGAGTGGGAAATGATTAACCAAAGGACTTGTACCCATGTATGCATAACCCATGGACACAGACAGTGGGGTGAAGGCCTGGGGCGGGAGGTGGGGGCAGGCTAGAAGGGGTTAATTGGGGGGAAAGGAGGACATATGTAATACTTAAAGATAAAAATTTCTTTTTTAAATGTAATGTGTTTTAGAAGAAAGAGCATGGACTAGAAATTTGAAGATCTTTTGTTCACCTTCTGGTTCTGCCTCTTACTAACTCTGTTATGCACATTATTCAAACTTTCTGAGCCCAACTTTCCACCTGCATAGAATGGAGGTAAAATTAATGCCTTCCCAGACACCTCATTTTTACCTCATAAAGTAAAAATGTTTTAAGCTAATCAATAGAAAAGTATGTGCAAGCTATAAAGCCCTCTGCAAATCTAAGAAATTATTATTATTATATCATTATGATAGAAGTCAATGCTCCAAGTCTTTACTTTTTATGCAGTTGCTGTAATTTCACTCTTGCTTTCAAGCCATGTGGACTATTTATATTCACTGCAATTCACCAAATCTAAGTCCCCAGCTCTGCAAAAACCACACTTGGACAAATGTGATAAAAATGGACTGTATGCCCATCTGAAGTCTTCTCTGGAATGCAATTCAGTCAGAAGCCATTATGGCACTAGCAAATATTCTGAGAATTCATGAAATCCCACAGCCAAAACCGTGATTCATTGCTCCAATGCCAAAAGCATTTGGCAGGCTGTATTTGGAAGTCACAATACTGGCTACTTTTGAGGCTTGAAATGGGTCCAGGTGGACTCATTGTGGTACTGCCTGCTATCACCCTCTGGAGAGATGGCACCAGAAGTCCTCAGAGTCTCTTCCGACAGAATTTTCCTTCTTTCCTCTTGGGCCTTGGTTAACAACATACCTTTCTGGACTAACAGATAACATCATGTTTTAGGGTTTTTCCCCACCCCTCGGGCATTGCAACATAAATATTCTACATGAATCTTATATAAAAACTTTGTGAAGCAGTCCGGATTTTCCAGTACCTAACATGCCATTTAAACCTCTAAGGATGGATGTAAGTGAAAGTGACTTCTTCACACTTTTCTTAGGTTCATCTTCAATGGTGGTGTGGTTCTTCCTTTGAAACTGAGCATTAAAGGAGATCGTTCTTTTAAGCAAATAGCACAGTTCAGTTACAGTTTCTTTCTTTTTTTGTTTTTTGTTTAGTTTTTGTCATTTCAGTCTGATTTGCAGGAGGAAGTTAAGGAAAAAAATTATCATCTATGATCACTCTACATTTCCTATAAATCAAATGGAATACATATACACAAAAAGCTACAAACACCACATGAGTTGTAGTGGTAATGTGTGGCCAGGCATGCTGTGGCATGTGTGTGGGAATCAGGCATTCAGACCTGGCCAAATGTCAGACACTTCAGATAAGGAAGATAAAAATCTTCTGCCTGAGACGGAACTGTGAAATCTCACTCTGCCTTTCCAAAACATCAAAGCCGGTTTCACAAGCCTACGTGGTTCATGAAAACCTTTAAAGGACCACAGAATGTAAGAGATAGAGGGACCTGGGATGTCATGTCATCCAGGTGACCACTTACATCCTTCTTACAGCACCCAGGGCCATAAGATGCTCCAAACACAGTTTGAACACTTCCAGGGATTGGAAGTACTCCCTTCTTGAACAACCCAATCTGTGTCTGGACAATTCTAATTTTAGGAAATGGGCTGTTTTGTTTTAACTATACCCAATGTCTAAGGCTCAGCTTAACCCTGTGGGTAATGTCACCTACCCGAAGTGTGTACCAGTCCTGCATGTCAGCCAGTGACAATCCAGTCTAGCCATTGGTTGGCCTGGCACAACTCTCCCTTCTTAGTTACAACGTAATCGGTGGAAAGTCTGTCCAGGGTCTGTGAAAATCCAGATGTATGTTCTAGCCTATGGATTTCCCCCTTTAAATGTATCCCCACCCAAAAGAAATAAAGCAAATCTAACATGACATCTTTGTTCTTACTAAACCCATGATGGCGTCTAGTAATCAGTAATTTGTTTAAGTGTACAGAAAAACTCTGTTTTAATATTTATTTTTTTCTGAAGTTTTGTCTACAAAGTACATTAACCCACTAGTTTAGAATATAGACTCTGCCTTACTCCTGCTTTGAAGGATTTAAGCTAGATTTGGGGTATATTCTATCTTCTAGCATTTTCCCCATACTTCATAGCTCTTCTGTAGTTTACATTTACTTCTCATTGGATACTTTTTGCCTAATGTGCTTGCCATGAGCATCATTTTCTCTGCATTCATTTCAGCCAAAATAGCCTCACAATTTCATTTTTAACACCCTCCTTGTCTTTGGTCAGGGTGTATAGTTCATTCACAGACCATGGGACTATTTGCAAACATGCTAGTTTGTGCTGACAAGCCATGGCCTAAATGGCATGCACACACGAATGTACAAATCGCATATGTGGACTTGGGTGAGAATTATCCTAAGTAACAGACAGTCTGCTGAGTAGTCTCCACCTATAAAGCATGGACTGAGAAGCAAGAAATATGTTTTCAATTTTGGTTCTGTTCTTCCTTCTAGATAAATTATTCATTTCCTAGTGCAACTTTGTAGGAGACAATGGCTGATGATTATGCTGATCTTTACATATACATCACAGAGCTTATATGAACTGTTTAGCCTAAAATGACTGAAACATTTTTAGCACTAAAATAAGATATAGCAATATGATGTGATAGTATGCAAAAGGTAACCTAAAGACCATATTATTCACTTTGAGAGAGAAAATTTCATTCCATTCTCACAAATGTATACATGAAATAACCCATATAATATTATATATTATTCACATATATGCCTCTATATGATATACAGTATCCTTTTAGCATAAAGAAGCCTACCTAGTTGAATAGTAATACTGAAACACTGCAAAATTGAGTGCCTTTCTTACCTGCCATTAGTTCACATTTACTTTCATTGAATTCATGGTGCAGCTGCATCCCTGGAAATGCTTATTTTCACTGACCACAACTTCAGCAAAGAGAGGTCCTGCTGTTTCTGTTTAAACTCTGGGCTTCTGTGAAACTTCTGCTGACGTTGGGATGCCCATGGGTGGAGGACAACTGGTTTCATTGATCAGAGTCTGGTTTCTTCTGCTTTGTTTGACTTGGGCATGCTTAGCTTCCATCTGTCTGTCATCCTGTAACAGCATCCAGAGCCGGAGTATGTGGTATCTCTTGGGCAGGAAGGTTAAGTCCCCTGGCACAAATCGCATTCAGCAACTGAATAAATAAGGCAGCTTGAAGATGGGCTTTTATTCATAGGAAACCAGATAGCCTTTTTGATGATAAAATATTTATTCTCTATTATCTTGTTGTTGCTAAGACTACTGTGCATAGCACATTTCTTAAAAGGAACTAGGGTGCTAAAGAGGTTATAGGTATTAGTAGCATATATTTTATTTTGAAAAATATCCTGAATGACATTCTATTGCCCAGAATTGAGTGTAGTTTGCCATTTAAAGTGGATTGAGATCACAGCATGTCCCACTTTAAGTCAATACTTTTTATTCTTCCTTTTAATCATTGCTTTCCTCTAAGAAACAGCATCTTTCCTTTATAGCTTAAGAAAGTGAGGCCAGTCCAGCCAGTGCGGCTCAGCGGTTGAATGTCGACCCAGGAACCAAGAGGTCACTAGTTCAATTCCCAGTCAGGGCACATGCTTGGATTACCGGCTCGATCCCCAGTAGGGGTGCGTGCAAGAAGCAGTCTATTTATGATGTTCCTCTCTCATTGATGTTTCTGTCTCTCTATCCCTCTACCTTCCTCTCTCTCTAAAAATCAATAAAAACATATTTAAATAATAAAAGAAAGTGAGGCCAACCCTGGCTGGTGTGGCTCAGTTCATTGGGCGTTGACCCATGCACGGGAAGGTTGCTGGTTCAATTCTTAGTCAGGGCACATGCCCAGGTTTCAGGCTTGATCCCCAGTAGGGGGTGTGCAGGAGGTAGGGTGCATGAGGAGGTAGTCGATGGATATTTCGAGGTTCTACTCTCACATCAATGTTTCTCTCTCCCCCTCCCCTTCCTCTCTCTCTAAATATCAATTTAAAAAATCTTAAAAAAGAAAAGAAAAAGTGAGGCCAAACATGGAGTTATTTGTAAGACAGTGAGTGAATTAATTGTGGAAACTTAGAGAAATCTAACTTCTCTGAGTGAACATTTGGCAATACATTATTTAACATACGTGTATGATTTTAACTATTTATAAAGAACCAGCTAAGCCCTGTGGGAGATCCAAAGGTCTTAGATAGGACCTCTGCCCCTCAAGAGTATCTGCTTAGTGGGGTTCACTAGCACCCCATGCAGATCACTCTTCACCACGGCAGGCTCTGATAAGCACTGTGAAAGGAATGAAAAGCACTAGAGGGTATGGGGTTCAGACTGGGGGTTTCCAAGAGGACTTTGAGGACATGCTGTCTTTGAGTTGGACCTTGATGAATAATCAAAGTAGATAACATTTATTGAGTGCTTACTAAATGCCAGCACTGTTCAAAGGACTTCAAACTTATTAACTCTTTTCATTCTCATGATTAACCTTTTAAGTCTTGTATTCCCATCTTATAGTTGCTTACATGAGGCATAGAGCAGTTAAATCAATTTGTCAAAGGTCATAGAGCTAGTAAGTGATGGAGTCAGAATTCAAATTCAAGGAGTCTGGCACCAGAATGCTCATTCTTCACCACAACATCATGCTGCTCCCTGTCAGGGATAAAAAAGACATCACCAGGTAGATTCAATTATGGAAGCAGATCAGCTACCGCCGCGGAGTAGGGAAAATTCAGGAATGTTTGCAAAGTCCGAATCCCATTAGTGTGGCTTGAACTTAGGAAAAGTGGGAGGGGGGGTGTATAATGCAAGATACACACAAGGAGGATTGGATTTCAGAGGAATTTGAACATCAGCCTGAGGAACTAGAGTGGGGGAAGGTGTGTGCATGGTAAGATTTTTGTCACAGGAAAACCTTGTGAAGGGGAGGATTGAGTGACTGAAGAGAAAGACATCACTTAGGGATCTATTAGTTAATTAAATCATTCAAAAACTAATTTTTTTCGTGTCTCCTATGTTCCAGGCACTGTTCAGAGTGTTGAGTATGTAGCAGAAAATAGGGAGACAAGATAGACAAGGCTTCCAACCTCATTTTGTAAAAGAATATGGACAGTATGTAAATAAATGGATAAATAAGCAAAATAATTTTATGGAATTCTGAAAGAAAGAAAGAAGTTGATGTGATGTGATGGAAAGTGATCATAGGCAGAGGATGGCCACTTTGGAATGGTGGTCAGGGAAGACCTCTCTGAGGAGGTGACAGTCCAACTGAGGCCTGGATGGCAGAGGAGCCAGGCATGGGCGAAGGCAGGACAAGGTCCAGCCAAACAGGATTTGGGTTCATCTAGCATTCCAAGCAGAGTCAATGCAAAAGCTCTGGATTGAGAAGGAGCTTGGAGAGTTGATGGGACAGGAAGGATGCCCAAAAGAAGTGCTTAGCACAAGCTGGGGAGTGGCGTACCTGCAGAGGCCTTGTCAAGGAGGGTAAAGCATTTGCATTGTATTCTAAATGAACTGGGAAGCCAACGAAAGGTTTTCAGTAGGCAATAGCTTAATCCGTTGTATATTTTGAAAAGGTCACTCTGCATAGTGCACAGAGATGGATTTTAAGGGGACAGGAGTTAAAGCAAGAAGATTAATTAGGAGCCAAATTGCAGAAGTCCAGACAAGAAAGAGATTATATGGCCTAGACCTTGAGGGAAGAGAGAGATGGATAGATTAAGGTTACATTTTGGAGGCAGAGCTAAAAAGTTTTGACTTAGGTGAGAGATGTGAGAAAAAGAAAGGTACCAAGGATGATTCCAAAAATTTTGGCTTAAGTAACTGAATGATGCAGTGGCAGGAATTGAGATGGAGAGAAGTGGCTTGGGGACAGGATATTAAGACTTCTGCTGTGGACATTGTGAAGGTAGTCCTGGAGATAACTATGCAGCTTATTTGAGAATGCTGAAATGTGGATAAGACAGATGGATACAAGACAGATATCTAAGTAACTGACTGATGTGATGAAATATTAATGTGAGGGTTTTGATAACTTTAGGTTTTGAGTCTGAAAAAGTGGGAAGGTGGCAATGCCATGAATCAAAATGATAAAAGGGTAAGAGGAGTGTGGGGAAAAGAAGGATTAATAAAGGCCAGGAATCTGGAAGAAATTCCCTTTTGAATAGTGGATCAGCACACATGCTTTGGAATATGAGAAACTTGGGTTTGAATTCTACATGAGCCATTTATCAAACCTGTGTGCTATTCAATTGCTCCATCCTCAGTTTTCTAATCTATAAAAAGATAGAAACAATTTGATAATGATAAGATAATGATAAAGATTAAATGAGATTATGTATGTATGTAAATGATTAGTACATAGGAAGCATGCGGCATATATTATTGTCACGCTCTTTTAATTGCCACCATAACAATAATAATACCTTCTGGGATGTATTTGATTTATATCGGTTATTACTAAGATAATAATGTTGTGGTTATTAGTTCCTTTAAAGTAAGGCTTGCAAGCATATTAACCCAGATTTTAGATTCAGTGCTCCTTTTTGTTATATTTAATTATTAAAACAAACTCAAAATTATTTAGGTACTTATCCCATCTAAATAAACTGAGGGTCAGAAAGGGTGACATGCCCAACGTTACAGCTGGGAATTCTAGCCTACCTGGAGGAGCCAGGACTCACACTAGATCTGACTTACTCCAAATACAGTAGCCCTCCCTCCCTCTTAGCCACAGGAGATACATTTCAAGATCCTCCATCGATGCCTGAAATCATAGATAGTACCAAACCCTACTTATACTATGTGTTTTTCCTATTTATACATACTTATGATAACATTTACACTACTCTTGCACTTTGGGGCTATTTCAGTAAAACAGGGGTTACTTGAGACAAATACTGGGATACTGCGACAGTAGATCTAATAACCAAGATGGCTACTAAGTGGATAAGGAGAGGGTAGCATATATTGTATTATTGAGGAATTCTACTCCAAGTCATATTCCTTGGGTAAGTGGTTATACTGGACAAATGGATGATTCAATTTAAGATTCATAGATTGTTTATTTCTGGAATTTTCCATTTAATACTTTTATACTGTGTTTGACCATGGGTCACTGCAACCATGGGAAGCAAAATCATGTATGGTATATGGGGGTCCACTGAAATTCTGAACCCTCCCTGTATTGGTAAAAAACACGTTTGTTTCAGTTTGCCGGTTCTCTTGGGATCTATGCTGAATGAAAAAAATCTGTTTTATAAAAATGTTCTTAGCAAACCACCACCATGGTTTTCACAGTGTGAAACAGTGCATTTCCTTGAATTTTCCAGTGCTGGACAGCAGTCCCCTCAGGGCCTGTCTTTGGAGGAGATGAAGAGAAACCTTCAGTTCTCACCTGTTGACAAATATGGTAAGTGTACACATTCTTCAGACTAATTAAGGAAACTGCCCAGGAAGGTGATATCTATTTGATAACGAGGTGGGAAATTTCTGTTTTGTAATAACTAGAAATGAAGGTCGCTTTTAAAATATTACAAAAGTGCAAAGTTTGATCTTGAAGTTGTATAATTCTACCTTTACCTTTGAGTTTAATAATGTGTGAGAGTGTGTGTGTACATACATGTGTAAGTGTGTGTGCAAGTATATGGGAGCATGTGTGCACATGGGAAAATGTACAACCCTTAGGAAAATCATCTCCTGCATCCCGTGACATTTCAAACACACCGTGTTGCCACTTGACCGAGTCCATGCCTCTGAGCCCCACATCACAGGGATGTAGGGAGGGAAGAAAAAAACAATAGAGATGAGTTTCTGCACTTACATCATATGTTGGGGGAGTGCTTCCCCTTTAACAAGCACCCAAGGGTAAAAGGTACACCCAGCCATTTCCTCAAAAAGGTGGAGAGGAAGTAAGAGCCTCACTGATGAGATCCATTTTGCACAGGACTGCTTTAAAAGGAATTAATAAAGCTCTTTGAAATTGTTAACACAGTGCTATGCAGGCCCCTGAAGCCAGAGGGTGGACAATCGCCCTTATCATCAGCTGCCATATGAATGTGCTGGGCCCGTGACGTCCTTTTTCCAACCTCTAAGCCTGAGAGGCTCTGCATTATTTGGAATGTTAGCTCAACGGGCTCATTTATTCATGGGAACTTCCTCTGACAATATGGAGGACTGGAAAAAAAAAAGTATGTCAGTTAAAGAGATCAGGTTTATTCCAAGCACTGGGTTTGGGGAAGAATAAGTTGGATGGCGTGTTCCCAGTGTTGTGATTTAGATGGCAATGGAGCCCGGAGGCCCTCAGCTTCGGGATCCTCACCAACGCACCCCATCTGCAGAGTATCGCTACCTCAGGCATTGGGAAGCTTTTAAGACACAGAGGGGAGAATTATTCTGGATAGATGCAGACAAACTATGTGGGAACACATTCAAGGAAAGAAACATTGTGCTTCTGCTCCCAACACATGCACAGAATGCAACTGAGTGCTTTTTATCATCAATTTTACTACACAATTGGCTAGTCTAGTAACAGGGGAGATGTTCTCTGAGTGTTACATGTTTCATAGATATAATATCATGTTCTCAAACTTTTACAGATGGGACTGTATAACCACAGAATATAGGGCACCCCATGAATGTACGCTTTTACCAGGAGTCTTTCCTTTCATGATAGAGTTTCAAGATGAAGCATCTCTTTGATTCAACGATCTGTTTCTTAAAGGAATAAGACTTGGAGTAGAATTCCGCAAGATGGAGAAATAAGACAAAGGGATGCAATAGTACATAAGTTGCATTTTTCTATGCCTATCTGTACCAAGGGTAAAAGAAAACATGAGGGTATTTAGATGGAGTGGGAGCCCCGGTAGACAAAGAAGATATATTTACTGCCCTCCCCTAGGAACATCAAACTGTGCAAGGAAGAACCCTCTAATTGCCCTCCATTTCCACTTCATAAACCTGTTGTGGTATAACAGCAACTTTATGAACTGTTTCTTCTCCCCCGCCCCACACCCCAAAGAGCAGGGCTAGAGTTCACCCTAAAGTAACAGGACATGTGCAGACATGGTTCAGTCTTTTCCTAAAGCCTGATTTCACTTGGGTGCCCCTTACGCTGAGTGGCTACCCAAGAGCAGCAAATCTGTCCCTCAACTCTGGCAATGACAGCTTCAGTAATAAGTGACGACACCCATGCCCTGCTGATTTCGCTGCCCCTCCCTGGAGGAGAGCCTGCCCACGCTGGAGGGAGGTGTGCTCACTATCAGATTTCCATTGGAGTGATGTGGGGAGAGAGGCATGGAGCATTGCAAGGCAGTAAAATCCCTTGTGGTACATCAGAAGGTTGATTACAGTAATAAAAGGATTACGACCTTATTAGCACATCTATCCATGCCCGAATGCAGTCACAGTTTCAGGCTGGACAAAAGGAATATTTTTGCTCTAGGACAGTGATGGCGAACCTATGACACGCGTGTCAGAGGTGACATGCGAAGTCATTTTTTTGGTTGATTTTTCTTTGTTAAATGGTATTTAAATATATAAAATACATATCAAAAATATAAGTCTTTGTTTTACTATGGTTGCAAATATCAAAAAATTTCTATATGTGACACGGCACCAGAGTTAAGTTAGGGTTTTTCAAAATGCTGACACGCCGAGCTCCAAAGGTTCGCCATCACTGCTCTAGGGTGTCGATTTTGTTCGAGTCCACCCAGAATTAGGACTCAGGAATGTGTGTCCTGCTTCCCCTCATCTCATCCGGGGCCAGCCCCACTGAAGGCCGGTCCGCAGCAGCAGCAGCAGC
The DNA here is from genome assembly GCF_000147115.1 of Myotis lucifugus. Classification (NCBI taxonomy): domain Eukaryota; kingdom Metazoa; phylum Chordata; class Mammalia; order Chiroptera; family Vespertilionidae; genus Myotis; species Myotis lucifugus. The sequence goes on from NW_005871073.1 coordinate 1,519,810, forward strand.
TATGGCTTTCCTCACAGGAGAGTTTATATGCTGCCTAAGAGATTCTGACAGAGATGTTTCTTATGAAAATAAACGCGCCTATCCAGCTGCATATTGCTAGACGTCTTGATGCAAATGTAGATGGCTGAGTCCTGAAAACTCCGCTATCAAAGGGGAGCGAAAACAGCAATAGGTATTGACAAATGTGCCCATTTCCCCAGAAGCAATGAATAGCTTCCTCGCTAGGAATGCAAAGGTAACTGCTTCCCTGCCTTGCCCTGAGTCCTCTAACATAGAGGCCAGATCCTGAACCACTAGCTCATGTTCTGGACATACCCAGGTCTATTGCTTCCATGAGCATCAAATGCCACTGGTTTTTAGACCTAAGCATCAACATCCACTTAAAAATTGGGCTCTTAGCTCTGCCTGTTTAGCTCCATGGTGGAGCATCAACCTATGAACCAGAGGTCACGGTTCAATTCTGGTGCGGTCTGGGCACATGCCTGGGTTGCAGGCTCCATCCCCAGTAGGGGGCATGCAGGAGGCAACCGATCAATTATTCTCTTTCATCATTGAGATTTTTATCTCTCTCTCTCTCTCTCTTTCTCTCTCCCTTCCTCTTTGAAATCAATAAAAACATATATATTTAAAAAAAGAAAAAACAAAAAGATTTTGGGCTCTTAGGTAGGAAAAAACAAACCAGAGCCAACCTACTCCAGAGAATGTCTCTTTCCTTTATCCCTACTGCCATCTCCACCTTCCCTTTTTAGCCATAGTTTTTTAGTGCTCACTCTGAATCAGACCCTGTACTGATTGACTTATGTACCTTACCAACCTTATGAGTAAGTACTACTCTTCCTCCCATTTACAGATAAAGACATGGAGACTTAGAAAGGTTAAGTTGACAAACATCCCAGAACCAGTAAATAGGGAAGCCATTGTTTAAATGGCTTGCCTGCCATGGAAGCCCATGTTTTTAGCCACCATGATACAACATCCTTCTGAACTGTACCCTTCTTTATTCAAAACTCAACATGCCACCTTCCAGCTTGGATCCAAATCAGACAGCTAGCATGTATGTTCCTCTGGTCTCAGCTCTCTGTGTTGATTTTAAAATTTGCTTTTGTTTTACAACTGCTTGCCAGCAACCCTTGTCTGGACTCTGTATCCATGAACCAGGAGAAGCTGTCTGGCAGCTGTGCATGGCACTGGGTGAGGCTGGTGGAGAATAATGGGGAGATGGACTCAAAGGCCAAGTAACAGCTCAACTTCTTTTCTCACGCAGGCTACGTGTCCGATCCCATGAGCCCGATGCATTTGTATTCTTGCCGGAATAGTGGCAGCTTTGAGGACAGCAGCTGACAACATTCTGCATAGACCTAAGGAGAGTGTTCCCCCCAGACAGACACAGCAGTTTCAACCATTGCAGACTTGCTTCCAAATAGAATATTTTACCCTCTAAAATCTCCTTAAATTTGCTTGTTTACACCAGTCCTATTTAATTCCCTACCACAAGTTGGGCTTTGGATCCGTAGCCAAGGAATGAAATGCAAAAGAACCAAGACAGAATGTACTTGAAGAATTGGTTTTAATTTTGCAAGTGAAAAAACAAATGTATGTTGTTACTTGGAGATGGGGCCTAAATCTGTGGTGGGCACAATTGTTTTCCTAGACTGAATTATGTAGACTTGTGTTCGAGAGGCATGGGTTTGATTTCTTAGAATATTGTTTATTTTCTTATCTCATTATGTTACTTTTAGTGTCCAGCTTGGTGATTAAAGATTCTTTGGTGGCATATAAAATTGGTTCAGAAGTTGGTGGCATATAAAATTGGTTCAGAAGTGTGTTTCATTCCAACAAGACTGCTACTAAGTATACCTACTTTTAGACATATTGGTAGAAAAAAAGCCATGACCTTCAGATAAAGAAACTTGCATAAATATAACACAACTATTTAGCCTCCTTTTCAACATCTTCCCAAGTTCTCTGTGTCTGCTTGGTCAACCTATTGCCGTCAGAGCAAGGTGTCATAAATGCAATTGGTACAATTATGAGACTGGCCCACAAATTCAAACCTGCCATTCACACAGAGTCTGACTTAGAGTCTGCCTTCAGAAAATGAGAACTCTGCTCTCCATGCTTATTTCAACCAGAAGACAGAACTGCTTCCACCAAACAAAATAGTTTTGCCATTGAAATACAGACTTGGAAAAATAACAGGGAGGAAACCTTAAAAATTCAGTGTGTTGAGTATAGCTTTTAATATACATTTGCCAATGATACATCTAATAAGATTAGTGAAGGAAGATTGGGTGTCCTCTAAACCAAGGTTTCTAGATCTCAGCATGATTGACATTGTGGAGGGGATCATCCTTTGTGGGCTCTTCTATGCACTGTGGGATGTTTAATGGCTTTCTGGCCTCTACCCCACCCAGAATCCAGTAACAGCTCCCTTAAAGTGCAACAACCAAAACTGTCTCCAGATGAATCTAAACGTGCCCTGTGGGACAAAATTGTCCCAGGTTGGGAACCACTGCTCTAAATCCTGAGAGGACAACTAGGGGCCCGAAAAGCAATACAGAACCTGACTCTGACTGGCTGCATCTAGGCAAATCTGCCTTTTCCTCCTCCTGACTGATGTGGGCTCATTTACAAATGGAACTGAATAGAAGTGCTGATGGTTCCTTCCTGGTGTGTGGCAAGTTCCTTCATCCTCCCCTCCACCAATTAGAAAACAGGTTTCTGCCCAGCCGGTGTGGCTCAGTGGTTGAGTGTTGACCTATGAAACAGGAGGTCATGGTTTGATTCCTGGTCAGGGCACATGCCCAGGTTGTGGGCTCGATCCCCAGTAGGGGGTGTGCAGGAGTCAGCCGACCAATGATTCTCTTTCATCACTGATGTTTCTCTCTCCCTTCTACTCTGAAATTAATAAAAATATATTTTAAAAAAATAGGTTTCTTGAGTGCCATTTCTATCAGAATAGTAATTCTGCCTCTAAATCCTCTAAGCTATTTCTTATGACCTCTGGTTGCAAAGTCAAAAGTCCCCACACGTTCTGAATAGTTTCTGGATAGCCCAATGTGAGTCCAGGGGAAGAGGTTAAAACCATGGGACTTCTAGTTAGATGTATCCATTTGTTAGCCCCCAGCCTTTTTATTTCCCCACCCAATTATTATAGTCACAGGTACTCAATCTGCCATGCCAGTTGCCAAGGGGCTTTATAATAAGCAGGAATGAGGGCCCTTAAATGGCCATGAGGCATAATGCCTCTGGCAATGACAGAAAAGAGGGTAAGGGGGGGTGGGTGGGTAAAGAGCACAGCTCCTCCTCTATTTCTCTACATTCACAGCAAGGGAAACAAACAAAAAATAAACAAATGGGACTACATCAAACTAAAGAGATTTTGCACAGCAAAGGAAACCATCAACAAAATGAAAAGACAACCTACTGAATGAGAAAACATATTTGCCAATGATACATCTTGATAAGGGGTTAATATCCAAAATTTATAATCTATAGTAATAAAAGCATAATATGCTAATTATACTGGATGTCTTTTAGGACTACCTTCCAGATGAAGCAGGGGCTGTGAGAGAAGTCTGGGTCCCGGGTGCCAGAAGGAAGCTGGTGCCAGCAGTTGGGGGAAGAAAGGCCTACTCTTGCATGAATTTCATGCATTGGGCCTCTAGTGAACTTATAAAACTCAACACACACACACACACACACACACACAAACAAACAACCCAAAACACTACAATTCAATTAAAATATGAGTAGGGGACCTGAATAGACACTTCTTCTAAGAGGATATATAGAAGGCCAATAGACATATAAAAAGATCCTCAATGTCACTAATCATCAGAAAAATGCAAATTAAAATCTCACACCTGTCAGAATGGCTATCATCAATAAATCCACAAGCAACAAGTGTTGGCAAGGATGTGCAGTAAAGGGAACCCTTGTGCACTCTTGGTGGGAATGCAAACTGGTACAGCCACTGTGGAAAGCAGTACGGAGTTACCTCAAAAAATTAAAAATTGAACTGCCTTATGACCCAGCAATTCCAATTCTGATAATTTATCTGAAAAAACTGGAAACACTAATTTGAAAGAATATCCGAACCCCTATTGTCATTGCAGCATTATTTACAATAGCCAAGATTTGGAAGCAGCCCAGGTGTCCATCAGTAGATGAGTGGGGGGAAAAAGCTGTGGTACATTTACACCATGGAATACTATTCTTCCTAAATTTTACCCTTTGCAACAGCATGGATGGACCTTATTTCATGCTAAGTGAAATAAGCCAGTCAGAGAAAGACATATGATTTCATTCATATGTAGAATTTAATGAACAAAGTGAACTATCAAGCAAAGTAGAGACACACTCAGAGAATAAGCAGACAGTTTCTGGTGGGGTGAATGTTATGGGAGGTGGAGGGGTTGAGCAAAAAGAAAAAAAAAGAGAGAAAACTCATAAATATGGATAACAGTGTTGTGACTGCAGGGGAAGGGGGTAGATGGAGGTGGAAGAGGGCATAAAGATGATAAATAGTGATGGAAAAGATAAAAATCTACATTAATAAAAGAGAAAGATGCAAATAGACCGTATCTTTGTGACGCCCACCAGCCAATCAGGAATGAGTATGAAAATTAACCCAACCAAGATGGAGGGTTGATTTGCATACATAGGCGCCAAGTGGCTGGGGACGGAGCCATGGCAACAATGCAGGCATTCTGCACTGCCCCAGCCACTCTGGGCCTCTGGGCAGTGTGGGAAGGTGGAAAGGTGGCTCTAGCTGGAGCAAAGGTGGTGCTGACAGCCAGGGGAAGGAAGGCCCATTCTTGCATGAATCTTTGTGCATCGGGCCTCTAGTATTAAGTAACAAATAAATAAATAAAGAAATAAACAAACCTTTTTTCTGTATACTAAAAAAAAATACCTACATTCATACTACTTTAACTAAAAGACTCACTGCATATGGAATGCTGAATGTGTGTATAATCAGGACAGTGCTAGCGTGAACCAGGTGTCCTCCCAGGGTCTCATTGGATGGAGGTCATACCAGAGGAAGGACTGTTGGCTTCTGAAATACCCCTCTTATAGAGGAGAATTTTCTAGAGAAATTTTGTTAGGCTCTATTTCTTTGTTTTCTTTAATTAGCCACCTCCTCTCTCCACACTGTATTTCCTTATGTTGCTGCTTCCCTCTGGCTCTTGTCTTGTCAGGTATCTGCAAATAATGAGACTAATGTGTCCTGATTACTGAGAAAGGGAACCTTTTCACAGACACCAACCAGTAGCTCATAAACCCTTTTCATTACTGTACCGTTAATGGGGCCCAGGGATCATCTTAGAGCTTGTCTCAGAACCATGGGTTTTTTTTGTGTGTGTGTTTTTTCTCCTTGCTGAAAAGTGTCTCACTAATTGCTTTCTTTTTCGGCTGGTAAAATGAACTTCTATGGTCATGTTTTTGCATGCTTAGCACATTAAATTTTTTTTCCATGTGCATGCAGCACTGAGCTCACTTAGATGTTCAATTAGCTATAATTGTAAGCCAAATTACAGCAGCACCAGGAAAGAGTTATTCCAACAGAGTGATTATTTGGGTTAAATTATTTCCAAAGCTGACATTTCCCTGGGAAAGGGTGGGGGAGGGGGGCGGGGAGTAGAATGCTAGTGGTAGGAGGAAAGGCAAGTACTAGATAATCCATCTCAAAGAAAAAACCTGATTCATTCTCTCTCTCTCTCTCTCTCTCTCTCTCTCTCTTCTGTCTTCTTTTCCTTAATTTACTCCCAACCTCCCTCCCTCGCTCCTTCCCTCTCTCCCTACCCTTCTCTCTCTCCCTACCCTTCTCCCTCCCTTCCTCCTCTATCTTGAAAAATAAGCATTGGCTTTGGAATCACCCAGACCTTCTATAATAGTTGTGTGACTTTGGGCACATTCCTTAACCCATCTAAGCTCCAGTTTTTTATCTGTAAGATGGTGATAATGAAATGTCGCTTACAGAGTCGCTGTAAGGATTGCAAATACTATAAAGTGCTTTGTACAATTTCTGGCATAGCACAGCAGATATCGTTGCAAATGCTGGTGTTGTTCATTATTACTATTAAATCATCACGCAGCCAAAGAGATAGACATTTTATTTCTCGTGGGCAAATAACCATTAACGTGCTTAAAAATCCCACATTTGCAAATAACAAGCTGCCAAGCTTATACTTCTGAGGCCATTTGAGCCAAGATCCAGCAGCCTTAGGTAGCAATGTCTTATTGACACCTGATATAAAACCAGAAGAGAAGTCTAATCCAGAAAGAATTCCCCAAACAAGGGAGGTGTTAAGTAAAAATAGAAAACATTTATGGAGCACCTACTGTGTGGCAGGAACTGTTTTAGATGATTTTAAGTGAATTATTTCACTTAGTTCTCTGAATATCTCTGGAATGGGAGAATTTTACTTCTCAAGTGAGTAAGTAATGGATCTGAGTGTACAATGGAGTCGGGTTTCAAAACGAGTTTGCCTTCCTCGGTATCCATGGTTTGCTCACCACCAAGGGCTGCCTCCATTGTGAAGGAGGGAAGAGAATAAAAATAGCCACTGTTCACAATCCAGAATCGGGGTAAAAGCAAACAGCCCTGCGGCCCTGAGGAAAATGCGGGAGTTACCCTGGGAGAAGTTTCAGAGACCAGAAAAACAAACCTTTTCTGATTGCGATGGCTCCTTATTGCCAAGTAAAACCAGGCAAGTAATCATCATCACTTCCTCTGTTTTAATTATGGAAAAGAAGGGGCTGGAATAATCTCAAGGCTCAGAAAACACACATTGTTATTTTCCAGGCAGAAAGAACCAGAAATGATTGACAGAAGCAAGACTCTCTCCATGATAAGCAGAAACAAAATAAGCTATGAGGGCAAAGCACAGCAATTAGGGAAGCCAAGGAGCTCCACATTTTCTCTCCTCATTAGCACACTGGGTAGGGAAAACAGGAGAGATGGTGTAGCCATTACCAGCAGCATTTGAATACCTTATTCCTGCCTCCTTTGTGTTGCTTGCAGTTACTCAAGCTTAGAGACTGAAGAGCTCACCCTGATCAATTTCCTTCCATATTTCAAGAGTCACAGGGGCAACGATGAGCCCTTTGACATTTGCCATTCCTTCACTGGGTATAAGCTGAAGGCTCAGCTGCTGCAATGACAGACTGTGGCCCAAGACTGTCAGCTCAATTAGCACCGTATGCAAAACATGATGGAGAAGCCAAGTTCCTCTCCCTCCTTGGTCATCCCACCTTGTATGAGGCTAACTAGAAATAAAAAGAGCAGGGGTTGCACATTTCTCCTCAGGCCAGAGATCCCAGGCAGCACAGCGGCTGACCCAGTGGCGGGCGCTAATTAAATTAGGCTTCTTGAATTAAAACCCTGCCATGGGTGGGAGACCCTGCTGAGGAGGACATGTCTCCAAAGCACTCCAAGTTTAGCTTATGTTTAATTAGTGAGATAAAACGGATATCATCTCAAGTATCTGTCTTTTAAGCAATGGGCTCATAAGCAGGAGAAAGGTACCTTCAGCCATCTTTAAAGAAGGTTTCGAAGCTCACTAATTTTACTAATCTCCATCTCTTCTTTTATCTCAAATAGTCAGGAAAGGGTAAGATTCCAGCAAGACCATGAAACGCAATAAAAATAATTTGAATGTTGGTCTGCTCTTTAGTTTTTTACCCATAATAATCTATGGTCTGCTTAACACCACTTCAAAAATTAACCCACAGTGAAGAGTATCATTTTCTTCGTTTCAGGTTTTGTTTGTTTTTCTTTCCCCAAACTCAAATTAGTCTAAAGAAAAAGAATCAATGTCAAGATTGAGGATAATTTGAGGTGAGCAGAATAAAAATGAAGGGGACCCTAAGCGATGTATGTTTATCCTATTCCAGGTATGACACCGAAGGGGGCAGAATGGCAAAGAGCAGTTCTTCAACTATAGAGTGTGTCAGAGTCCTTGAAGGGTTCATTGAAATTCAGATTGCTGGGCCTTTGCAACTCAACCCAGCAGTTAACACTTGTAGACCTAAGGAGTAAACCTTTGATCAATGGGAGACCAGAGCCAGGGGAAAAGCTTTCCAATTAGGGCTCAAGAATTTGCATTTCCAGCATGTTCCCAGGGGCTGCTGATGTTGCTGGTTCTGGGTCCACACTTTGAGCACCGGGATAGTGATTAAGAGGGTGAGCTTTAGCGTCATACTTGGGGAAGGTCTGGTTCTTCCCCTCATTGTGTAACCTTCCATCAGCAAGTTACTTAGTCTCTCTGACCCTCAGATTCCCCATCTATAAAGTGAGATAATGAATGGTTCTTACCTCATAGATAGGACTAAGTAAAATAATGCATGGAAATCACACATCACAGTGCTAGGCACATGATAAATGTTTTGTAGCAATTGGCCATTTTTTATATAACAGGACTGAGAGAGGAATCAATCAAGAACCAAGGGCTAATCATTTATTTTCCAGGTCCTAATGAAATGGTTTTGGCTTTAGAAAATGTGTTATAAAACAAGCCCTAAATTAAGATTCTGTTGAAATAGGAATTTTTAGGGGTGAAATAGGCAGCTTTAGAGAATTTTTAAAATTAAGGGGTCCATGAAAAAAACAACAACACAGGGCTACAGAGTTGCAAAAGGATACATTTCCATAAGACAAGGGAGCAGGGAGCCAGCAGAAATTACATTTCCATAAGACAAGGAAGTTGGGAGAGGCAGCAGTTACATTTCCATAAGATAAGGAAACTGGAAGTAGCAAAAGGTCTATACAGTGGGGCCTTGACTTACGAGTTTAATTCGTTCTGTGACGGAGCTCATAACTCAAATTACTCATATGTCAAATCTTAAAGTGAACGAGTGAGACACGTGATGCTGGGCTGATGTTGTGGCGTTCACTGTGACGTTCGCTGTGCCAACTAGCGGTGGGGTATCTGAAGCTGGCTCATAACCCGAATTTTAGCTTGCAACTCAAAGCAAAAAATCGGCCTAGAGATGGCTCGTATCTCGAAAAACTCGTTAGTCGGGACACTCGTAAGTCAAGGCCCCACTGTATTTACAAAATAAAAAAGGAGGGCCCTAACCGGTTTTGCTCAGTGGATAGAGCATCGGCCTGCGGACTCAAGGGTCCCAGGTTCTATTCCGGTCAAGGGCATGTACCTTGGTTGTGGGCACATACCCAGTAGGGAGTGTGCAGGAGGCAGCTGATCGATGTTTCTCTCTCATCGATGTTTCTGACTCTCTAACCCTCTCCCTTCCTCTCTATAAAAAATCAGGAACTTGGTGGGACTCTTTCCCCCTCCCCACTTGGGAGTGTGTGCTGTGAGATTCTTTCCCTCTCCCCACGTGGGAGTCTGTACTTGTTCTTCAATAAATTTCCACCTTTGCTATACCATCTTCTGTCTGTGGTTTCATTCTTTGACTCCTACCGACAAAGAATCCGGGGAAGCCATCCTCCCCAAGGGAACACTGTGTGTTCCAGTCCAAAAATCCCATATCACTGTGGTTGAGGCTGTATAACAAGTATATATGAGGATAACAAAACAAGCACAACATGGATAAAGTTAAAATGAGATTTGCAATGCAGTTAAATTAAATATAAACAGTTAATTACTAATATATCCAAGAAACATGTATTAGACACCTCGTAGGTGTCACCCCAGAGCATCTTGGCCTCACCTATGTCATTGGTCATCGTGTCACTGACCATCACTGTAACCAACTTCCTGTGGACATAATCTGACCACAGCTTGCCTCTTGTCAGGCCAGCGCCCTATTCCCCTGAACCTCCCAGATCACTACCATAGAGCTCCTCTGTGGCCTTGGGAGAAAGATAGATACCCCAGGATACCCCACGTTCTCTAAGCCTTTGCAACTCAACCCAGCAGTTAACACTTGTAGACCTAAGGAGTAAGCCTTTGATCAATGGGAGACCAGAGTCAGGGGGGGAAATCTCTTCCTTCTCTACAACACCCCAGTGGTCCTGAGGCACAGTCCTTCTTAGAGCTTCAGAAGACAATTGATGAGACTGACAATCTGATACCAAACGGCATCCAGTTCAATACCACACTTCAGGGTTGGGTCTCCTTCTTTTACTTCTTCACTGCGCCTTTCCTCATCCCTGCTTCTGAGGGATCGCCCTCACTGAAGAAGTAGTGGCATATGCGCTTTTGCTCAGGCTCTACCTTCTGGTGAGACCAAACTAGGCTAGAAAGCATATAAATGAACTGGATTTTGACCACTAGTTCTATTAGTATAGGTAGCTAGATATTAATAAAGAATGAAATAAGACATTAAGAAACCCAATCTACTAGGAAGCTACAGCTTCTCACACTCCCCAGGGGATCACAGCTTTGCCCCACAGAAGGGATTAATATCCCTCCCCACCCTCCCCCTGCCATATAGGGAGGAAGGACTGGCTTTTCAGTCGCCCCAGGGTTCAACTGGTCCATTCACCCAGACTAAGGGAAAGGAATAAAGGGGGAGGTGAGCACATGCCCAGTAGAAGCCAAGATGGCGCAGAGGGAGGTGCTTCTACTAGGAGGTATGTGCAGTGGAAACTAAGATAGTGACCATAAAGGCCTATCTATCTGGCCTGGGAAATGGATTGGATTGGAGATCCAACACAAGCCCACAAAGGATTAGAAAATTGATTAGTTTGTTTGAAAAAAGCGCCTAATCCTTTCCAAGCCCAAGATAATATAACTCAAGCTTCACAAAGCTCTCTCTCTCTCTCTCTCTCTCTCTCTCTCTCTCTCTCTCTCTCCTGCATTCACCGTGTTTGTTCACGAATTCTCTTTCTATAGCAGCCATGTGTCCCTAGCAGCCCTGTGGCCTGGGCACAATGCCAGCCGAAATGCAGCTGGGAACAGCCTATGCTAGTTGACTGGGATTAGACATGGACTAAACTGGACTAAGCTTTGAGATGGCACAGAATTTATGGACACTGGATTTTGTATTGGATTGATGAAGGCAAGGCTGAACTTTTTCCATGGTGAGATGGGCACAGATGAGACACCAGAGCTGAATCCAGGACAGTCCTTGGTGTTTGCTCCAGCTTCAATTAACCTTACCACTATGCCACAACCTCCTATACATGGGTCTCTGGAATGCTTTCCTTGTGACCACATGAAAGGAGTTCATTTTCACTGGCAACAGTTCCTCTTTAGTAAAGATTGGTTTGAAGAATGAAGGAATAAGTGATTGCAAACTTAAATGAGAGTAAGAGTGATTTAATAAATGAATAAAGGGGTACGATAGGCTGCTAGGCTAAATCTTGTTTCCTTCAGCTCTTGTTTAGCCTTGTTTCTTTCAGCTCCTTTTAAGTCTCCTAATGTCTTTGTTGTTAAAAGACAATCTGAGGCATATTAAAAATTATAAGAGGTTTTTTATTTTTAGCAAAAATGTGTTCTAACCAGGTAGTGATTAGAAGCACTCTACTAACAGGAACTAGAGGTGAGATTTTTATAGAGAAAACAGAAGAAAAGCAAACAAATCATTTGATTGGCTATAGCTTAAGGGGTTACCTTATTTGGGAAAGACTAGTTAGCTATTTGTAATTGGTTGCACTTAGGTTTTGATTTCTTAACCTTGAGGCATTGATTGAAAGGATTAGGTTTCAATTTGCTTATTGAAGTTACTGAGGTATTAGAACTGCCTCAGTCTAATGGCTTCCTTTGTTTAATTTAACTTTGTTTTAGTCTGATATGTGTGGGATGTAGTACTCAGAACTACTAAGCTTGATCATGTTCTTTATAAGTCCCCCTGTTCCAAGCAAAATGAATACTGTTACTAGGGCTTTGCTACCTTTGCTCTAAATTTCTATAAACAGATTTTTCTCTCCCTTTTTGATTCTTGTTATTTCTTTTATCCTACTAATCTGCTTACTCATTTTTCTGCTTTATTATTACACTAGAGGCCCAGTGCACGGAATTTGTGCGTGGGGGCAGGGGGCCTCAGCCCAGCCTGCACCCTCTCCAATCTGGGACCCCTCTCCCAATCTGGGACCGTTCGCTCCTAACCACTTGCCTGCCTTTCTGCCTGATTGCCCCTAACCACTCTACATGCCTGCCTGATCACCCCTAATTGCCTCTGCTTGCTGGACTGATCACCACCTAACTGGTCCCCTGCTGGCCTGGTTGCCCCCTAACTACCTCTGTTTGCCTGCCTAATTGCCCCTAATTGCTCCCCTGCTGGCTTGGTCGCCCCCTAACTGACCCTCTGCCAACCTGGTCACCCCCTAACTGCCCCCCTGTCATCCCGGTTGTCCCCTAACTGCTCACCTGCCAGCCTGGTTGTCCCTAACTGCTCACCTGCTGGCCTGGTCACCCCCTAACTGCTCCCCTGCTGGCCTGATTGCCCCTAACTGCCTCTGCCTCAGCCCCTACCACTGTGGCTTTGTCCAGAAGGAAGTCAGACATTCGGAAGATGTCTGGTCGACCTGATCTAATTAACATATTACCCTTTTATTAGTATAGATTCCTATTTAGCCTTCTCATCATTGCTGGTATTCTTTTCCTTCTTAGTTCCAGGTTCAGTGTCTCTCAGCAAGTTGGAAATGACGTTTTATATGTCCTTCAGAAAGTCCTGTCATTTGCATAAAAATAACTGACTTCCTGGCATGGCCAGGAGGGTAATAATTCTGAAAGCAAATTCTGTCTCTATGGTATTTCTTGTTCTTTCAGTTTAAGCACCCTCACACCATTGGAGGTCTAATGAACAAAATGTGCTTTGATTGCTTTTGCTTTTAGCTCCTCAATGCTCATTAAATATGAGTTGTACGTATTTTCTAGTACCAGTCCCAAAAGAATAAGGAAGCAGCAATCATGTAAGTTTTGTTATAGAGGAAAGGAGCCCCACCTACCACATTATAGCCCCTCCTAAGGTACAGTTTAATTGCCTGCCCATCCTTCCCCATCATTCTTCACAAAGAGAACAAGGAAACTGAATGAAAAAATCAACAAAGCACTGCTAGATTGGAAAGGCACCAAGTAAAGGTAAAGAAAGATGAGGATGAAATCAATGGAGTAATGGCGCAGGGTTGGAATTTTTAGTTTACTCCTCTGCAGAACCCCAAATGTCTAAAAGATTTTTGTTGGCATCGAAATATTCACCAAAAACATTCCATCTCCTAGAATAGTCAATGCATTTTGAGGGCAAGTTCAACTGCTCAAATCTATGCAAAGCAAGCACATTTTAAAAAATTCTAGTAATTAAAATAATTGGCTAGCTAAGAAAAGACCATCTCAGTTAATTGGTCTCCACTGAAGAAACATTAGGCTTTAGGGAAAATGCATGTTTAATATAAGTAATAAGTTATTAATACAAATGGAAATTCTGCAAAATGTAAAATAGTTAGTGGAAACTTCAAGTTGCTTGCTGAAACGTAATTAGTTTGTTCCTTTCTTCCACCCTATCCATTAAGCTATTAATCAATTTAAAATATTAATGCAGCTCAAGAATCACAGAGACACCTCCTTATCTGCTTTTATTTCTGTCAAATGTCTTAACTACTGTATCGAAAATGATTATTCATAATAAAGCATATATTGCAGTTAATCAAAGCCATACTCCAACAGGAGTGTTTTACAAATGTTTATAAATATTCTTAATGTTCTTAGCCTGCTTTAAAAAAACAGATCTACTTTTATCCCCTTATAATTTTAAGTGATCTACCTTAAAAATCACGTGTCCTCCTATTTTTATAGACTGCACCAAGTTCATTTTTCCTGTGGTGTTAGTTTACGATGTTTATTTGTAAATGTGGCATTAATAACTAACAACTTAACACCTTGCACTTAAAGGGAACTATTAGTTTTGTCTCCAAAGAGAAGATGACTGGTTTTCTGAACCTTCAGGCAGCTGCCTGTCACCCTGCTGAGTCACTCAGGGATCTCTCAACAGAGTACACAGTAGGCAAGTGGGTGTTTGTTATCACTAGCTGGGCGTTGGCCCACAATCCTTTGGAGAAGTAGGATGAACCATGACTGTGCCTCAGAGCCCTTTTGCCCCTCTCTCATAGAGGCCTGCTCAGAGACAGGTACAGCATCCTCCTTCATACCCCTTGCCTCTAGACCTTACCATACTTTCCACTCTACTATGTTTTTTAAAACCTTTTATTTAAATAATGAGTAATTCATAGGAATTTCCAATACTGTGTACAGAGAGGTCCTGTGTATTTGTGGCCAGAGAAATCAGTAGGTCCAATTTCCCCTACATTAGTGGGAGTGGTGTGGCTCTTGCGATATCTTTAGAAAATGAATTTCCTAAGACTCGAATGGGAGAGTGAATGGTTTTCACTGGCGTGGAATTACATTTCTCAAGTTTCAAAGCTCCAGCCCCTTAACCCAGTCTTGGAAAAGGTGTAGCTGGGGGTGCAGTAGAGCTAAAAGTGTCCAAACTGTCTGCTCCATGGTGGAGCTGGGTCTGATGTAGCATCAGGCTAATTAAAGTCTGCTAGTCCATTGTGTGGCTCCCACATGGCTGCGGGCCATGTGGGCAAATGCAGGGGAGTGCACACCCTGCAACAGGAGAGCAAGGAGCACAGGCAGAGAGAGAGAGAGAGAGAGAGAGAGAGAGAGAGAGAGAGGCTCCTTTGTTCAGGAGCTTAAATATTAAATTCTCCCATGCTTGCAGTGGCCACAGCTATTCTGGCCACTGATTTGTTCCCAAGTGTGACTGACAAGAAAGCATCTCCCCACGTCACCCAGACCTTATTGGGCATGCATCTATTGTCCAGTCCCTTCCCCAACGATCTGTAGAGAACTGACTTGGAGAATGTTAACTGTAGCTTCCTGGCAAAGCTGTGTAAATGGCATGCCTATACAGTGGGGCCTTAACTTACGAGTTTAATTCATTCTGAGACCGAGCTCGTTAAGGAGCTCGTTAACTCAAATTACTCTATCAACTCAATGCAAAAAATCAGCCGAGAGACAGCTGGTATCTAAAAAAACTCGTTAGTCAGGACACTCGTAAGTCAAGGCCCCACTGTATTATCTAGGCTTCCCTTTACTCCTTTCCTGTTAAATAAAATTCTTAAAACAGTATCCAGTTTCTCCCAAAGGAACATCTTGCATAACTAACTACAGAGCAATATGGAAACCCAGATATTGACATTGGTCCATTCCCCATTTTAAAGGGGCCTGTTACTCACCCGTACATAAAAAGAGGCCTTGAACTCACCCTATTTTACCAGGTGCAGTGGACAAGTTACAAGAGAGTGAAATAAGTGAAAAATTAGGTACTCGGAAAATAGAATCCTTAAATCCTTTGCTCTGCTGCTCTAAAGTTTCATACAACCTAGTTGTTTCCTTGACCCATATGTGAACTCTTCCTTGAAGATGAAATAAGGGAAGAAATACCACTAACCAAAGCATTACAATGTTAAGTGCCACTAAAAAGAGCATTACAGTGTTATATGCCAATAACAAGTGCATTACGATTTTAAAATCTCTTCACAACCATTTTAAGACAATTGTGTTAAACATCATCATTTAGGAAGCTGTAGTTGTGGAAAATTTTAGTTTCATTGCTAGTATCTTCATAGTCAAGACAAACCTTATTCTGGGAATTTGAACTTATGAATATTTGAAAAATGTATTCTCTTACTTTACTCTTAAATGATGTAATTATTTTGAATATTGTGTCAAAAATCTGCCTTTTTTCATTTAGGGACTTGATACAGTGACAGCCTTCTCACTAAAATATGAGTAGGTCCTGCACAAAACTTAAATTTTTATTTTATTGCTGAACTTTCAGGGAATAAAGAAAGGTGTTTGTTGTTGTTGTTGTTGTTGTTGTTGAAGTGGGCTACAACCATCAATGATCTGGGTAAGCACAAGGGAAAAGCAAGGTTTCCCTGAAGGCAATGGGCTATTAATACTAAAATTAGAGACCAAGCCTTGAGCGAATAGTGATGGAAAGATTTATTAAAGATTAGCACATTAACTGGACCCTAAAAAAAGTATTCAGAAATTAAGATTAAGTCAATACTCACAAACATAACCACTGTGAATGAAAGTCAGCAGAAATAACAAACTACAAATTCAGACCACCAAGGATACCAGAGATGAGAAGAATCAGTTTCAGAACAGTAAACAACTCCATGTAAAATACTTAAAGGAATTTAAGAAATGAAATGATGCAAAGTAGGAAAAAAATTAGAAAGCAGCATGTGGCCATCAAAAATAAACAAACAGGTTTGAATTACAGACTACAACTTAAAGAAGTGAAAAATAAAATTGTTGAAAACAAGCTCAGTGAATGCATTAAACAGAAGATTAGACATGAGTACAAAAGAGAATTGGTAGATAGGTCTGAGAAATTACACAGAATGCAACATTTAGGAACAAAAAGTTAGAAAAAAATCTCAAAACATTTTTGTTCTTTTATAAAATAAGATTTTAAATGCTTGTCTCTCTTCTGTTTGCTACTAGATTCTACTTCATGAGAGCAAGGTATGTATGATAACCTATACCAATCAGCTCAAATTGATACTAGCTCTGTCCTTTTCCATCTCTTTCCCTCAGCCTACCCTTATTTAATTTATTTTTCTCCTCATTGGTTTTCTTCCAACATGCTTGTTTATTATACCCTGACTTTCCCTGGACATAACCGTTGGGAGGTGAGGTGAATATACACTGATTTGTCCCTTCCCCCACCTCTGAGAACCAGCTGAGGTGCTTATGTAGGTGTGGATTGGTTGAGTATGAAGCTATTTATCATACTCGGGTAGAGGAGACCCCTTGACTTGAGTGGCTCAGGGTGCATAACTGTTTTTACACTAAGCCTTAGGAGACACACTGGCAAGAAAGAGCCATGAGCACAGGCTCTCCAACTGAGAAGCAGCACTGAACACTCAGTGGCTGTCTGTAGGCTAAATCCGCCACAAATCTACAAACACTCAGCTGGACAGATCTTATAGTTTGCAAATGGAGATTAAAATTTGAAAACAGCAGAATCTATTGAGTGAGAAGCAGACCTCAATGGTGAAGGGAAGGCCTTGTATAAGCATCTTATAGACCAGTGGTTCTCAACCGTGGCTGCACATTAGAATCACCTGGGAATCTTTTTAAAATCCTGATTTCTGGGCCTCATCCTCCGGAAATTCTGTTTCTTTGTTACTAATGTTGTGGCCCCACCTCATAACAAAGAAACAGAATTTCCGGAGGATGAGGCCCAGAAATCAGGATTTTCAAAAGTTTCCCCGGTGATTCTAATGTGCAGTCAAGGTTGAGAACCACTGTTATAGACCAATAGGGTGTGTCTCTAATACTGTCTCTCAGGTGACAATAATGATCCCAGCATTAATTCTATGATTAGAGAAGTAGCCTGTGCCGGAAGCCCTCATCTCCACAGGAAGGGCAGGGTATAATGTTTCGGCTAAGAGGGTAGATTCTAAAGCTGGGGTTCTCTACCGGAGCTGTACGGGAGCTTTAAGAAAGACTGGCACCTGGTCCTACTCCCTGGAGATTCTAATGGTCTGGGATGCAGCTGGGGGTCAGGATCTTTTTAAAGCTCCCCAGTGGATGCTAATGTGCAGCCCAGGCTGAGAACTTTTGAGAACAGTGGCTCTCAGACGTCAGTGTGCATCAGTATCACCGGGTGGGCTTTTAAAAACACAATTTCAACTCTAAGTTCTCAAAATCTGGTCCAGCAACATCTGCGTCATGGGGGGACTTGTTAGAAATACAAATCTCCTGGCACCTTGTGGCCCTAATAGATGGGGAAATCTAGGTGTAGAGCCCAGCAAATTCCTTTTAGTAGCCCTCCAGGTGATTCCAATGCAAGCTGAACTTTGAGAAGTCCTTCTCTGGATGGAGCCAGTTCTTCTGGGTTAAATCCCAGCTGTGATACTTCCAAGCTCCGTGACTTAAACACGTTACTTCATCCTTTTGTGTCTTAGTTTCATCATCTATAAAATGGAGCCAATGGTACCGTCCTCATAGCACTGTGAGGCTTAGTGAGTAAAAGAATAAAACAAGTGGAATAGTAAAAGCATAATGCCGTAAGCTATATTTCACTAATTTAAATTAGGCTTCTGAAGTCACATTGCCGCTTACCTTTTAAAATCGGTAGTTATTCAGACTTGAGATCCGTGGTGTAAAACCTTGGCTACCTATATTAATCACATGCGGAGATTTTTTTTTAAAGTTCTGATGCCCAACTCTCACCCCCAGAGATTTCAAATGTTAATGTGCAGCCAAAGTTGCGCGTCAGTGATTTAGATTTGAGTTTGTGAAGCCCGTTTGCATATGCTCAGATAGGTTTGTAATTTGTTGAGTTCAGCCGGAGAGTTCTGTGCTAAGCAGGGAGCCACCAGCATTATGATTAGTTCAGTGGGGAGAGTTTCTGTTCATTCTCAGAGATTTTCTTTTCTCTAAATGACAGGTGTGTGTGCATGTATGTGTGTGTGTGTGCTCGCACATGCATAAAATAACTAGACTGTGGGATTTCCGCTGTCTCTAACTATAAGCCTCTGCAGTCTCAGTGGGGATTCCAAACAGGCAATGACAAACCTTGGGGATGTCTATAATCCAGACAGCCAAAATGTTCCACTCACACTGCATTTGAAATCTGGTAGTTCCGTTTTGGTCAAGCAAGAATTGAATTAGCTGTTCGTTTTTTTTTTTTTTAAAAATCAAGCTTTAGAGAATGAATTTGATTAGAATTAGGATTCTGTGTCTCTAAAAAGAAAATCTGACTGTGAAGCACTGCTGCGAAGTGAAATAAACTCTAAAGATTTCTAGTCTTGTTTTGTCCCTAACCACTGTGTGACCCATTCCTCAGGCCCTCTAGGGCTCTGCTTTCTCAGTCTGATACCCAAAAAGGACCTGGTAGAATCTTTGATCTCTAGTGTCCCTATCGACGCTGATATTTTATGAAAACATTTTCTCTTCAATCAACAAATTCGTATACTCCCTGCATCCTATTAACATCAATCATAATTAGGCTTTAAAAATTTCAGAACATAATACTTCAATCTGCATTGAAGTTCATTTAGTCACTCATTTACCAGACATTGAGCACGTGCCATGTGTCAGACACTGTTCTTGGCACAGGGAATAATAGAACATGGGCCAGAAGAGACCAAGTCTCTTCTTCACGGAGCTGACATGCTATTGAAGAGCAAGTCAGCCTGTGATGCATGAAACGTGATCGACAGCTCCTTTTCCTTATTCACAGCAACTCACGTTGGCATTTTAACAGATGTACCAGAGAGATGGGGAAGGAGGGATTATAAACCTAGCTAAGATGTAATAAAGCCTTAGAAAGAGAGGAAGATTTTAATAATTCCTTGTGCTAGTTGTTTCCAAATGTTTCTGTTTAAAGCATTATTTTTGAAAACTAAAATTTCTGTGGCATATTGCGGAGGGGGGGCGGTGAGAATTCGTTTACATAGTTACAGAACTATTATTTTTTTCACAGTTTGTAGCCTTGAGGAGCTTATGTTTTTATTCATTTATTTCGTTTAAATCTTTATTGTTGAAAATATTACATATGTCCCCATTCTTCCTCCATTGACCTCTTCTAGCCCACCCCCATGTTCCCCCCTTGGCCCCAGACCTTCACCACCCTATTGTTTGTGTCCATGGGTTATGCATATATGCATATAAGTTCTTTGTTTGATCTTTTCCCACTCACCCACCCTCCCTTGCCTTCCCTCTGCGGTTCCAAATTCTGTTCCATGCTTCTATGTCTCTGGATCTATTTTGTTCATCAGTTTATTTTGTTCATTAGATTCCACAGATTACAGAGATCATGTGATAAGCCTTTCTCTGACTGGCTTATTTTGCTTAGCATTACTCTCCAGGTCCATCCATGCTGTAGAACTATTATTTACTTGAATGCTTGTTAGCACAGGTTGGCAAACTATACTCTGTAAGCCAAATCTGGCATTTCACTATTTTTTTAATGAAGTTTTATTGGAACACAACCACACTCATTTGTTCAAGTATTGTCTGTGGCTACTTTCACCCTAAAATGCCCAATTGAGTAGTTACAACTATATGTCCCACAAAACCTAAACTACATACTATCTGGTTCTTTACTGAAAGGCTTTGCCGACCCTGCTCTTTAGCACTGGGTTTCTGATTGAGTACACCTGTGGACTGCCCTGCCTGTGTACTCACACACACTCAAGGGCCATGCTTCCTTCCCTAGAAACAGCCAGGCATTGTACTAGAGCTCTGTCTCCTTCCTTGTAGCAACACCAAGCTGCATGGCCCTCTGATTTACTCTTCTGACCCATATCACTTTAATACTGTGTAGCCAAAACAAACTGCACATTAACCTGAATTTCAGCATCCACTTGTGGTAGCTGCCATGCCCTCTAGCGTGAGAAATGCAGCTCTGTGCTATTCACCATGTCCATTTCAACAGGGCTCTTCAAATATTTCTGCTCACCTACCACTGAGAGAGCTTTGAAAAACTGTCAGTAACCCCTCACACAATTTTTATCTTTAGTTGATATCTACAAATGTTCATATAAGTTTAGTCGTTACAGGTATAATTTCTAGCATATTATAAAATGGAACGTTTTAAGATAAAATGGTTACAACTCTTCCCTATATGTGTCCAAAGATGCGCCATCACAATTTGATATCACCTTTATCCATGTGTTGGATGTGGTGGGGTGCCACCCAGATACCTCCTTCATAGTCAAAGCCTTCATTCCCCAGGTGCCCAGAGTGAGGTCAGCTGCTGGCTCATGTCCAAGTCCCTCCACAGGAAGTGCCTTGGACTGAAAGGAGCTACCTAGTTAAAGGTTATGCTCCCTTCTGGGGAAGCAGCCAATATCAGTGACTGGTCTATTGTAGGGACACAGAGACCTGGCCCTTTACCTCTTTCTGTTGAAGCATAATAATCTCTATTTTGTAAAATTACTGTTTAAAATCCTCTGCTCTTTCTAAATGATCCCTTGTTCTATGTAGTCAACTCTTATTTTTTAGACAGTCCCTTATTCTGTAAATTAACGCTACTTTTTAGCTTGAGTGAATAATAGGGAAGATAAAGTTAGCTGTTTGACCTTGCAGGCTAGCCATCTGACGTAAGGGGCTGATGCTACTCCCTATTAGCTACTCCCTATTAGCTACTCAAGGTTACAAGCTGTCTGCAAAAAAATAACTTACACAAAGCTCTTTGTAAAATCTGCAGAAGGTCCGGAACCCCCATATTTGGGAGACAAAGGACTGGGAAAGATATAAATAGGGAAAGCTTCCTCCATGTTTTTGCTCAGAAATTTGGGAGACAGCTCCCTCCTAATTGGCTTGTTAAGGCGTCCTATGTTCCGCTCGCTAATTTACAATATAACACTGTCATCTGAGCTCCAAACCTCCCACAAGATGGGCTGCAGCCTCTGGGGTAACTACACCACAGCCCACCTTTCTCTCAACCCAGTTCGAAGTCCCTCACTCCCGACAGTGTTATTTCCTAGAGAAGTCCCCAACAAACCTGCACACAAACCTCTGTTCTAGAGTAGTTCCCAGGGAACTTGACCTAAGATAGTTGTTCTCAAAAGTACATGACCAAGCTCTTCTTTTGCATTAGGAAAATCTCACATTATTTTTTTCCTAATTAAAACTTACATTTTTATTCCACTTTTCCCACCAATTTGTATCCTATTATAGTTTGATGATTGAAAGTCTTTTCTTGATCACCCCTTGTCATACTTTTCTGTAACTATATTATATAAATTTAAATTTAATTTGAAATTTAATTTAATTATGAACATAGGGTTTTATGTGTTAAATTCTTCAAGGCCAAGCTATCATTGCAGTAATTCTTAATATGCATTTGATCAAAACAACATATACATGTATTATAAATTTTGATAAACACATTAAACAGAATAAAAGTAGAAATGCATCTGTTAAGATAGTGATTTCTATTTTTAATTAGTTTTTGCATTTGTGTACAAATATAATTTGCTGCTAAAAGCAAGTGTTCAACATCAGTTGTATTCCATTTTCCATTTTATTTGTGGAAATGCACTAATACAATATTTTCATGTCACATAAGTAACAGATGGGAATGGAAGTGATTTTATTGTGTTGTGCTGCAGTACCTTCTTTGAACTCCTTCTGAGTGATTTACCAAAATTCACAGGCTGATAAAATTCCAAAAAGCATTTTAATGACTTATAACTGACAATGTAATTAGGTCCTCATGTAGTTTTCTTGAAAACAAAGAATTGAAAGCCACTTGACTTGCAGAAGATTTGTTAGCCACGCATGAAGTTCATTCCTTTTCTCAATACCGACACTATTCCAAATTGTTCCTTTGTCACTTGTGACATTCCAGAGACAACACAGGAAAATTGGAAATGAAGGAAGAGTCTGCATCTATTGTGAAGAGAGCGTGGGGAACTGGCAAAAGGGAAGACTGTGGGTACAAGCCACTCCTCAGGTCCATTTTATAACAAAAGTGCACGTGGAGCTTGAACACATGCAAAGGGGCCTGGCCAGTGAATTCCCTGAACACCTGCATCTCCTGTCAGAGGCACATCCCCACCAGCTGGACGGTCTCTGTGGCACATCAGGACCAAGATCCTGAAAAGGCGAGATATCGCCTGTAACTTTGTCTTTAACAAAACCTTTCATACTAAGTAGGTATTTAATAAAGACCAGGACACATTTCACAAAGGAGGCAGAGAGCTGGTTCTCAAGTAGACTCTGGCGCCAGCTTCTCTATCCCACATGTTTACTGTGTACCTTTATTTTTCCTAATAAAGAATGGAGGTATTGCTTCATTCCAAAATATTGTAAGAATTGCGAAGATTATTAAACAATCTGAGACTTCTGGAAGGAATTTCAAAAGGAATGTGCATTCTCAAATATCCAGCATTTTATCTTACAGAGTGTTTTGTTTTCTGTTAGTTTGAAGAGCGTACTGTTCCTGTCATAGGGCATGCTGTAAGGAAAGAAAAACTTAGAAAAGAAAAGGGAGAGTTTGAGAGCGACTTTTAAAGAAATCTAATTGTTTTTATTTCCTGTTCTCTTGTACCTCTTGCTGGCCATGATGACAGGGGACTTCTTTGAAATGACACAATCAAGGGTTGTAGAAAACTGGAAGGAAATATTATCCAAGGTCACAAATGGCCTCTCCTCGCTGTCCCTGAAGGTGTTGGAATATTTCGTTTACTATATGAATTTTTGTAAAGCTTTCTTTTCTTTTCTTAATCATTTTCTAAGAGCAATAATGATGGCAAAATTATTAATCTTAGAAATGTTAAGTAATTCAACTATAAATTTACAACACAAGAATGCATAAAGTCATAGAAAAGGCTTAACTCAAGAAATTTAAGTAGGCTAATTCTGTCTACCTTTACTTTGGTTGTCTTATTTTCCTCTTGAATTATTTAAATAATTTACTGTATTCTCTGATTGACAGTGAATGGAAATATAACTCTCTTCTTGATGATATGGGATATATTAATGAGATTTAATCTTTCCCCTTATATAACAACCCATTGTGTCACTTAAAGAAAAGTTCCCTGCCCTGGCTTGGAGGCTCGGTTGGTTGGAGCATCATCCCATGACAAAAAAGCCTTGTGGTTTCAATGCCTGGTCAGGGCACATACCTAGGTTTCAGGTCCAATCCCCGGTGGGAGCACATATAGGAGGCAACTGATCGATGTTTCTTTCTCACATTGATGTTTTTCTCTCACATCGATGTTTCTCTCTCTCTCAAATAAAAAATAAAAATGAAAATGAAAAAAGTTCCCCGTCACCATGGCCAGCAGCAAGAGGTTTAAGAGAACAGGGAATAAACACAGCTACAATTCTTTAAAGTCATTCTCGACTCACTCTTCTTTCTCTTCTTTGCTAATTGTTTTCCCTTTCTTCTACACATAAATAAAAATATGTACTAGTAGAGGTTCACCTATAGTATCTTAGTGTATTCCTAGAAGGTAGTGTGTTAAAATAGAGTTTGGAGGGAAGAAGACCTGAGTTTGACCATGACTTTAAACAACCCACTTAACTTTATTGAGTTTCTACTTATCTGTGAAATACTGACAATAATTTTCCTCTGAATGATCCCATGTATGTGAAGACATGTATGAATGCAGTCAGTCAATATAAACACATACACTCAAAAATATAGTCTAATGAAACTAAGCCTCTCTGCTCTGCTCTATGGAGTTAAATTTTTGTAAGAAAAAGGCAAAGACAATTTTAAAAATTGAGTCTTATTTATAAAGAACCATCCACATGTCTGATCTGTAAACATATGGTTTATTTATGATTTTAATAATGAAACTAGAAAAAATCAGTTTAATAGAACATACAAATAATTTTATCAACATAGTATTTGCTGAGAAAGAATCCATTTGGTCAAACTATCAGAATACTGAATTTCACAGTTAAACCCACATGCAGACTGTAGAATTATGTTACAGAATGTTTCAATGAAATGTATTAACTATAAAAATAATCCAATGCAATTTCCATTTAACACATTGTACCAAGCGCCTTCTTCAATAGAATTAACAAGTTTACAATCTTTCCCATAAAGTGCTATGCATTCAAAGTGCTTTGTAGCATTGAGGTTTAGATCAAGGAACAAATACTGTAGACTTCCATTGTAATGCAGCTCAGTCATAAATGAAATCAGATATAATGTAGATGAAATTCTCTCAGAGGACAGAAATCAATGATGTGCCATCAGTGACACATCCTCAATAGGGGGTGGGGCTGAAGAACTTCATAGACATGTCATTATAGCCATAATAAAAACGAGTTTAAAGTTGAATTTATCATTTTTGTAGTGAGTACCCTTTCCTAGAGAAAGAAAAATAGAAAGCGACAGAGAGATAGACATAGACAAAGAGAGAAAGTTCACAATGCTTCTACAATCCATTTTTTGACTGACACAAGATCCTCAATTCAATTAATTGTCCACGACAGCACATTTCAGACATTATAGCACATCAGAATTACCTGGAAGGCTTGTTAAAAACCACCCATTGCTAGACCCCACCCACAGAGTTTCTAATTTAATAGGAATAACATGAGGACAGGAATTCGTATTTGGGACAGTTCCAAGTGATGCTGATATCTTGATCACATTTTGAGAATCACTGGAGGCAGCCAGCATGGATTATAAGATGATTTAGGGCAGCAGTTCTCAATTCTACATAGTTGAATCAACCGGATTTAAAAAAAAACAACTGATGCCTACACCCATCTAAAACTAATTAAATCTGAATCTTTGGGGTGGAACCAGGGGTTGAATCATTCATGCATTCAGGAAAATGTCTCATGAAAGTCTAATGTGTAGTCCAGCTGGAAAATCACTGCTTTAGGAAATTTTCTTTCACCTCACGTGGAGAAGAAAAGATAGCCAGACATATGTGCCCTTTGGACTATCGGTATATGAACAAAGACGTCTTCAAGGAAATCAAAATCTCCAGTAGGCACACGGATACACAGCTATTGCTAGCAATATCAGGGAGTAAATCAGAGAGTGACTGTGACTGTTGACTTACAATGCACTCCAAGGTTAGTTCACAGGTTTGAAATAACAGAACTTGGGAAGGTGAGCAGCATGCTAATTTAATCCAACTTTCTTTTCTATTGAATGACACCAACCAAACAGTCTAGAGAGTCTAGAATGTTGGTATATGTGCTGATGTGCAAGGTTTACCTGCTATAATTATTGTTACTCATTCCACTCAGCTCAATTATTTACTACTATGATTAAAATTTGAGTAGCCCCACAAATAAGGCCCCCAAGGACAAAATCTCACAAGCGTTTACCAGTCTACCTCAAGAAGCAAAACTACAGAAACACACACACAAAACAAAGGGCATTTTGAAATAATATGTCCATTTTATATCACCCTTCTGGCATAAATAGAAGGAATATTTGTAAGTGATTATACATGGCATGGGATCATTTTACAGGTTCGGGGCAATCTTTAGTATTGAGTATACATAGAAGGACCTTTAGAACTCATTTTCACAGACGGAGTCATTAAAGCCCCAAGCCACAGTTTTTAAATAAAACTCTCATGTATGAAACTGGGAGTAATATTTGATTATAAATAAAAAGGAATTTAAACAAACCCTAGATGTCAGGACTGGGCCTTTCAGGTGATCTTTGGTAAAAGTCAGGCATTGGAACACTATGAATTTGATTTGAATATAGACGTCTCAGCTATGTTGAATGTGTGACTGCCTTGGAGTCCTTTATTAGAAACCACTGCCCATAAGAAGGGTCCTACGATCTGCCAGGTATTCTCAAGGTGCTTACTGTGCTTCTGACCAGAATGACACACTGGAAACCAGCTCAGATAAGCACAGTGAGTTTTCTTAATAAAGATAAAATCTAAAGTCCTGGCAAGATGCTTGGGTGAATCTTTCTCCATTCTTGAAGTCTTCCAGGAAACATCTTTGAAATATCCTAAAAAAACAATAAAAGAGATAGTAGAAATATCTATAAATATAATCACTCAGGATAGTAGAAACTGGGCACTAAAGATATGGAGGCATCAAGGAAATAGCAGGCAAACAAGGAAATGCTAAAAATAATTTTGGCCTTTTGTTACCATCTTTAATATTTTACATACTAGTATATACATATATTATATAAATTTCATATTTTAATATTTTAATTTCTTTTATATATGTATGGCTCTTAATACATAGATATTAAATTTCACAAAACTGCAGAAATTAAGGAATGGAGCCCATTTAAGGGCAAATAATCACAGCCGTTCCTTTCAACACTAAAAGGGGGATGAATTCTGGAACAGTTTGCTTTCTTTCCTTCTGTGGTATGTCCCTGGGGCACCTTCTCCTCTGTAGTGCACCTTTGGGGCCCCGTAAGGGAGATAAGAAACTCACAATTTCAGAGAGCTATGCTTGCAAAGGCCAAGGATGTGATTTAGAGTTGCAAAGGGAATAGAGTGGGTCCCTCCATCTTACCCAGCCCTGTCCTGACAGGCTGGGTGCTAAGCAACACAGAACTGAAACTGTGTGCTATGTGTATACAAGGACTGATAAGGGATGAGCCAGCCCAAAGGAGAGGGGACCCAAGGTGAGGTATCTGCTTAATCTTGCAAACAGATGAGGCCTAAACTCACCATCTGCCATGCAGTCTCTTAGGCCTTCTTGCTGTTCAGGGAAACATCTGTGTTCTCACTTTCTCTTTGCACTTTGTGCTCTTGCTTCTCTTGGGTTCCAGGGCAATTGGCTTTTCCAGGGAGTATTTCCACAGCCTGTAGACCCTCTCTACTCAGCTCTGACTCTGTCTGTTGGGATAGTCCCAGTCTGACATCTTCAGCCTTGCCTGACTCCTGCCCCCCACCAGGGCTCCCCATCCCTGCTTCCCCTCCCTTTTGATCTGGCCCTAGCTGAGGGGCCTTCTCTTCCAGGTCTGAAGGTTCTTCTAGAGCCCCCACCTCAGCCTCTGACGCCCCAATCACGGTCACCTCCTCCGCTGCTGGCACCCTCTCCCTGCTCAGCGCTATTTCCTCTGCCGCCACCTTCTCTGCAGACGCTGTTTTTTCTAGTAACTCATCCACTTTGTGCCAAGTTTCCTCATCAGCAACATCTGAAAGGGAGGAGGCTGTATTTGCTTCTGTTTTTTCCTCAGCTGTCTTCAAATCTGCCAACACCTCTCTCTTCTCGTCAGCCATTCCTGCCACTCCTCCTTCCTGGAGATCTTCTTTAGCCACAACCATTCTTCCTTGTAAGCTCCCAACCCCCTCTTTGTGCCCATTCTTCATCACTCCTGTCTCCAGAGAGCACTCTTGATCCACCTCTTCCTCTGGCTCCTCATCCATCACTTCCTCACTTAACTTTTCTACCATCACGGACTCTCCTTCAGAAATATCTTCTTGGGCCCCCACTCCTTGTTCCCCTTGTAAAGACCCTTCCTTTTCCCTCTTTTTCACTCCTGCAAGGCCATCTTGATCTTTGGCTGCACACTCTTGGGCATGTCCTGCTGGGTCACTTTCAGGAGCTCCTAACACACCCTCTCCCTCAGGGCCTGGCCCATCATCCTGATCTGAGGGAGTCTCCTTCTCCCTGTTTTCCCTGCAGAGTAGCTCTGCTCTGCCTTTATGCCCCGTGTTTCCAGCTTCTCTTAGTCTTTCCCCTCCTTCCTCTTTCCTCACAACTATTGTATTTTCCGGTGACTTTTCAAATCCAGGTGCTGCTTCAAGCATGCCCACCTCCCTCTCTCTCAGTGAATCATCCCCTTGCGGGCCTGTGTCTTCAGTCCATTCAGGACCCTCCACGGGTGCTGCATTCTTAACATCACACTCTGTTTCATCTAGGGGGCCTGGTGTCTCTTCCACGGGTCTTACTTCCTTCACAATTTCCCCCTCTTCCCCTTTAAACTTTTGCTCTCCTGCTAAAATATCTTCATCCTGAAGAGCATTTGCCCTTGTCACCTCTTCTCTTTCAGATTCAGTTTCCCCCAAAGGTGTTCTTGGCCTCTCAGCTTTCCTCCTCTGTCTTGCTGCATCGAATTCCTCAGGTAATGTTTCTTTCCTATCATCTTTCTTATTAGATTCTACCTCAGTCTCAACATCCTTCTTTTTCTCAGCTTTCTTACAAAGTTCTTCCAGGCTTTCCTCCGAAATCCTCATGCTGGTGGCCTCGGCCTTCTCAGAAGTGGAGGAGCTCAAAGGTGTTTCGATTCTCATAACCGTCTTCCTTGCTTTGGCTGGTTCCTCGCCCCCAAATACTGCCTCTTCTGAACCATCTGCTCTCTCGAATGCAGTGTCATCCTCAGGTGCCATGTCCCCTAGATCTATGGATGCTTTCTCTTCACTGTCCTCCATGTCTGGCTTTTCAGAGCCTGCCTCACTCACAGCCACCCCTCTCTCGGCCTCTCCCTTCTCCAGCATCACAGCCTCTCTCGGGGCTGCTACCTCCTGAACACACTCTGAGTTCTGAGCTGCAGTCTTGCTGGCAAACACTGCCTTCTCCGAACTCTGCTCCTCTTCAGAAGCTGCCTTCTCTGTCTCCAGCACTGTCTGCATCAAGGCCTGCTGTTCAGGAGCCTCTTCTTCATTCAGACTTCCTGAGGCTCTTGCTGCTTCTTCTCCCATTGGCTTTAACCCCTCTCCATCCAGCTCTCTAGCCCCTTCTGCCTCTGCCCTGCTTGCTATGCCCTGAGGGCTCTCCCTTTCCCCAGTAAACAGTGCTACTAAAACTGGCTGCTCTGCTGTTGGCTTCCACTCCCCCAAGGGAATCTCCTTAATCCCTGCTTTACTCCCCAGTGTTACACCCCCTTTTTCTTCTAGTGTGTCAGCATCCCTGTGTTGGGGAGCCCCTTCTTCTTCCACTGCTTCTTCTTTCCCCACTGTGTACATTTCTGATGCAACTGGCTTGGATTCTTTGTTTGAGGTGAGGGCTGTGCTTTCTTCCGCCACTAAAATCCTGTTTGGTACTATAAAGTAAGGTTAGAAAACAAGGTGACTTTAATCAAAGTGCACAGAGAGGAGATATTATATGTAATATTATGTACTACAAGAGGTATTATATATAATATCAAGGGGGCATTGATATTATATATAAAACATTTCTCCATTCTATGATGATATCAACTATAACATGCATCAAAATGGCTTTTCATGATGAAAAGAAATGCTATCAAGTTTAATAGATACATTTATATTAAAGAAAAATTGAACATCAGAAATGTTGAATACAAACAAAAACTCCCTGTCTTAGAATAACAAAATCTCTCTCTCTTTCTCACACACACACACACACACACACACACACACACACACACCCAACCCCTTCTACTTTCATTTGAAATATTAGGAACTTCAAAAATTATGCAATAAAAAATAGTATTTCCTCTTCTTAGAAATCATGGTTCTCTACAGCACCATAATATGCCCATCCCAGCCCATGTTTTTTATACTTACATGGGCATTTAGCAACATAATCATAACACAGTATGAGCTCATCATTATCCCATCTTTTACTCTCACATTTTAAATGACTATATCTAGATATAGTTATCAAATAACTTTATAGCTCAAGGTAAGACTTTTTACTAAAAACACCAATTTGTATCATAGGCTGGATGCCTCTCATCTATGTTCAGAAACTGATTGCCTTTGGCAAAGTAGGATCACAGAGCAAGACAAGACTTTGTAGCCTAGAACAATTTTCAATAAATAACCTTCTTGAAGTATTTCATAAGTTCTCATCCATAATTCCCTGGCAAATCTGGGTGTACTAGCTATCAATACTTTAATAAATACAAATTCAATATGTTTCTTAAAAGTCTTCAAATGGATTTCTTATTATTTAACAAATACATATATTTCTGTTGAAATGATCTACACAAAATAAAGGCATGTCATGCCATTCACCTAAAGCATTTTAATTTTCTCACCATAAAATAATACTTTGAAAGGTAAGAGCTTGCTTCTAAAATGGTTATCTTAATAATTTTTATCAATTTAAATTTTTTCACTTATAGATGACACTGGACTAGATGTTATAAAATAAGTTATCATACCAGGGTGTCAACCTCCAAATTATGTCAATCTATAAATCGGCAAATGTGTCTTCCTCATTTACTTATTTGCTTATTTACTTTTTGAGTAGCCATTTCACCTCCTATCCCATTACCAACAATTTACCAGAAAGCTAAAGCCCTGACCTTATTCACATTTTCTGTAGTCTGATACCCCACCCAGGACAGTCTTATCACTCCATTTCCTCTCCTAATACAAAACACGGATGTCCTTTCTTGCATTCCCTGTCTCTTGTCAGCTATTACTAGAAACCATTTTGAAGTAAGGTAATAATAACTGACATTACATTTTCCTTAAAATAAATGCATTCAGAAGGTATCTTTTAATGTCTTCTTTTAAAGTAATAACACAGAAATTTCAGGCCTATCAACAGAGTTGGTGTTGACTTTTATAGGCTGTCCTCGGCATATCATAGTGGTTATTTAAAAAATTGTATATAGAAAGTCCCAGAAGAAACTGTTGAACCAAATGTTCACTCATAGAACATGCAGCCAATACACCTGAAAGAATATCGTCCATTTTATTTCATTACAGATTATTTTCTGATTTAAAACAAAATTAAAAGTGAGAAACTGCAAAGCATGACAAGTCTCTTTAATAATATATCTGTTGTTATTCAAATTCCTACATGAAATATATTAAAATTCAGTTATGAAAGACATTTAAATAAAGTCCTCTGTTTTGCTAAACTGGCCTCTAAAATTATGGATTATTTAAAGAACATTCAGGAAAACAGGGGAATAAAATTGCCTACCCACCACGTAATAATATACTATGCCTACATTTAAAAAGAGAAAGTACTAATGGCATCCAGCTGAGCTATTACATGAACACACACTGTTGGGGAGTCAGACATGACATTCCCAAAGCAAGGGAGAAGGAGTAATTGAAGCCCTTCTAAGAAATGTCAGTACAAAAATATGACATAATTTTTGATGGTTACCTCATGGGCTTTTGAAAGAATGTCTATAAGAGAGCAAGCAATATTCACAAATAGGGGTAATTTGTTTTAGTTGATTGAGTACATACTTGGGAGTCAGACAGACCTGGGTGAGAATGCCACCTCTGTCACTTACTAGTTGTATGAACTTGGGAAATAATGCCTCACTAAGCCTTCATTCTTTAATCATAACATAGAAATAGAAAACAATTTCACAGAATTCTTATGACAGTAAACCATAAGATGATTAGCACAGTGCCTGGCACACAGAAAGCCCTACAAAATCTTCCTCCCATATTCCTCTCCCACTGTTTACAATATATGTTCTTCGTTTAACCGGATTTGATCTAACAACTACTGTGCCTGCATTGTAGAATGTTTGGGGAACTCCTTGGGTTTAATGCCCAGTACAAAAGATTTGGATTCTCCAAGCATAGGGTCCTTGTCATACAACTCAGCCCGCTGCATGTTCAAATGTCACCTGGCCCTCTTCACATTGCCTAGGCCAGTGGTCGGCAAACTCATTAGTCAACAGAGCCAAATATCAACAGTACAACGATTGAAATTTCTTTTGAGAGCCAAATTTTTTAAACTTAAACTATATAGGTAGGTACATTGTTATTAACTTAATTAGGGTACTCCTAAGGCTTAGGAAGAGCCACACTCAAGGGGCCCAAGAGCCGCATGTGGCACGCGAGTTGCAGTTTGCCAACCACGGGTGGGAGCTCAGGAAACCAGCATAAGTGCAAATATTCTAGCTACTGCTATTTTGTGTGTGTGTGAATAATAAAGTTTTGTTCTTTTTCTCTGACCCAGAAGTCTTGGGTCTTCTCCTAGCATTCATTAAACTATGGCTGTCTAACTTGTTTGCTTAAAAATAGGGTAAAATCTCAAATACCTCCCAGTGCTTGATGACTACCATTAAAAGTTTGAGGTGGGGGTAATGTGACCACATGATGAATAAAAAGAATACTCCCCCCCATAAACATATGTGCAAATCGGGGTATTTTTGAAAAAGTCACCCACTAACAAATGGGAATCCTGATTTCAAGGACGGAGGCTATTTGAGCAGATATGCATGAGTCACGTCTGTTGGGTCACTCTAATTGGCAGCTGGAACGCTCAGCATCAAGAGCCAGGTCATATGCTGATGGCAATAAATTATTTCCTAATTTTTAAAATATAGAGAGTTCAAATAAGTTATTCTGAAGTGTGCCTTGGCTATCCATGTCTTCACCCCTCCTATTCAGTCAACTAACTGGAGTCTATAAAAAGAAGACTGGATCTGAAAATCTCTATCAATGTTTTTTATAATCCAAAATTCTTTTTTTTAAATTTTAGGTACCAATGTATTCAAAAATTAACATCTACATTTGTTATCAGCTTGAAAACTCCCCTTGAGGCCTCTCAGCCCCTCTTGCCATCACATTCATCAGTTGAAAAGAAAATAGACCTGGAAGAAGGAGGAACAAGGATAAAAAGATGGAAGATGGAAATGGGGCTGACTTTGGCAGAGGATTTCTGAAGGTTGTTTTTTTTTAGGTAATGATGTGCCCTTACCTGCACCTGTGTCAATCTCCAGCTTGGTCAAGAGCTTCTCCTCCTCATCTGTGCTGTTAACACCAGACTCAGCATCACAGGGGTAGTGGCAGCCAGGTTCCACAGCTCCGCCTAATATCTGTCCAACTGATTGCAGATTATATGAAATATCAAGAGGTATAAAAACAGGACATGGGAACATTGCTGAGCTATTTCACATCATTTCAGCAAATGGGGTTAATTTTAAAGCATTCACATGAATATGTGACCTTATTTTTCAAATCTATTACTTAAAGTTTCCAATTATGATTTTAAAAAGAAAAGATAATAGATTATGAAGCAGAGATACCCATGCAAAGAAATGCTTGCATTAAAAAAAATGACAACAGCCAGAAGCAGTGACAGATTTGCCAAATGCACATGCAATAGAATGATTGGAAAAGGAATTTGGTTGCCTTTTACTTTCCAGAAAGGTGTGTTATGGCTTTTATATCACCAGTCACCACTGCTATTTTAAATTGTTAAAACTACCAGAGCTGACTATACTATTTTATCCATTAGTATATTTTAGTGATTTGACATCAATACTCATTCCATGATGTGGACAGAGCAAAAAAGCTATTGCATGATTCCTATAAATTTGACATTAAAAGCTGTTATAGAAATTCCTGTTATCTGCAGGTGATTACTAGCACAGAATCTTAAGAACACAAAGACTGAAATTCAAGTCCCATACTCCATACTAACTGTGTCACCATGGGCAAGTTTTTAGCCTAAGCCTAAACCTCAGTTTACCCATCTGTCAAATAGAGGTATATCTACTCAATGATCATTGGGAGGATTAAATACAGGGGTTGGCAAAAGTAGGTTTACAGTTGTGAGTACATGAAACAGTTTATTCTTGTATTGTTATTTATTGATTATTAGAGGCCTGGTGCACGAAATTCGTGCTAGGGGGTGTGTCCCTCAGCCAAGCCTGCCTGCACCCTCTCCAATCTGGGACCCCTTGAGGGATGTCTGATTGCCCGTTAAACAGGCAGTCGGACATCCACTCACCTGCCTGCCTGCCTGATTGCCCCTAACTGCTTCTGCCTGCCAGCCTGATCACCCCCTAACCACTCCCTGCCAGCCTGATCACCCCCTAACCACTCCCCTGCCAGCCTGATCAACGCCTAACTGCTACCCTGCTGGCCTGATTGCTGCCTAACTGCTCCCCTGCTGGCCCGATTGCCCCTAACTGCCCTCCCCTGCAGGCCTGGTTCCCCCAACTGCCCTCCCCTGCAGGCCTGGTTGCCCCCAACTGGCCTTCCCTGCTGGCCTGATCACCCACAACTGCCCTCCCCTTCTGGCCATCTTGTGGCCACATGGGGGTGGCCATCTTGTGTGTTGGAGTGATGGTCAATTTGCATATTGCCTCTTTATTATATAGGATTGTATTATTTTCCACACAAACAACTGTAAATCTACTCCACCATCCCCCCACTAAGAAAAATATATATGGAGCATACTTATCTTTCACTATTAGCAAATGCTTAAGCACTTAATAAACAATAGTTAGATCATGATGATGATGAGCATGGGTATTATATGTAGCATCACCCAATGTGGTATGATTCTAGACAACGCTGTAATATCAACTAATTCTTTAGTTTCTGACATGTCCCTGTCTCCATCCCTTGCCTATCATCTGATGACCCATGTCCCTAATTCCCTGACATCTAACATTATACTACTTTATGGTTAACAAAGCTCACTCAAATAACACTTGATCTAGACTCGCCCTCCTGGATCAGAATATGATCTCTCCAAAATACCCTTGCCTTTCTTCCTCTCTCCTTCCCTTTCTCCTTCCTTCCTTCCTTCCTTCCTTCCTTCCTTCCTTCCTTCCTTCCTTCTTTCCTTCCTTCCTTCCTTTCTTCCTTCCTTTTTTCCTTCCTCCTTTCGTGCTTTCTTACCTCTCAGATATTCTGATTCAGTTGAGGGACTTTGAGGAAAACATAACTAGAATGTGGTCTCTTGCTTGGTTTAAGGTGAATTCTAAGTTAGTTGCTTACTGATCCCTCTGTGTTTGGAAACAGAGTGTAATGTCTGTCTTATTAGCTTTGGGGCAGGAGACAATGGAATGACTTAACTACATTAATCTTAAAGGAACAAGAATGGAAATGAGAAGAGGTGCATCATATAGTTCAAATGTATTCCCTTTAAAAGTTTTTTTGAACATCGATTTTCCTCATTCATACAGTATGCCAAATAAAAATGCTTTTTAATAGTTTAGAGATGACATCAACTTATGAAAATTAGGTTATACTT
This sequence comes from Myotis lucifugus, assembly GCF_000147115.1. NCBI lineage: Eukaryota > Metazoa > Chordata > Mammalia > Chiroptera > Vespertilionidae > Myotis > Myotis lucifugus. The sequence goes on from NW_005871073.1 coordinate 1,555,113, forward strand.
GGGTTTGTTATCAAGTCAACCTTTATTTTAGTAACTTTAGAAACATCGTACATATAAGTTAAATATCATCTTCCTCATTCCAATAATGTTAACACTGCATATCTAGAGTGCTTAAATAAGCAGTGTTTTAGGTCTTTGCATATAAATCTGCTTGGCTGACTGAGCATTAGAAATCCCAAGGATGGTAGAAGAGGACAAAGGGAGGAAGTCTGATTTTGTAGCAATTACTCAGAGCTTTGTTTCATCAGAGCCAACAAGACATCTAAGGTTTATTTCCAAGTAGTCCATAAGCTGTAAAGAAATATGGTTTATTACACAAATATCAAATCATTATGTTGGATACCTAAAATTAATATAATGTATTATGTCAATTATACCTCAATAAAATTTTTTTAAGAAATAAGTTTACACTAATAATAAGCAATAATGAAAGTAAATAATTAGCAGCTATTGAACCAAAAAACTATTCTAAGAAGCCAAGCAGCACTAGCATAATCTGAACATTATAACTCACTCAGGATTGACAGTGTAGCATGAAGTTCCTCTGTCTCAGGACTGTAACCACCACTTGCCCATGTCTGCTGGCTTGCCCTTGGAGGGTTACGCTTTGGAAGTAGATGAAAACCTGTACAGTTAGCTGTTTGTTGCCTGCTTCTGATTCAGCAAGAATGAGACCCTAGCCTGAGCATCAAGGACTTATTATGTGTGAGACCAGAAAATGCCTCACTTGGTCATTTTTTTTTCAGTTCTTGTGAAACTGAACCTTAAAAGCAAGAATTTGGCCAGTGTCCAACCTTAACCATTTTTGACCTGTCATAAGGGAGGACTGCATGCTGAGACTCCCAGACCAGCAATCATTTTGTTCTCTCTAGTTAGCCCTTCATCCCTCAAGGTTCCTCTCTTTTACCTCTCCATAAAGATGACCATGAAAAGCAAAGGTCATTGTCAGATCTCATAGCTTTTGTAGCAAAACGGAAGAGGGTCATATAGCGAATTTCTTAGAAAAGCCTTTTTGTCCACTCAAATGAAATAGGATATTTTAAGATGTTTTTAAAACACTAACATATTCTTAGGTTACAATGTTAGCTTTTTTATTATAAAAGAGTATATTTTAAAATAATATATACTGTATTTTCCCTAAATATAAAAGTAGTACATATTCATTATCTAAAGCTTAAAAAGATAAAAAGTACAAAGAAGAAAATAAAAATTGCCCTAACTCAGAAAGAACTATTAGTTAACATTTTTATGGATTTTTGAGTATTTTTTACCTTACTCAATATAGATAGCATTTTGTATCCCATTTTATTCATGTAGCAATATGTTGTGACCATTTTACATACCATTAAATAAAACATTTCTTCAATAACTGCATAAAATTTTCTAATGTTTACTAAAATTTGGTTAAGAAATTGCCTATTTGATATTGAGTTATTTTCTTTTGTGTGTGCATGATTATAAAGCTATATTAAATACCACTTAAAATCATTTTTTATTTATTTTTGACTATTCCCTTAGGATAAATTCCTGAAGTTGCAATTGTTGGGCCAAAGAGCATGATGTTTGTAAATGCTTTTGATAAATTTTGATCATTCTTCAGAAAAGGAGGTATCAATGAGCAATTTTACTGATAATGATAAATGGCCTTATGTCCCTGTACTATTGGCAACAATGTCACAGATTCCACCAATTCTTTCTATATTTGATAATTTAGTAATTAAGAAGTGGTGGCAAGAATATGGTTTTCAATATTAGTAGGCAAATTTTCTAAATTAATTCCCTTTCTTCTGCTTGTTTTGAAACAAAACAAAAAAATTCCATCTTAGAACATGCTAAGAATCCTGAATAATTCAATATCAGAAGAAAGTTTTACCAAGGACTTTTTATCTGAATTTTAAGAATGTAAAAAGGCCATAAAAGCAGAAAAATTATATATCCAAGTTTGTTCCAAGTTCCTGGTCACCTTGAAAACTATCCCTGTGCTTTGATCATTCTTTGTGTAGCCAATCTATTATCTTCCCAACAACTCACCATGACAAAATGCATGACTAACATTATCCACCTACACAGTAAAGATGCTCCTGCCTTGCCTTTGGCATTGAAACATGGCCCATAAACACCCAGGATTAATTACAAACTCAAGACCACAGCTGTTCAAAGGTAACCGCTGCAGAAAGCTAAAGTCTATCCTCCTCACAGTAGCTACAGTGATCTTTTCACAACTTTGGATCATGTCATTTCTATACTCAAATATTTCCAGTGGCTTCCTGTCTCAGAATAAAATCCTCCCCATGGCACGCAAGTGTCACCCTCAACTTTCGTCTTTGACTACTCCCTGGGCTGTCCATTCTTCTCTTATTACATTGGCCTACTTTTCGATCCTTCACTCAGCAACTGTACCTCCAACTTAGAGTCTTTGCGTTTGTTGGTCCCTCTCTTTCTTCTTTCTTCAGATGACAGAGTGGCTTACCTCTGCAGTTCACTCAGGTCTCTGCTCAAATGTCCCCTCCTCAGAGAGCCCATCCTTGAAATACTAACCCTTCCTCAAACCATCACTCTTTTCCCTCACCCAGATATATTTTTCCTCTAGCACTTTGCCTAGATACCCCAGGACATATTTATTTTCACTTGCTAGATACATCTCCCCCTAAATATAAATTTCAATATAGTCATGGACTTTGTTATGTTCACACGAAGAACTGTGTGGATTAAGCAGATACCCAACAAATATTTATTGACAAAAAAAATCTATTGGAACAAACAACTGCATGCTTTCACATTTCACTCAGAAATTGTATTTATTTATTTATGTATTTTCAAATTTGGAGGAATTTCTTTTTAAAAATTTACTTGTTATTAAATTTATTGGGGTGACATTGGTTGCTGAAATTATATAGGTTTCACTATATGATTCTATAGTGCATCTGTATATTGTATTGTGTGTTTACCTTAGACTGCAACAGATAACACATGACTTTCTTGTCCTTTTATCAGGACTATTCTATCTTGCTTGCATGATAATAAAATTGCATTTCACTTTAGTCACAACCTTATTTAGGTTTGAATTACCTGGCTAAGCACCATGCCTTCTCCTGATTCACATACAAAAGTATAAAATGGCTACTTCTGTATACATTTTACATTATACTTTACACTGCAATGCTTTATTCTTAATATTTTATTTATATTCATAATGTGTAACATATATTAACTTCACAAATTAATACTTCTGAATTGTTCCACCACTAAGACATATTGCAAAGATTGTGTCACAATGCATTGCGGCAGTTTAAGCTAAAAATAAGAGAAAAATAAACACACTAAAATAACACTATGCCCTATAATACTAAATTGACTCCCAAAGACACTCTCATAGAAGCCAGCAATTATAATCTTTTACATTTTATATTTCACTGCACTCAACTCATCTTTTATATCAGTTTACCTGATTTTTTGGTGCACTGAGTGAAGCCTAATAGAGACATATTATAAAATAATTAGAAGGAAAAGATCAGTTTATATTTTCAATCTTAAAGGTAAAAGGTATTGAATGTAGTACTTTGCTAATTTAGCCACTGTTATGATTTTAGGTGAAAACAATTCAGATTAAGTTATGTTAGCTTATATACTATAAAACATCATTAATTGTATGTAATATTTTTGCCTATAGACCTATTTTAATATAATCACAGTTTTTATTCTGTTTAGTTTACAAATGATTAATTCAGCACCAGACAAGTATGAGAGATAATCTTTTATATATTATCTCAGCCCCCATTGAATTTCAGCCTAAGGGTTTAATCAGGAACCTAAGTAAAATATACACATTTCAATTTGCACCAACCTTCTAGTCTAATTCATGTAAGGTGTGTTTTGCAGCATAGTCATCTAAATGATCTTCATTTCAAGCATGTAACTTTGGTTCCATCTCTCTCCCTGAGCAATCTAACTGAAGACTCAAGAAAGAACAACTAGCCATCGTCTCTTTATTTGCCATCAAAATCACTATAACACATGATGCAATCACTTCTTGGATGATTTTATCTATAATTTTCTTAGAAATGTTTATGAAGATCTTTGAGAATTTTTATGACTTCTTTTCTTTTATTATTTCAAATATTTACATATTTATTGCATCATTTCTTTTAGTATATTTTAAAAACATCAGGACCCAACTGTTATAATATACTCATTCTTAGATTTTCATAGCATTAATCTTTCTACATCACTCTGAATGTTTTATATAATCTTTCTTTTGTTTTACCTATTACTTATTTTCCACTGTACCTTATAATATCTACCTCTTGGACTTCGTAACACAAAAAATTTATTCCTTTGTGGAAGGTGGGCCATAGAACAAATATATCAGTTCTTGCACAGAAAGTAAAATATTTTTCAGAAAAGTTTTAAAGTTATAAAAAAGGCAATACAAATAATTAACATGTTTAGTAAATAAGAATAAAGTACAATTATGTGTGTTGATATGAAAAATACCCAAGAAACAGTTTAAGTGAAAAAATCAAGCTATAAAACAAAATGTATCTGTATATAAAAATAACATATATGATTACATAAAAACATAAAAATGCTTAGGATATAAAGTTAGAATAAAAAGTATAAATTTTATAAAAATATGACAACATAACTTTGTAAACCCTAAGTTTAGAAATAAAAAGCCTGACCAAATGTTAAAAGTGAGTTTTTGTGTGATATGTTTATGGGTAATTTTTTAAAACTACCTTTCCCTATTTTCTAAATGTTTCTAAGCTGTTCATGAAAAATAAATACCAATAAAGGGACTCAGTACATATATTAGTCACAAAATTTCCAATCTATTCTGAACCTTAATAAAAAGATAATAAAATGTTTCAAATTATAGATGTTATCAAGTTAAGAACACAGAGTTCCCATCATATTTGAGAAAAATAATAAGTGTACACACGTACACTTCACAAATCCAGAAAAAAAGAAAACCCACTCTCTTCCACGTGACATAATCCTATCAGTGTTTCTGCTATTCTATCCATTGCAAAAATACAGCCTATATGTGTGCATCTTACTTTACAAAAAAAATGTTTACTTTTATCAATCCAGGTAAACAATCTAGTTAACTGAAGTGGAAATAAAAATAATAATGTCAATGTTACTACTGAATTTTAGTATCTCTACCTTTTTTGATCAGCAGCTTGTCAAATTGTACACATTTTCTTGATTCTATATTATATAGACCTGAATTGAACAATGAAATCCAAGATCAAAGATTTGAATTATTTTATAAAAGTTTTAAATATCTATAATAATAAAAGCATAATATGCTAATTAGACTGGATAGCTGAACGACCTTCCGGACGAAGCCAGGGCTGCGAGGGCCAAGCCCCTTGCATGAATTTCGTGCACTGGGTCTCTAGTATTTTAATAAGAATTCTAGCTCATCTATGGCAAAATCCTCTTGACAATGTTGGAGATACTTGTGTTCTAATCTTAGGGCAGAGGTTGACAAACCTTTTCTGTAAAGGTTCAGAGAGTGAATTCTTAGGGCTTTGTGGGCCACAGGGTCTCTGTTGCAACCACTTCCCTTTGCCCTGGTAGTGCCAAAGCTGCCATGGGGAGTATGTAACTGAATGACCATGGCTCTTTTCCAATAAAACTTACAGTATTTGTAACACTGACATTTGAATTTAATATAATTTTCACATTACAACGTATTTTTCTTCTTTTGAATTTTCCCCAACCATTAAAAAATAAAATTAGCTCACAGGAAATACAGAAAGAAAGGCACTAGGCAAGATTTGGCTCATGGGCTGAAGGTTGTAAACTGTTCATTCTGGAGTTTATTTTTTAACTTCTTTGAAGGTTCTATCTTCTGCTGTATCCCACTGTCTTGGATGCTTTTATCCTCCTCTATTTCACCTTCAAAATCGTATTTAACCTTTAAAGGTTTCCTCAACAGGTCCTTCACAAAACCTTTGGTGTCTTTAACCAAATGGGACTTCTCTCCCTTTGAAATCCCATAGCATTTGTACCTTCTCTGGTTTTACATATGGCTACTGAGCTTTGTCCAGTTACTCGTGTGCCAAGCCTTCCTTTCAACATTTTATGGGGGGAATCCTCTCTTACACATGTCTTATTGACGATGGTGCCCTGTACATAATAGAAGGTCGATAATAACGGTTGAAGTGAAAAATGACCCTGTCAATTCCTAGATGTAGGCCCCCATGGTTTGATAACAGCTTTTAAGGTTCTAAAAGAAATATGGACATGAAAAGTATTTATAACTTTTAAGACAAAGATGGGTTTTTAGTAATATTTAAATGTGAAAACAAATTCTATCTTGGAATCAAGTAGAATTCCCACCAGGTTGGCCAAGGAGAGAGATGAGCGAGAGCACAGGGAAAGGATCGATAGAGATGCGAGTTACAGGGCACAGGGTGCTGGCTACAGGAGAGCTAAATGTCTGGCAGGCAGTATCGGACTGTTCACAGGACATAACTCAGTTTTTTCACTGTCTTCCTAAAGTTGAGAAAAGTAGCAGACCTTTCATGTGTCTAAGGTACTGGGACCTGATTGTTCTGGGATACTCCCCCTCTTCCCTGTCAAATGGAACTGTCTTACACACCCAGGAAGTTACTAAGCTTCAGAGAAGAACTCAAAGTGAAGTTTGGAGGTTTCTATGAAATGTTTGTATTTTTTATCTAAATCTAAACATGTTTATTGAACAGATAAATAGGACGTTTTTTGAAACTGGAACAGCTCTGCTTAAATTCAAATCTTAGGAATGTTTATTTGCCGTATATCCTTACAAATTTACCTCCTCTAGCTATGATTTTGTCATCTGTAAAAAAAAGATGATAATGGGACCTAACTTATGGCGATTGAGCTGTTGTGAGGATTAGATGAGTTAATATATGCAAGTGCTTAGAACTGATGCATAGTAAGCACCCATCAATGTTAGCTACAGATGTCTATGCGCGCGTATATAGCTAAAGACACATAGCATTGCTGGCATTAACCTCTAAAATGCCACACACACCCTTGTCTTCAAGACACCTGCCGGGTTTTATTTGATTGTTGAGATAGAATTACCATAGGAAGACATTTACAGAAAATAGGAAACAGGCTATAAGAATTATCAAGTTATTTTTTAAATGCAATAGAAGGAAAACAGCAAGCTGAAAATACATGTATGATTATGTGACAAAGAGAGAAATAGGACACAATCCAATCCCTCTGGCATTATCACAAGAGTATTTCCCAAGCGTTGGCAGAATGCAGTGGCCAAAATCAACTTCCATGCACGGGGACAATGGCAGGCCAACTCAATGGCCATACTTACCACCTTTCTCCACCCTACAGAGACCTGACTTTTTGTCCTTCCCCTTAGCAGTGCTTCCTTTCCAAAGCTTACTCCTGTAATTTTTCTTTTCTTCCTTGGAAACATGTTCCCGGGACTCCTCAGAAAAGCCCTCTGCAATCACTTGGGTTCTATTTTCTGTTTCTTCTTCAAGAACGTTCTCCAAGCTTTCCTCTCTTGGCAGAGTCTTGATCTCTACATCTGCTTTTATAATTTTTTGATCTTCAATTTCTAAGGAATCCTCAGTGGGAAGGTGTGATTTTCCTGGCTCATCATTTTCACTCAACTCCTGAGAAGATGAACTTCGGACACTTTCGTCTGCACTGTCTTCCGCGTGCGCTTCCCTGTCCTCCAGGACAGACTCATCTTCGCTGCAGCTAGAGTAGGGGTGACTTCTGCACGAGGAGGACGACGCGGTTTTTATGTCTACAAAAGCAAAATGGTGGGTGTCATTGTTTTTATAAAGCAATTGATTTAACTATGGGAACTGTGTTAATAACTAATCTTACTAAAATTAGTTAATATAGTTTATTAGATTTGATACCCTTTCCCTATATGTTCTACATAGTTGCCATGATTTAAAAAAACAAAACACCTGTGTAATCTGTGAGTCTATAGAAGTTTTCAACAGGAAATCACATTTAACTAAAAATTAATGTATTTTTTAGAATGTCATTTTATTGGAAAATCTTTGTAAGTATATTGTTATAGAAAAAACACAATAAATTTTTGAAATGATGTGTGTGTGTGTGTGTGTGTGTGTGTGTGTGTGTGTGTAGAAGATGTATTATTTCAGGTTCCCCAGAAGCAAATGCTGAGATGAGGATTCATGGATAAGTGATGTATCAAGGATATGAATGTTCCAGGAGAAAGTCTTACAGGTGTGGGGGAACAGGACAGGGAATGGAAGAAGTCAATCAAAGGAGCTATTTCAAGAAACATTTAAACAGTCTTATCTCACAGGGACCTCCGAAGTCTAAATTATAGTAGCATTTTTCCTCCCTTGAAGGAGGAGTTGGCTTTCATACTCTGGTCTAGTTCACCTCAGGGGTGCGTAAGTTCCTTGGCACTCCTAGGTTCTTTGCCTCAAGATGAAACAACTCCAGTTGCCCACGGCTATCCTCTGAAGAGGGCAGAGGGTGCGGAAGCTGAGGATAGGCACACTGAATCTTTAAAAGAGATTCTAGGAGATCCAGGCAGTACCTTTATGTGCTACTACAGATATGCAATCTAAAGACTTAACGTAGCCAAACATTAGTTTAGTAATTACTACCCCAAAAAACTTTTAAAAAATCTCCAGGAAAGTGACATACACACTGAATCTTAGTCAGGATGACGAACAGCCTAACCTACAAGTCACGGCATATGCTGCTGAGGACCAGAGAAATACAAACTTGTTTTTAATTTTTAACCAATATATGTGTTTATAATTGTTTTTAATAGAATATATTTTCAAATGTAGTATCCTACACTTGCAGGTTGCCTAGCTTTCTTATTTTCTCTTTTCTGTGTGCTCCTTACTCTTTTTTCTGTTTCTTTTATTTTTGCTTGGCAGCTACACAGATGGCTGTAGCAGTTGATGCAGAGTTTAAGGGAAGAATTACCTGTCTTCACTCTTATCCTTTTCCCTCAGTCCTGCCAGCCCCAACAGCTTCCATGACAGGTCTTAGCATTTTAAGTATAGTCTCAGAGACATATCAGAGTTTCCACAAAGATTCGAGAGACGCTGCACAGCAGTAAATAACAAACTCTGGAAAGCCTTTAGGCAACAGAACCCTTTAAGTACAATTCCATTTATTCTTATCTCCCAACTACCTTGACAGGTACCAGATGACCACGGTTTGTCAAAGGAATCAGATACTTTAGCTTCTTATTCTTTATCTCCACTTTATGAAATCAGGATATGCTGTTTTTCCTATTAGTTCAAAAACTTTAGAGATGATGACCTCCCCCTCTTTCAAGCATCTCACATTTGTTTTGTTTTCAATAAAAAACAACTCCAGTTGACTAGTGGTTTGATCAATGGCATTCATTACTTGCCCAACAAGCTAGGGCACAAGGTCATACTTGTTCCAAACTTCCAAAAATATTCATGTCTACCACCTCAATAGTGTCATGATGAGTCCCACTTTGGCTCTGAGCATTGTTCACTAATAAATAAATAAAAAGAGTGCTTCTCTATATTTCTTTAGTAGATTCTGTTAATCGTTTGATTTCCAAAGGCTAAAACACACTCTGGTTCCATTTTGAGTCAGTCCTTTGGAGAATGAATGGCCTCAAAGTGGTGAGGGTAGGTGACCTCCCATATAAACTCATTTCAGTTTTTGCATTTCTCTAACCTCACCATATAATTTTGCTTCACTCTCATTCTTTACTCTCATTTTCATACAGACACTGGGGCAAGACTTGGCATATAAAAAATGCTCAAAATGTGTTAGAGCCATGGAATTGGATTTTTCAACACTAATTTTATTTATTTTCTTAGAAATAAAGCAAGTTTTATATAAAGGAACTTTGAGGGTATATGTGTGAATGTTTTTGTCATTAACAGGGAAAAAGTAATCTCAGAGGCATGTTGGAAATCAACGCAGCCTCCCACCCAATTCCATTTGTCTCTCCAGTGTTCGCTCCAGGTATTGATGCTGAAAGCATCTGCTCTTAGTCTTCATGGTAAAAAAAAAAAAAATGATGTGCACGTGTTGCCTGAGACCTTGGCTAAAGCCAGCAAGTGTGGTGCCCTGTTCCAAGACCTAAGCAGGATCTCTGACTTTTCTCTCTCTACCTTCAGTCAGTCACTAAGTCCTTCACTGTCCTCTCTTTTCATGTCATTGATAACTATTCATTGATAACTTCCTTCTTCTGCATCACCACTATTTTACACAGCATGAGACAGAAAAATTTAGATCACCCAATGACATTTATCCCAACTCAGTGGACTCAATACTCTTCTGAACTCTAATATGAATTATGTATCTCTTTCCCATTCCTTAGTCTAAGGGATTGACTAAGCAAAACCTACATAAATTCTGCTCCTATTTTCTTCAAATTAACTGTGACACATGAATTTATATTTATACTATTACTTGTATTAATACTTCTATGTTGATTATATTTATATCCATAAAAATCTGTTTATATTAGATACTGTGTTTCAGTCAATATTTTCATGTACAATAATGCTAATTAGACAAGTGCTTTGCATTCAGTATTGTCAAATGAATATATGCTTAATGAATATATAAATAGAAATCATGAAATTTCATCTATGAACAGTAACTAGTTATTAGTATTATGGGAGAGCGTATAGCTTCATACTGATCATTCATTACTCAATTCATCAATGAGAAATATATACATTACTTTGTAAGAATAAATATTTACAGGTAAATGTAGACATAGCAGGAAGGAAAGAAAAAGAAAAAAAAAGCCTAAAAGTTCCTTCATCTTTACCTCTAGTTTCACTTTATAAACGTTAAAACAAACACTTAAAATACTGAGAATATAATAAAATCATGTGTCACATTGTGCTACTGCCTAAGTCTTTTTACATTTATCCATTAATCTAGCCAAACAGCCTGGCATTCCATAAGATTTTATTGGGTGCCTGGGTAGTGCCTTTGCTTTGAATCTCAAAGCTATAAAAAAAATACTTCATGGAAAGTATTTTATGTAAACTAAAAGATGCTGCTGCATTTAAATATTTACCATGACTTCCTACTTCGACAACTGAAAAGTAAATATAGATTAAGTGTGGGGAGGCACGGGACTTGGTGGGAGAGTCTGTAAGGAGGATTCTCTGCAAGGTCAGAGGCCTCTGGGAGACCTTGCCGAAGGCGGCAGCCCCTGCCTTGACTTTTCCAAACAAGTCAGAGCCCCAGGTGTTTTACTGGAATCTTTATGTTTAGACTTCAAAACATCCTTGCTTAAAGGACGCATATGTTTTCTCAAAGATGCTTACCTTGCTGATAGTATCTAATAGTTAATTTTAGTTCAAGCTGTTGTTACAGGAAAAGCCTAAGAAGGCAGGTGAATGAGGCTACTTGGTGGCTACAGCCAAGTAGTCCCTTAGCCTCTCTTTCACAGAAACATGTGTCAGAGTAATCATTCATCCATTGGTCAGGGTCTGCTGGTCAGTCCTGGCAATTAAGAAATTCTTACCATTAAGAAAAATTAAAGTTTGACTAATCATGGAAAAATCACACATAGACTTTGACCAAAAGGCCTCCTACAATCTTCCTTTAATATTTTCTGGCCCAACCAGCAGACAAGTTACACTGAAGTGCACAGAGTGTGGTTTCATAGCATGTATAATATCATATTGAGGAGCAGCCTTCCCTCATATGCATCTCTTCAAGCCCATAGGCCAAGAAATGAAGACAGAGATCCTTGCAGTCTGTAAGTCAAGTAAACAGAATATTTTTGTGACTCTGGGATTTTAAATTTCTATACGGCCTATTTGTTCAACAGACTGGAAAATAGCACAAGGGAAATGTTATCTTTTTTATTAATAAAAAATATTTGCTTTAATTTTTAAGTTCTTCACTTTATATTCTAGGAATGAACACTGTCTCCCCACTCCCCGCTCCCTTCTCACATCTTTCTCATAAGGAACTACTTAGTCTTTAGCTGTTACTCATAGGCACTATCATCTAAACTGTCCATAAAAGGATGAAAGTATATTCTTAGTATCATGACACTGTCCCCTCAACCTTACAACATTCATTACGACAATATATTTTCATTTGGCGAATTAGCAGCTGGGGTTGCCAACACAAATGCAGAGAAAGGGAAGCTGTCCTTCTTTATAAACGATGGGAAGTCTCACACATCATTCCTAAAGCAGGGTCTTCTCTGAGTCAGCTCTCAGTCCCTAGCACTCTATCACTCACACCCTGTTCAGCACGGTGTATTCATCAAGGCCGGCGGTGCAATTGTTAGCTGGCAGTTTAAATGGGGCCAACTTGTCACAAGAGTGACAGCCTGGGCAATTGTTTGCCCTCTGGGAACAGGTGCAGGCAGGTTCAAATGAAACACATCCAAATACTAAGAGCAAGATCCTTAATCATGTCAATAAAAGGGATGTACTGGTGTCTGGGATTCAGTGGTCACAATATGCCTCTTACGCTTTTGAAGATGAAGTGCTGTCTGGCTTTTCAGGAGAGTGTTCCAAGGAATCTATCATGACATTATCATGTTTAATACATGCTAGTTGTTTGCTGCATGAAATCTGTAATTCTGATATTCCACACACTAAAAGGCATGCTTTTAAATAAGATAGGGTCAGGTTATCAAAACAAAGAGATAGAAAAATAAACAAGCCTAACAGTGGAAGAAAGAAAGATTAACAAACACTTTATTTCATAATAATGTCAAAGTTTTGATGTAAATACCAACGATACAAAGAAGCTCTAAAAGTATAGCTTTATATCATTATTGAAAATTAAGACAAAATTGTTGGCCAATAAAATTATTGGCTCTTGCCTGACCGGTTTGGCTCAGTGGATAGAGCGTCGGCCTGCGGACTGAAGGATCCCGGGTTTGATTCTGGTCAGGGGCATGTACCTTGGTTGCAGGCACATCCCCAGTGGGGAGTGTGCAGGAGGCAGCTGATCAATGTTTCTCTCTCATCGATGTTTCTAACTCTCTATCTCTCTCTGTAAAAAATCAATAAAATATATTTTTTAAATTATTGGCTCTTAAATTCCTCAACACTTATGGACTAGATTTTATACATTCTAATAACTTTCACTACATATCTATTTAAAATATCCTATATTCTATATCTATATAATGCAGCAAAGTTTATACAATTTTTTTCAATAAAATTCTAATAATAATCATATAGCATACATGTAACTAGATTTTATGACACTAACAAAAGTACCTTAGTGTTCTCGGTATTAAAAAAAATTAATTGTACTTGCTTAATATTTACAAAAGATCTTTTAGGAAATCACCTCTGTGAGCAATAACAAAGATAATATCTTAGTGATGTTATCAGTTCCTATAATTTGTGTGTTCTGAACTGGTATAATTACCTTGAGCAAAATTTAACACACAAAATCATAAATATAAACCAAACTACTGAATGATAGAGTCTCATAAAGTAAAGACCTCAGTGAAGGCTGATGAAGTAGAAATGTGTCAGAGGAGGAGGGGGATGAGTTGGAACTGAGCAAAAGGCCTGGGAATCGATTGGGAAGTCTATCCAGGGAGGAGAAACATGAACTTGGGTAAAATTTAAAAAACCTCCATTTCTATTTCCTCTGTTTAAAAATAAAACAAAACTAAAAAGAAACAAAAACAGAGACTAGAGAACAGGATTTTTAAAAGCTCAAGATAAATGCCTCTAAAATGTTTATTCTTAAGGCAATATAATCCTTTTATTGAGGGGATTTGCTTTAATTTTATATAAGCGGAGATTTTCTTATTTGGAGAAACATTATATTTGTATTTTCCAAAATTCAGGCTCTGCAGTTGGTAATGTGAGTTCTGACTGTGAGAGTTACTTAATCTCACCATTTCCAAGTTTATTTGTAAAATAGAGATATAAAGGAAGTACCTGCTTATTGTTGGAGGTAAATCAGATAATTCATTGAAAATATTTAGCACAGTGCTTAGCACAAAATATAATCTTAATAAACAATAACTATAGAATGCCTTTCTAAACACAGAATTCCAATTATTTATATATAAGCAGTATTCAGCTTTAAAGCTTGCATATCATTGTCAGTTATTGCGTGTTTATATGACTTAAGTTTTCTCTCCAAGGAAGATCCAAGTATTGCCATTATCATGTGTCCAAAGTAAATTGAGAAAAAAAATGAACCTAAGACAGGAATCTTCAACTTTTTCTTTAATTGAGTGTAAGCTACTGTTCATTTTTCCAGAGCCATAAAATGGTGTGTGTGTATGTGTATGTGTTGTATAAGGGGGGATAGTTTAGGATAAAAAAATAATTTTTTAAGTAAACAGCAGATGTGTCACTATAACTTTTACCTGACATCCAGCTAAAAAATCTTAGCAAACTAAGGAAAGAAGAAGGATTAAAGACTCACTCCATAATTTGGATATTTACAGAAGACTGATTGATCAGCACCCTCTGGTTGGGGAAACATGCTCTAAACATTCCCTTAAAAGAAGATTATCTCATCTATAATAATAATAGAGGAATATGCAACTTGTCCAGGACACCGTCACACCATCACAATAACAGTAAAGACCAAACAGCAGGCTGCGTGGGGCGACAAGGCTGGCGTGGGGAGGAGGGGCAATATTGGTATAACCGGCCACAACTAGGGGGAGAAAGATGGAAGAATCTAGTCTGTCAGGTGGTACCAGTCTAGAGTATCCATGGTAGTGGGGGGGGGGCGGAGGGGGGGCTACGCATCAGGAGATGAGGAATGGAGTATACGCCATACCGGCGTAGGATGTGTGCTGTGGGTGT
>NW_005871073.1:1570010-1645903 GCF_000147115.1 Myotis lucifugus
GGTGGGGGCAGTTGGGGGCCACCAGGCTGGCAGGGGGGGCAGTGAGGGGCGACCAGGCCAGCAGGTGGGGGCAGTTGGGGGTGACTAGGCCATCAAGGGGGGCAGTTAGGGGAAACCAGGCAAGCAGAGGGGGCAGTTAGGGACAATTAGGCCAGCAGGCAGAGACAGTTAGGGGTGATCAGGCTGGCAGGCAAGTGAGCAGTTAGGAGCCAGTGGTCCTGGATTGTGAGAGGGATGTCTGAGGAGTCCGAGATTGGAGAAGGTACAGGCTGGGCTGAGGGGACTCCCCCTATGCACGAATTTCATGCACCAGGCCTCTAGTCTATAATAATAAAAGTGTAATATGCTAATTAGACCAAACATCCTTCTGGAAGAAGCTGGGGCTGCGAGGGAAGCCTGGGTCCCGGGTGCCTGCCAGTGGCTGGAGGGAAGCCTGGGTCCTGGGTGCCAGAGGGAAGCTGGTGCCGGCAGCCAGGGGAAGGAAGGCCTACTCTTGCGCAAATATCGTGCATTGGGCCTCTAGTTAAACATAAAGAAGAAAATTGGAATGCACACTTGTTCAACAGTCCATGTCATATGATAAACTAAATGACTTGCCTTGTTTATCTTCTTCCAATTCACTATCAGAGCATCCATCACTCTCATCTTTCACACTGTCATCAGCATCTGGTGCCTTCTGTGACAAGGTTTCACTGTCCTTTTCAGGGTCTAAATTATCTTTTTCATCGTCTGATGGTGACTTTGACATTTCATTCATTTGATCATCAGCCTGTCCTTCTTTATTAGCTTTCTCATCTTGTTTCTCCTCGTCTACTTCAAAATCTTCTTCATATTCTGAGAAAAAAAAATTATCCACTGTGAAAATGAAAATAGAATCCCTAACACTTAACCAAATTCACTTTAATGAGAACCATGATTCGATTATCCTCTTTTCTTGGGGTCTTTCTTCACTTCTATTTCACACAATTAGTGAACATGGAAAGCTAACAGTGAATGATCAAAGATTGCAATCAGTTACATATAGAAGAGCACAAAAGAAATGAGGCTCCAAATGACATGCCTGAAACCTAATAAGAGTTCATTTATAAAAGCACATCATCTAACAATAACCAAAATGGACAAGAGAAGAACTTGATAGAAAACAATAAATTAGAAATAAATTAAAAAATGAAGAGAATAGGATCATAATAATGAAAGTTAATTTGCAGATCCAGTGAGGTCATATTTCATATAAAAATGTTCAAAATATTTGGATATCAAGTTAATGAATAGTGAAGTGGAAAAATGTAATTAATCAAGTCCAAAGGCCCTAAGAAGTAACACTGTGAAAAGCACATTTTTTTGAGAACCAAATGGACCTCAAGAAAAGGCATTATGAAGAATTCTATACCTAGGCCAGGACTGCAATCATATGCATTATTCATCCCTACAATCAATTAAATAATTATATTCCAAGGGTAAAAATTTGTATAGAATAGAATATTACTGTCACAGCCACTAATTTGCTTCATTCCCTGCAGAGGTGCAACAAGTCTGCAGCAGAAAAAGAAAATTGTCACATCATATGAACTCCAGCTGTCCCTTGTGGTTAGAAATGTTCACCTTTCATATTTAATTGTTCCCCTTTTTCTTTCATAAAAACTAACGATCTTGGAGTGACAACATGCTGAGGATAGAGAGCAAAAGGATTTCATGCAGAATCAATTAAGCAAATAAACAATTATCTTTAAGATGAAAATTACAGGGAAAGTAAAGGTTTCCCTATTTTGAATTTTTTAGTTATTAGATATTCCAGTGGTGGGGGCCTCTCGGGTAAATACATGAGAGCTATCCACCCTGTCCAATGAAAGAAACTTAATTTAGAAATGCAAGCCCTATGTGTATTTAAAAAAACCTGTTAATGCAGAGAATGTATGAAGGAGATGTAAGAGGAAAAGTGAAATCAGAAACTTAAATAAAAGCAATGAGAATTCATCACAAGATTATTTTCATGAAAGATATTTAATATGAAGAACATTAAGTGAAAATTATTATCAGTAAGAATTATAAAGAATGCAAGATGATGAAAAATTTGGCTTATATTGCATGAAGCAAACAGGAAATAGAATAAAAACAAGTGAATCTTTTGATTTAAATTTTCAGACCAAGTAATAGAATAATTCTTCACTGGGCCCAGTTAGCTATCAATCAATAAGCCTTTATATTGGAAGATAAAAGATATTACAGTAACACAACACTTACCATCAAGGAATCTCCACTTTTTGTTGAGAAAATAAGACATACTTACAGAAGAGATATGTACTCATAGTAGTGTGTATACATAGTCCTCAGTACTGTTTGTTTCAACATTATTGATCTCCATGGCAATGGATTTTTATATAGGGTTTGATTAATTATATGAAATAGTACAAAATGAGTGGAATGGAATCAAAGGGGAGCAGAAAGGCATTTGGGGATTGTGGAAAACTTTGTAAAAGGAGAAGTTTAGGCTAGCCACAGAATGCACACACAGGGAGAAACACACACATATATCACTTTACAGATATTTGCTCCTGGTCACAGGATAAGCAGGGGGCCAGAGAGCACTTGAGTGAATTAGGTAATTCCACCAACAATACTAGATAGTATTAATTCCATCAATGGGGAAAATTGAGAGTTTTTGAGTCAGGCAGTCACCTGTCCAAGTCCCAGTTCAAACATTCACTAGCTGTGTGACTTAGGCAATCTGCCTCAAAAAGCTGTGGTACTAAAAGCAATCAACCCTGGAACGTGCTTAGAACAGTGCCCCAGCCAGTAGGTGCCTACTCAATATTAGGCATTTAGTAGCAATAGGGATTGTGATTGGGGGATGGAGGGAGTTGGTTGTAGAACAAGAGAAATTACACACACAGTATGTGCTCTATATACACTTTGATGGAAGCACCTGATTAAAACCAGCGATGTACAAATGTCCACAATTAGAACACAATTACAGTTATGTTATTGAAGCAGAGCAGAAAATTGAAGGAACATGTAGTGACCACACGAATAGTCCCTGCCACTTATTTTGCAGGAGCTTCTGCGTTTTTTCCCAAAGTATAAAATTTAAGGTTGCTGTGGTTTTATTTTACCCACCACTATCATCGCATCTAAACATCAGCCTTCTATGAACCACATTCTCTTAGCATTACAGCTCAAAGCATGCCTCCTTTGTATCATCCACTCCCGTGTTTTTAATATGAATGAACTGGTGGCATGCTTTCTGGATTCCTTTTCATGAATTCATTTTCTCCCCCGTCTCATCTTCCCGCTTCCTGAGATTTTAATTAGCTTGTTGTTTACCATCCTCACTAATGAGGAAGAGAGTCAGCACGAGGTCAACATCAATCCAGCTGCAACCCTCCCTCGCTGACCTCCTCAAGCTTCTCGTGCCCTTCCCATCAGCCACTGTTCTGCGGAAAGCTGAAGCCTTGCTGCTGCTGTTTTTTTTTAATGGAAATGGGCAATTAAAGTCCATTAACTAGCCAACCCAGAAGAAAAATCTTGGAAAAGCTGTATTATAGGCATCAACTATGCTAACTCACAGCACTGGCCATGTGGGTTTGAGAGAGAATAAATGAAGAAAACGAAAAGCCTCTACTGAACACGGCTTTAATAAACCTACAGGTCTTGAGAGTTAAAAACAAATGGGAAAACATCCCATTTGTGAATCTCCCTATTGCTCTTGCTATAGATATTTCTAAATTCTCAGTCTAAGATAACCATAAAGACGAGAAGGGATTGTGGAGAGAGAGAGGCAACTGGGTCAGTGTTAGAAGGGAAAACTTTTTGAAGATAGTCACGTGATTTCAGTAACAAACAAGCATAGAATCCGGTGCCCACCAGCCCTGGGGTGACTGCCTTGGATTCCTGAAACCCTTGGGCAGCAACAAGATGGGGTGAGGAAGATACCGAGGATGTGCCTTTTCCTGATGCAGCCTCTTCACAGGCCATCCCAGCCCAAGGCCATCGCTCCTGCAATCCAGGCTTTGTCTTCTGCGTATAAGGGGGATTCTCAGGCAGCTCCATTTCTTTCTTTCTTTTTTTAATAGTTCTTTATTGTTGGAAGTATTACATATGCCCCCCTTTTTCCCCCATTGACCCCCTCCAACCCACCACCGCCTACCTCCCCAGGCCTTCAACACCCTATTGCCCGTCCATGGGCCACGCCTATATGCATACAAGGTCTTTGGTTGATTACTTCCCACCCTCCCCACCTTCCCTCTGAGATTCCCGACTTGTTCCATGCTCCCATGTCTCTGGACCCACTCCATTCATCAGTTTATTTTGTTACTTAGATTCCACATATGAGTGAGATCATGTGATATTTGTCTTTCTCTGACTGACTTATTTCACTTAGCATGATACTCTCTAGATCCCTCCATGCTGTCTCAAAGGATAAGAGATTCTTCTTTTTTACTGCTGCATAGTATTCCATGGTGTAAATGTAGCACAGCTTTTTTATCCACTCATCTACTGATGGGTATTTGGGCTGTTTCCAGATCTTAGCTATTGTAAATGGTGCTCCTATGAACATAGGGATGCATACATTCTTTCTGATTGGTGTTTCAGGTTTCTTAGGATATAGTCCTGGAAGTGGGATCACTGGGTCAAATGGCAATTCCATATTTAATTTTTTTAGGAAACTCCATAATGTTTTCCATAATGGCTACACCAGTCTGCATTCCCACTAGCAGTGTACTAGGGTTCCCTTTTCTCCACATCCTCACCAGCACTTGTTATTTATTGATTTTCTGATGGTAGCCATTCTGACAGGTGTGAGGTGATACCTCTTTGTGGTTTTAATTTAGACAAATTAAATTTGTTTGGAATTAGACAAACCTGGGTGTTGAAGAGTAGCAGAGTATGCCACCCTGAAATACACAATTTCGGCATAGGGATTATCTTGAGCTGACGGCTTCTTGTATCTACTGGGAAGAAGTAGATACAAGAAAGCTCTCTACCCACCCCCATTTGCCTAAAAGTAAGACATACATTTGTGAAGGTGTTTTCCTTCCCTTTCTAGCAGGAAGTATGGAAAGTTAATCACAGAAGACAACTTCTAGACCTTATCTCAGATAGGCACCAGAGGAGTCAACCTAACAAACATCAGTAAAACTAGACCTTCTATCATTAGTTCCCCATATAATTGCCTTTCCACAATTTGCTGCCTTTGGATGCTCAAAGTCCTTTTCCTTTGTCCTGTTACTTCACTAAAAATATATTGTTAATTTTGTTAACATGTGATATAAACTCAATTTCTAACCACTCCTTTGAGTTACTCAGCTCCAAGTGCTCCCACATGTTTGTGTGATGTGTGTGCTAATAAATTTCTGTGTTTTCCCCTTGTTAATCTCTTTTGTCAGTCTAACTTATAAGGACCCAGCCAATGAACCTAAGATGGGTAAAGGGAAAAAGTGTTTCCTCTCCTAACGTTTGAATCCTAGTTCTGCTACTTTTTCTCTCTATGTCTGAATCTCAGTTTCCCAACTTATAAAACGGAGGCAATAACAATAATATCTACCACACGACATGATGAGGATAAAATGACACAGTGTAAAGTGCCTGGCTCAGTGCTCACTGCCTGGCACTTATTGTTGTTATTACTATACTATAGTTATATATGTGGAGAGAGGGAGAGAGAGAAGAAGAAGAAAAAGAAGAAGAAGAAGAAGAAGAAGAAGAAGAAGAAGAAGAAGAAGAAGAAGAAGAAGAAGAAGAAGAAGAAGAAGAAGAAGAAGAAGGAGGAGGAGGAGGAGGAAGAGGAGGAGGAGGAGGAGGAGGAGGAGGAGAAGAAAGAGAAGGAAGAGTGATAGAGTGATGGAGGAAAGAAAAGGGAAAGGCAGGGAGGAGAGGAGAAAAGAAGAGGGGAGGAAAAGAATAAGAAAACAAAAAGGTGAACAGGTAGACTCTAGGACCCCAAGCCTATGGCAACTGTTTCTAGCTATGGAATACTCTACCACCATACAATCATATAGATTGTGCCTACCCAATGCCATCAATAATCACCAGTATCACCAAAGCAAGTACTATGCATTCAAATACAAAAAAAAGCCATGGTCAGTGTGCTCAATAGTTAGAGCATCAGCCTGTGGATTGAGGGGTCACAGGTTTGATTCCCAGTCAAGGGCATGTACTTGGTTTGCAGGCTCATTCCCCAGCCCAGTCAGGGTGGGTGCAGGAGGCAACCAATGGCTGTGTCTCTCACACGATGTCTCTCTCTCTCTCTCTCTCTCTCTCTCTCTCTCTCTCTCTCTCTCCCTCCCTCCCTACCTTCCTTTGTGCCTTTTTCCCTTTCACTGTTTCTAAAAAATAATCAATGGAAAAAATATCCTCCAGTGAGGATTAACAAAAAAAAAAAACCCTAAAAAACAAATAGGCAAAATTCTGTTCAGTTAGAATGTCTCTCTCTGCAGAAGTGAATAGCCTAGCCTCTAGTTAATGTACGCAGCAGCCCTAAACTCCCCTTCCTCTCCTCTCTTCCTCAAGCAACTTTAGCCCCTGCAGAGTTCGGCCTGCCCTCCTCTAAGGTAGGTGACACGGGCCCCACGCAAAACAGTGGAGGAAGGTGGTCAGGGAGACCTCACGTATAATAGGATCACCTAAATGCCAGAACAGTGACAACATTTAATAAATAATTTTGCAAATTTCGATAATCACATTTTAAAGACTTAAGCAAAAGAACAACCTCAGTAACAACAACAGAACCCTGTGTCACCTGTTATCTTACCGTATTTAAATATATTTTCCTGGTCATCTTCCCAAACATGTTGTTTTCCTTTACGTTCCATTTCTTCTACAGCAGTTCTTACATCTTCAACCCCTGATTTTTCTTCGTCGGCTGAAAAAAAGACTGAAGAGGTTTTGCTCCCCTCCATCTCATTCCTTCTTGGGACGATGTATGCTCTATCCTTCCTCAGTTTCCCCTCGCCCTTCGGTTCCTCTCTTTTCTCAAGACTTTTTTGTTTCCTAGGTTTTGGCGAAGTTGGTTTTTTGTCAAGGCCCATTGCAATAATGCACCTATGAAAAATATTAACATAGGATTTTTATTAACTTTTATACATAGCAGAGTGGAACTGCAAAGCTTTTAAATCACGTACCTCTTATTCTTGTAAGAAATATTATAAGAAATATTTTATTAAGGTATATACCAGTAGTTAACTAAAGTAAATTCTTTTCTTTTTATTAATATTAAAATCTCATAAAAAGCACAAAAAAATCTTAATAACTTTACCCACAATAATAAACAAGAAAACAACAAAAGAACTTTAGTCCCAAACTAAAATTAGTGCCTTAAAACATATTTTGGCCTTACAACAGAGTTATATGGTATATAATTCAAGTCCTTATATGAGACTTATGTGATAAAAGAACATCCAGGTTTGCAAGCACAGGAAAGCTGAGATAAAAATATTCAGAAAAAGAAAGATGCCATTCAGTCCACGATAATTTATTATTCCAATAACACAACAAAAGACTTACATACCAGGTTGACTCTGAATAAATATGATTGATTTTTTTAAGAAACATACAGTCACATGTTGCTGTGCCCTTTAAATAAACATCTCAGGAACCTTCCTGCTTATTTTAATAGAAATGTCATTATTGCATTTAAAACTGCTTTTTGAAACCTGTACCATAATCCTTGGTGACTTTTACTGGATATAAGCTTTGTTCTTTAAAGATGGCAATAGTTTGTAGAGGTCATAAAGTCATTCAAAGTCAAATCTGGTGAACCAAGCAGGTAATCTGCATGCATTAAGATATTAAAAATAATTTTTAAATCAGTTACAACAAGTCACGTGAATAAATTCTTCCATAGCTTTTTTCCTATCAAGTTTTTTCTCTTTTTTCTCTCAAGTTAATGTCAAAATAAAAATTCTAATAATGATCGCATATACATTAATAACATGATGGTTATCATAATAATATTACAGAGCACTCCCTCTGTGCCAAGCTCTTTGCTATGTGCCCTATATATGCATTATTTTACCAGGTTTGTTACACCACAGACCAATAAATTGGGAGCTATCATCACTACTTTTCAATGAGGAATTTGAGGCTTCAAGGGTTCCATGACATGCCCAAGCTCACCCTGCAGGTGAGTGATGGAGCTGGATTCCAGCTCAGGACTGTTAAACCCCATGACCTCACACTGAAGTACAAAAATATTGCTAGGTTACAGGTATAGTCCTCTCAGATGACTAGCTACACAGACAAATATTACGCTGCTGGGTTTACCACCAGGGAATTCACACTCACCACCAGAAATTAGCAGAATCTGGAGAAGTTTTCACCAAACTCTAAAGACAATCTGTGACCTGGGAAAGGGGGCTGGCACTTATCAGTCCTTCTCTAGAAATACACACGTTCCCTTTATCTACAGGTTACATGGCTATCGGGGAACTGAATCAAATAGAGTGAGTAGGTAAAAAAAGATCAGAATGCAGTCAAGACTTGTCAGTCCAGGAAGACTAGAAATAATATGTAAAATTTGAAAATTGCCTCAAGGTGAATCAAATCCAATGACAATTTCTTAAACTCAAGATTCACTGAATGTCAGCCATCTCCAGTCTAGGAATAGCATTAGAATTAATTCTCCCAACAAGCAAATGTGGAAACTTAGTTATGTTACTCATCTTTTGAATACCTCCCCATAAAATAAAACTAAAAGGCTCTGCACTCAAAGTAACTATCAGGCTGTAAAAAAAATGAGATAAGAATACACTTACCTCACCCATATTAAGCATGATAAATACTTGACTTCAATGATGATGTACTTAGCACATGACTTTCCTTAAAATAAAGGTGTCATGAATCTTCACAGAATATGATTACCTGCATTGCCTTCTGTCCAAGCTGTTCTTCCCTTATCCACGGCAACACCAAATCCATTGATTTGGAGCCTCTGCTATGCTATTACTTTAAGTTTATGTTGTGACTCTTTTTTGCCTCCCTACTGCATGCACAGACTTTTTATTGCCCATCTGCTTAAGGGAATTGGACAAACAAAGTGAGTAACATCTGTGCTTTCCTCGTCACTGACTACCTAGTTGACTTCTGAGTATAATTTGAGGTGTTGATTACTAAACTCAAAGCTGTCTGCATTCTATTTGGTTAGGCAATCCTTCTTCCTGTGTTTTGCTCTAATAACTGAAAATAACTATCGCGTCTTTTTGAACAATTCCCATGATTGTGAGATAAATACAACTGTTTAAGCTACACACTTTGTAAGTATCCACTGCTGAGCTTTTTCTTGTTTCCTCGACCCTTAAGCAGGTAATTCCTAATCAATGTTGGTATTCAAATTACCTACTGTTTTATTTTATCATAGTAAAAGTTCCAGCAACCATTACTCTTAAAATGAACTAAAATCAATTCCATTTTTAAGAAATCGAACAGACCTTAAAATAACTAAAATTATTATTATGAACGTGACAATAAAAAACAAAGGTTAGACAATATTATAAGTGAATCAGTCTCCTTAGGGGTAGTTCTCAATTTTCACTGGAAGTCTGCAGTATCTATACTATCTGGCCTTAGCTCTTTTCCAATTATGTCTTAAACTCACTCCAATCAAACTTGCATTCCTACCCTCCACTGTAACTTGTCCCAAGATCAACAATAACCAACACTTTACCAGATCATGCTCAATCCTCACTCTCCATTTACTTCATCTATCCACACATTCAGAGCTGCTGGTCATGCCTTTCTTTTCAAATATTTTGTTCATTTCTAGGACATCACTCTCTCTAAGTTCCTTTCTACTACTGGCTTTCCTTCTTAGGCCTTTTGCTCTCATTTTTGAACTGGAGTGACCTGGAGCTCATTGCTCAGGTATCTTCTCTATTTGCATTCCATTCTTAGGCAATCTCATCTCATCTTATGATTTAAATGTCATTTATATGCAAACCATTCTCAAATTCATATTTCTAGCTTGGACCTCTTGTTGGAACCAATAAATGTCCTAAACTTAATTTGCCCCAAACCAAAACCCCTTCATTCCACTTTCAAACGTGTTTCTCCCCCTCCCCCTCACACATAGAATAGTTAACTGGACATCTTTCCAGTTGTTCAAGCCAAAACCTTTTCAATCATCATTGACTTTGCTCTTTAATCTCATGTCCCATATTCAATCCATCAATAAGTTCTGTAAACTTTATCTTCATAACACATTTAGGACTCAATCCCTTACCTTTCTACCATCCTCCTCTGGATTGAGTAGTTTCCACCCTTCCCTCAACCTCCCTAGTTTATTTTTGCCATAGGAGCTACTGTCAAATCGTGACAGGTCATTGCCCAAAACTTGTCACAGAAGCTTTACATCATTCTCAGAATGAAAGTCAAAGCCCCTATTTTGATCTTCGGACTCCAATGATTGGTCCCCCTGTCTCTCTGGCCCCTTCAGAGAGGCCTTTCCTGACCGTCATATATAAAATAATCCTACCCCCTGACCTTTCTCCCCCCACACTTATTGCCATATGGTATATATTAATTTATTTATTGGGACGTTATTTGTCCTTCCCCCATTAGAATGGGCTCCATGGGGGGAGGGGTACTTTGCTTGGTTCACTGCTGCTTTCTAAGCTTGGCCTAAGACTAGAAAGGTTGCAAACAAGTCTCACAATTTCAAACAGAATATTCAATACAAACATGGATAAACAACAATCAAAACTGACCTTTTATTATGCATTTTCTGAGATTAAAACTAGGAGCATAAGAATGATATTTGGGCCACACAATAATGTAGTCACAGCTCTACAATGCATAACCTACAATAATCGACCGTAGAAGCCAGATGCTTGCACATGCTTTGGGGCTCAGCCCAAAACCAGTTACTAAGAGGAATGAGAAAAAGAAGGGGGGAAAAAAGAAAAGAAAAACCCTCTCTCACTTCAGAAACAGAGCTGAAAGCATGATACGGAAAGGATCAGACAGAGAGGGTTACAGGATTTAGAACACCACCAGCTTTTATCCCCGTCATACATCTGGAAGTCTAATTTATATCCTATAATGTCTAGTACAACACACAGTTAAACCACCTTTAACTTAGGTATTTTAGGCTCATTTGCACTGATATATTTCTCAACAAATTGTGCAGAGAAATGTATCGGTAAAAGCATAAGACGGTGTAGCAAAACGTGCCCTTTCCCAAAGGACATCTGTCTCCGTACTTGTAGCAAGGTGATGATCTCTCCACACACACGAACCCAAAGTAGCTTCCTTTGCCTCCAAGTCTGGAACCTTTCCGATGCTTATATTCACAGCAGGAGCTCAGCCTGTTCACCTGCATCCCGTTCAGGAAAAAGGTGAGACTGAAGGGGAAACCATGGTGCCTTTTGGAAATAAACTGAAAGGTCTCTGCAATTCAAAAGGAAAGAAATTAGTGAAAGCAACTGATTTTGGACTAACATGTTGTAAATCACATTTTTCTATTAGATAAGTACAATTTTATGGTCTAGATCACCTTTTAACTTGGGGATACTTTTTCATCATGAAAAAAATACGTTCTATTATCTTCATCTATTAAAAAGTACCCCAAGCCTTTATAAAACTGATTTTTAAAAATATCAAAATACCTATCATTGTATGGCACTTACTATGCCCAGGCATTATCCTGATTATCTTGAGTGTGCTATTTCTCACCAATCACATGAGGTGGGAATATTATTATCACTAGTTTCTAGATGCAGACATGAAGGCTCAGAGAAGTTCAATAATTTACCCCAAATCATTCAGTAAGTGGGAACGTTAGCATTTGAATCTAAACATCTCTCTAGATCCCATGCCTCTATTTCACTGTTACCTAGTGAAAAAGTACATGACAAAGGGCTAGTGTGAACTCAGTAATACTTTTAAATAAAAAGTGTATTTTTTGTTGTGACTTGAAACATCCTAATTCATACATATGAGGCAAACTTATTCTATCTCCAGTCCATTCTCAATTCTATCTGAATTTGATACCCCTTTTTGCTCCCCCCGAACCACTCAAAAGGCCCACCAATAAATTAAAAGCCACTGCTTGTAATCGATCAGTTTTAATGTTTCCAAGTCTTTATAAGGCTCTTTGAAAAGGTCTCACCCTAAAGTTACTAAGCCCTACATCTGAGACACCATGTTCTGCAGAGCGGCTCAGAAACCTGCTACTCCTGACACTTCTACTTCCTACAAAAGAAGCCTCCCTGGGCCCTTCACTTCTACTAATAATAGACTTAAGATTTTTTTTGCATCTCTGCTATGTACACATTTCCTATGGTTGCATTTATTGCAATATATTAAAATATGCCTCCACCAGCAGTTCTCAAACTTCCGTATACATCAGAATCACCCAGAGTTTATTAAAACACAGATTGCTGGGCCTCACCTCACAGTTTCTGATTCAGTAGGGCTCAAGAATTTGCATTTCTATCAAGTTGCCAGGTGAGGCTTATGCTGTTGGTCCAGAGATCACACTTTGAGAACCCCGATCTAGATGTGTGCTGCCCTACATGTTTATGAAATCCATGAGAGCTGAAATTGGTCATAATCATCTTTGTTTCCCCCGATCCCAGGACTATGGCATAGGAGGCCCCCGATAAATATTGAGTTCTTATTTTAACCTAATTCTTTCACAGTCACCTAAAAATACTACGTTTATAGCACAGCATGCCTGTAAAAAGAAATATGAATCAGATGCTAAATAAATCTAGCAGAGTGGAACTGCAAAGCTTTTAAAGAATTGACTTATTGAGAAAGTAATTTTGTCATTTGTACATTAGTGTTTGTGATGTGAAATTAAACAAACTAGGAAAGAGAAAGTTGAAGGGATAGTGTCTGGAGAAACTAAGATGCAATAGATTTTAAAATCCAATTGTCTTTATGGTTTTTGGACTCCTTAGTGGTGACTAGAAAGATTTCGTTACAGAAACTTGAATGGGGCATTCATGTGATTCATGACACCCGCAGTGCCCAGCCCAGGAAGAGAGAGCACCCAAGGAAGTGCTGAGAATGGGCACAGGACACCAACTTCTAGATGTGACTGCTCTGCCACTTGGTACTCGTGTGACTGGAGAGCACATCCACCTAGTATTCCATGCCTTTTTTTCCCCCCCAAGCACGCTGAACAAGAATTGACACCCTCTGCCTTTATTCCCTTGTTACTTATTTTATAATTTTATATTTTAAACTTTAGCGTCACTTCCCAGCCCTGACTTGATGGTTTCTACCTGGAGTCGTGGAAGGAAGATAGAACATTTCAGAATCCTCATCTATGAAATGGAGAAGGTAGGAGGAGTGGGTGAGGGAGTGAAGTGGAGGGGCGACCCAGTCTACCCACTTCACAGAGCATTCTTAAAGGTTATATACAGTGCAATATTGGAAAGCATTCTGTAATATTTATAAAATGTGGTTACTCATTGTTGACTGACAATGGGTAGCACTATTTTAGGCACTAAGGCAGCGGTTCTCAACCTGTGGGTTGCGACCCCTTTGGGGGTCGGATGACCCTTTCACAGGGGTCGCCTAACACTATCGGAAAACACATATATAATTACATATTGTTTTGTGATTAATCACTATGCTTTAATTATGTTCAATTTGTAACAATGAAATTGGGGGTCACCACAACATGAGGAACTGTATTAAAGGGTCGCGGCATTAGGAAGGTTGAGAACCACTGAACTAAGGAGAAACAAAAATACTGAAAAAACATCAAATGTGGTCTCCTCCTTCAAGAAATTATAATTTAGCAGGAGAGACAACATTAATATATCAGACTTCTGAAATGTGGTCACCAAATCCTCTCCTCTTAAAATGGTGTCTCTGAAAATGTACCAAAGGCTTAAACTGAGCAGCAGTTATTCGTGAAAACTTACTGAACTTTTGGTAAGAAGAGTGGAGATCTGAGGCATCCTTGCCTGGGGCTGCTCGCATGCCTCTCACCTGCCACTATTTCATCACTGCAGTTCTAACAGGTAGGGCAGGCCATAAATAACCAGCAGCTTCAATGTCAGTGGGAGCTCACTTGATTTGGAACAGAAGGCAAAATAACCTTGGCCAGTTGCTTTTCCACTAATAGGTAGCAATCTCAGAGGCAAGCTAACATAGACAGAGGGTTTGCTAGCCTGAAACTGTAGTTCTAATTAAGGCAAGCAACAGGCCAGTGGGCTAGCTGCAAATTCAACCATAGGATATAGGTAATAAGGCAATCATAGATGCATTTGTAGGGGAGCAAAATTTTCCACCCCAAAATGTGTCTCTGTGGCATAGGGATTATTTTCAGGAAACAAAAGACTCGGAAAGAACCTTTCACATTCCTCCTAACTGCCTAGAAGACGTTAGAGGACCTGCTCAATAAGGAAACTATCATCATACATAACTATAGTTTAATACAAACTAGATATAACAGACAGGGATGAAGCTCACAAGGCCCATTTGATTAAAGTTTTCTCTCTGTCCCATTGTTTCTGCATGGCCCACAAACATTTATCTACCAAAAATTAACTCTTTTCATCTACCTGTGACTTCCCTTTGAAATTCCATACGTCTCCTCCATCTCCTTAGTCCAGAATGACATATACACCTTATCTTGCCTTAACTATCTTTGGCATCTCTTATGTCTGTGCAGATTTCCTGAATGTATGTGTTAGATTTTATCCTGTTAATCTACCTTATGTTATTTTAATTATTTGACCAGCCCAAAGAACCAAAGAAGGGAAGGGAGAAATTGTCCCCTCCCTCACACATTCAGTAAG
The DNA here is from genome assembly GCF_000147115.1 of Myotis lucifugus. Taxonomy (NCBI): domain Eukaryota; kingdom Metazoa; phylum Chordata; class Mammalia; order Chiroptera; family Vespertilionidae; genus Myotis; species Myotis lucifugus. The sequence continues at coordinate 1,584,761 of NW_005871073.1, forward strand.
CTTTATACACATTCTCGGCTAGCTGGAAGTGGCATGGGTTGGAGTAGGCTCAACCTATTCATACATCCCTAGCCAACTGGGAGTTTGTATCCATGAATAAAGGAAACACAAGAGAGCCTGGTGGAAAATCAGAGTAGGAGCAGACCTGAAAACTGCCTGAACTTTGAATGTACTTTTTGTTTGTTTGTTTGTTTGTTTGTTTTGGAATGTCAACTAACATCTCTTTATTCTTTTTTGTTTTTTAGTTCTGTATTGTTTAAAGTATTACATATAGTATTACATATGTCTCCTTTTTCACCCATTGACCTCTCCCCAGCCACCCCCCCCAACCCCCCCTAGTGTCTGTGTCTATTGGTTATGGTCATATGCATGAATACAAGTCTTTTGGTTGATCTCTTACCCCCGCCCGCCCCCCCCCCCCGCCTATACTCTTGAATCCACTATAGGAGGATGGACATTGCCCTCGAAAAATTCATGACCTCCTAGATCTCAGAATGTGAGTCGATTTGGAAACTGGGGTCTTTGCAGATATAATTAGTGAAGGATCAAGATGAGATCACCCTGAATTTTGTCCTCATTCCAATGACCTATGTCCTTATTAGAAGAGGACAGGCCACACACAAAAACATACAGAGAAGTATGACATGTGAAGACAGAGAAGGGATTGGAGTGATGAAGCTATAAGCCAAAGCATGCCAAGTATTGCAGGAATCACCAAAAGTTAGAAGGGACAAGGAAGGATTTTCCCCTAGAGCTTTTACTAAAATTTAGAGGGAACACGAACCTGCTAACACCTTGGTTTTAGGCTCTGGCCTCCAAAACTGTGAGAGAATACATTTCTATTGTTTTAAGCCACCAACTTAGGGGACATTTTTTACACCAGTTCAGGAAACTAATAAACCTACAAACATCTACTTGCACAAGGTGGAGACTTTACTGGCTCAAAGTTTTGAACACGGCCTTTGATAAATCACTAGATGATCACTAAACTATGAAGACACTGAGACAACCCTAAGAAACTAGCCTGAAAACTGAAAAATAGAATTTAAAAAATTATGAGTAGAGACTTCACCAGCTGTATACCAAGGAGAGAGAAAATGAATTTCACAGAATTGGTCCAGGTAAATTACTAAACAAACAGCAACAACAAACAGCAACAACAATAATCTTCAAAAGAGAAATGCAAAATCCAGAAACCACAGTTGCTCTAATAGAGTGGTTCTCAACCTGTGGGTCGCGACCCCTTTGTCAGTCGAACGACCCTTTCACAGGGGTCGCCTAAGACCATCCTGCATATCAGATATTTACATTATGATTCCTAACAGTAGCAACATTACAGTTATGAAGTAGCAACAAAAATAATTTTATGTTGGGTCACAATATGAGGAACTGTATTTAAAGAGCCAGAAGGTTGAGAACCACTGCTACGTAATTTTAAATGTTCTGTTTTCATCAAGAAATCCAAAAACATATAAAGAAACAGGAAATATGACCCATACTCAGAGGGGGGGGGAAGCTATCAAACCCACTCCTAGGATCTACTCCAGAGAAATGAAAATAGATGTCTATATAAAAACTTGTATATTTGTAACAGCATGATTTATAAAAGTCCTAAAAGTGGAAACAATGCAAATATCCATCACCTGGAGATAGATAACTACGTATTCAGTGATATAAGATCAGAGAAGCTATTGATAGATGCTACAAACGGATGACTCTCAAAAGCATTATGCTAAGTGAAAGAAGCAAGACACAAAATACTGCCTATTGTATAATTTCATATATAAGAAATATCCATAAAAGGCAAATCTGCAGAGGTTGCCTGGGACTGGCTATGAAAATGGGAATTAACTGCCAATGGGCACAAGGAAGCTTTTAGAACTGATGGAGATGTTCTAAAACTGCTTTGTGATAGATAATGGTTGCACAATGCTAGAAAATTCCCAAGTATTAGTAAATTGTACACTTAGGATGAGTGAATGTTACAGAATGTAAATTACAACTCACTAAAGCTATTTTTTTAAACAAAAAAACACCTCAATATATGATAACAGAAAAAGAGAAATAAAAAAAAACAGTTAATATAAGTCTCAGTACAATGAAATGCTTTGGTTTTAAGCATAGAATAAGAGCCATTGCCATCAAGAGAGATGGATAACAGAGTCAACTGAGAAAGCTTCACAGCCTTATTCTGAATCTTAAAAGATGGGGAAGATTTAAATTTAAAATCCTATTTTGAATTTCAAATCCATTGTTCTATTGCAGACAAAGGAAATATCACACAAAAAGACCAGAGAACGAATTGGGGGGCAGGGGCAGTACTTCAGAATGCACAAATAGTTACAACAGAATCAGGTTTGGAAATGAGAGATAATCGGGCAAAAGGAAGAGATTATAAGAGGGTCAGAAAACAGTTACTTTGTTCTTTGTATCCACATGAACCCAGGAGGCTAAGGTTTGCCTTGTTTAATGATGCACGATGCACGTGGCAAATCAAAAGGCCTGTGAAGAACTGCATTCTCCACAAGTTGTAGAAATGTTCAGTGTCTTCCTCGGTGTACAGAATAAACAATCAATGTGTGGCTTGACGTCTAAAATCAAACCGCAAGACATCATGGAACTACTATGGGAATAAAAGATGCACTTGCCACACTATTAAATAATTAATTTTATTGTTATTTCTCATCCAAAAGCGAGACAAGTTAATGAATGCCACATTTTTAATGAGTTTTCTGCTCCAAGCATAACATTAAATGTGTTTTTTTTCCTAACAGAAATCTTCTCAAAACCTATTCACATTTCATTGAGTCTTACACAGCTTTGATTTTTAAAAAGGGCAGATTCTTTTCAGTTCAGCTAAATTGCTAAGATTGCTGAACCACAAGTCAACTCTGAGCCACCGCACTTTTCAATTTTGAATAATTACTTTCCTGGCAATCAAGAACAAGCTGAGACAAAATTATTGTGTGGATGGGATTCAATTACTTATGTCCCCATCGCATCCTATAATTCAAGACTGTCCGATGACATAACAAAAAGATAGTCCCAGGCCCAGTATGTATGCAAAATAACGCGTAACCAGGTAACACTCCCTCGTAACCTTTGGCTTGGCACACTAATCACAGAGTGTATATCCTCTCCCAGAAATTCATTCAGCTAAGTCTTACTGTGTTTTGTTTTGTTTTGTTTTGTTTTCATTTGTATGTGCCATGCTTTCCAGCAGTCAAACAGACATTATATATGCATTTTCTTGAATAAAGAGTAATCTAAGACCCAGGAAGAGTTTCATTATGTTAATTCCAATTTTAGAACACAGCTAATTTCAGCAATTCTTCTAAATTAATAGTTGAAAGTTACACTTTTAAAAAATGAGCGCATGTATCTATGCCACTCTCATTATACCCATTGTATGATGAGAATGTAGGAAGCTCTTTGCTACTGAGAATAGCGAACTGGAGCTAGATGGTACTAATCAAAGGTCCTGCACCTAGTCAGGAGCTGCATCTGCTCTTGACCCGGCCCACAGCTGCATGTGTGACCTTGGGAAGCCTGTACCTCCGGACTCCTCTCATTTTCCTCATCTACAAAAGGGAAGGAAGGAACTCTCAAATGCTACAAAAATGAGACAAAAGTAAATTATATTTCAGCCAAGTATATAAAATGGGGTAAAATATTTCCAGCATTATTAAACATTATTTTTATAAATTATACATATTTTTATAAAGTAAAAAATATTTTTATAAAGTAAAACATAATGTATTTTACTTGAAATTAAAATTAACATTCAAGTGCTTGCCCTTTCTTATGTTGGAAAGTTTTAACATTTAATCCCTAAATATGGATAGTTTCTCTTTTAAGTACTTGAATTTTTTAAAGTAATATCACTGTTTTCTTGATGAGGGAAAACAGAAAAGCCAAAAGTAACAACTCCATGCTTGCCTCCAACTCCTCCCTTAACCCCTAAGTCTATATCAAGATTACTCACATATAAATATGTCTCTTAATTAGTGAAAACTCCATTACTTTCTATAGAGTTTCTTAAGCAAGGAAATCACAAGTAGCACAATCCTGTAACAACTCTTCCTTTTAACTGCTGTCCCACAGATTAAGTAGACAAAAACCACTTCAGTCAAATATGTGAAACTCTATATGCAATATAAAAATTAGCCTATGCCACCAAAATATGTCTTCCGGGAATATCGATTATTTTAAAAGTATTTTTTAAAATATGTTTTTATTGACTTGAGAGAGAGAGGAAGGGAGAGGGAGGGAGAGAGAGAGAAACATGGGTTGGCTACCTGGGGATGTACCCTGACTGGGAATCCAACTGGCGATCTTTCCATACATGGGGCAGCGCTCAATCAAACCACATTGGCCAGAGCGGGATATTGATTATTTTAAGTTGATTTTTTTAAGAAAGGAAACACTCAGGAAGAACCTTAGACCTTCTCCCTTCCTGCCTAAAGCAATCCAGGTAGAGGGCCTGTTCCAGAAAGGGCGCTGTCGCCATGGGTCACTCTAATACAATATGAACTAGGTGTGGTCGGGAGACTCAGCAGAGCCTCAAGATCAAAGTTCCTTCTGTTCCCTCTTGTCTCTGCATGGTCCAGCAAACATTTTTTAATTTGTTTACTGAACCTTTGCTTTTCCAACTCCATGTGAATTGCCTTCCTACCCTTTGCAGTCCTAGACTCCAACCCCTTCTCCTTAGAAAGGCACATAAGCCTCAATTGCCCAATTTGTCTCTGGGCCCCACATTCTTACAGAAACCCCTCCACCCTCTATGTACATAACTGAATTTGGTTATTTTCCCCTGTTAATCCAGCTCACATCAATTTAATTCTTATTCCAGCTAGAACTTAAAAGTGTAGAAGAAAATTTTGTCCTCCCCGACACTAACAAACATGGATTTATGATCAAATGAAAGTGAAAATGTATTAAATGCATTTGTCTAAATTCTGCACCATGTTATTTAGGTGTGATTTCCCCTAAAGTTTATTGGGTTTGTAATTTTATCTCAACATACTTCTAAGGAACAAATTGCCAATCTTGTATTTTTCTCTTAGAATAATGTATGATGTAGTTCATTGTGGCAAGCCAAATAATTAACTTGTAATTTGGGGACAGTTTATTTGTGCAACATTTTAATGATCATATATCTCTATCCCCCAAATTAATCTGTTACTGGGTTAAATAACTTCAAGTTCTTTCTTTCACAATCTGTCAGAGTAATTGCTGCTCCAGTTTTAATCACAGAGCAGTAAATCCAGATTCACTTTGAGGCAGCTGTTTTATAAGTCCCTGACTATGCATAATTTCATAGAGAAAGTGAAGTCATTCTGATATCAACAATAGTTTATCTATAACATTAACTTCAAGTACTTAAAAAGAATTCACATTGTATGTGTACCTTTTTCAAGTAGTTTGCCTCTGTAGACACAAAGGTTTTCTCCACCACAGTGCTGTTGATAAACTTGTATTTCATCCTGGAATTCTGGGTAATTATAACGTAAGTGCACAGTCTTCCCCAAATAGATCATTGTAATAACTGCATTACTATGCAGTGGTGTTTTATTAATCCTTCTTGAATCCTAGAATAAATTTAAAAAGGAGGGGCTTGTTAAGTACTTACCCTCTAACAGAGTGCAATGACATTGTAATATGAAGAATAGAAAAGTCTATTTTTAGGTACCTAGCAACAAAACCTTCATAAAACATCAATCTTCACAGAGCTCAAAAAGTGAAGCCCATTACAAAATATATCTTTCTAATAGTTATATACATTTTGGCTTTGTATTGTTAATTAAATGCTAAGACTTGTACAAAATTTGTACTTTTATTGTACGTGCATGTGTTTTACATACAACCATAATGTCAAGGATGCTAACGGGAAACTGCTCTTCACTCTTTGAGCTGGTTCTCAAAAAACAACAACAACAACAAATCAAATTAATTAAATTTTGGTGACATAATTTTGTTCTAATTTGAACTGACTTAACAATTGTGATTGTGATTTAATAATTGGTTTAGTAATTGAGCGCTTAACACTCCAGCAATGACACCTGAGTTTATTCTGAGTTTATTCACACATTTGAATCCTTCTGTGGTCACTCCGAGGATTAACGACAATGTATGTTATGTGCCTGTGATTATCCAGTTTCACAGGAGGCATTCAATTCAATGAAAATCAACATTATTAATATTATTTTAAGTATCACATATACCCAACAACAAAAGACCACCTCATTAAGCTCATATCGGATATTCTCTGTCATTGACCAATTTAAATCCTATCTAATACTAGACAAACATGGTAATTGACCATACCTCCACTACGCTTCCCATTGGCTAATCAGCAGGATATGCAAATTAACTGCCAACAAAGATGGCGGTCGGCAGCCACGCAGCTGAAGCGAACAGGAGGCTTGCTTGCTCCAGTGATGGAGGAAGCCAAGGTTCCCCGCCTGCCGCGGCCTAGCTCTGAGCTCCAGAAGCAACAATGTTTCAATTATAGAAGCTAAACAAACCCAGATACCTGCTTTCAGCCAGCAGCGGCCTCAGAGCTGGAGTGGGGCCTCAGAGCTGGAGCCAGGCCTCAGAGCTGGAGCTGGCTCTCAGCTCCAGTAACAGCTATAGAAGGTAAATAAATCCCAGAATAAAAAAAAAAGGAAAAAAAAGGAGAGGCTGGGAGCTTCAGTTGCCCGCCAGCCTGAAAACAGCCCTCAGCCCCTCACCCAGACTGGCCAGGCACCCCAGTGGGGACCCCCAACCTGAAGGGGGTGTGACCAGCTGCAAACAGCCATCAGCCCCTCACCAGGCTGGCCAGGCACCCCAGCGGGACCCCCATCCTGATCCGGGACACCCTTCAGGGCAAACCAGCCGGCCCTCACCCGTGCACCAGGCCTCTATCCTATATAGTAAAAAGATAATATGCAAACAGACCCTAACAGCAGAACGACTGGGAATGACTGGTCACTATGACACACACTGACCACCAGGGGGCAGATGCTCAATGCAGGAGCTGCCCTCTGGTGGTCAGTGCGGTCCCACAGGGGGGAGCTCTGCTCAGCCACAAGCCAGGCTGATGGCTGCCAGTACAGCAGTGGTGGTGGGAGCCTCTCCCACCTCCTCAGCAGTGCTAAGGATGTCTGACTGCAGCTTAGGTCTGCTCCCTGCTGGCAAGTGGACATCCCCCGAGGGCTGCCGGGCTGCCAGAGGGATGTCTGATTGCCATCTTAGGCCCAATCCCCTGGGGAACAGCCCTAAGCCAGCAAGTGGTCACCCTCGAGGGGTCCCAAACTGTGAGAGGGCACAGGCTGGGCTGAGGAACTCCCTCCACCTGAGTGCACAAATTTTTGTGCACTGGGCCTCTAGTAATTTATAAGATAAACAAATTTAAATGCCAGAGGTTAAAAGAAATGTCCTATTCTTTAACTTCTCTCTATATTCTAAAGTATTTGTCACAATAGTGAATGAGCATAGTGCTTGCCTAATCTGCAAGAGGAAGATGAAGAAAGACACTAGAAAAAGGAAGAGGAGGAGGCAGAGAAATCAGAATGGCTCACTGAAAGACTTTAAAAGGACCTAGTTACAGTGGTTCTCAACCTTATGGCCTTATAAATACAGTTCCTCATGTTGTGACTCAACCATAAAATTATTTTTGTTGCTACTTCATAACTGTAATGTTGCTACTGTTAGGAATAGTAATGTAAATATCTGATATGCAGGAATGGACTTAGGCGACCCCTGTGAAAGGGTCGTTTGACCGCCAAAGTGGTCGTGACCCACAGGTTGAGAACCGTCCTAGTAAGAATATTTTTGGCTTCTAGCATCACACCGAGGCCAAACATTACTTTTAACCTACTTCATTTTTCTAAAAATCAATTCTTAGCTTAATGAAAAATGTGAAGACACCAACTTTTAGTGAATCCAAGGCAATTATTTGAGTTTGATTTCATTGAATTACAGATGCCTTGGAGGCATGCATTTTTACAAAGAATAACAAAGTTGCAATAAAAATTTCTGAAGTAACTACTAAAATATTTCCATCTTCAAACCCATCCCCTTCTACCTCAGAGGACTTTTCTACTTCCATTCTATTTCTCTGAAGCAAAAACCAGAGGAAGTAAATCTGACAAATGAAATTCTATAAATAATAGTGTGAAAAGTATAGAGAGGGGCTGTGAGGTTTAAAATTTAAGCAACTGGTCTTGCCTGTGGACACACAGAACTCCCCAAAAGAAATATTTCAGGAACATCAAGAGCCATGAAGGTAAATCGAAACACCTCCCTGAGTCACAGTCAAAAGCAAAGGGATGATGGCAGGGCTGGCTCCTCGTTGCAAATGGATGCCACGTGTTCTCTTGCCTGGGTGTGTGGAGCTGTGACATGCATGTGTGCAGCCCAACGCAAAACCATCAGCCTAAGGCAAATCCAGCTCCAGGCTCCCACTGGAATATTTCATGATATGACAAATGAAATAAGAGCATCCCCCTTTTGTTAAGCAATACTTTCTAGAGCGACATGGATTCAAGGCTGCCCTGTGAGCCTCTGGTAGATGAGCACTGTATAAATACAAGGTAATAGTGGGAGTGGACTGAAGCAAAGCCTGCCTCCTGTATACGAAATGAGAACTAGAAGGAAGAACATTTAAAATAAAACAACATAGCCCTAACCTGTTTGGCTCAGTAGATAGAGCGTCGGCCTGCTGAATGAAGGGTCCCGGGTTCGATTCCGGTCAAGGGCATGTACCTTGGTTGCGGGTACATCCCCAGTAGGGGGTGTGCAGGAGGCAGCTGATCGATGTTTCTCTCTCATCGATGTTTCCAACTCTCTATCCCTCTCCCTTCCTCTCTGTAAAAAATCAATAAAATATATTTTAAAAAAATAAAACAACATAACAGCTCTTCACCCTTTTCATTTATTCTTATTCATATTCTTCCCTCTGCTAAAATGTATTCCTGATAGCAACATCTTCTTTTTCCCTGGGTCTAGTTGCTTGATTCCTTTAAAAAATATTCCCCAATTATTGTCACCAAATAACCTTTCTGGGTTCTAATGAGAGGCCAAATGACAGCTCATGATTAAGTACGTGTACTAGGAAACAATTGTTTCTTCCAGTTGACTAAGTTGCCTCTATACTTACTGTCTTCCAAGGTTAGAATGACTGCAAACTGATGAAATTTTGACAAGCTTTCATGGCCCTCTCTGCTATCCTCAAGCAGGAGTCAAAACCCTCCATCCCTGGCTAATTTTTCTCAGTGGTTAGAGCATTGGCCTTTGGACTGAAGGGTAGCAGATTTGATTTCGGTCAAGGGCACATACCTCAGTTGCAGGCTCAATCCCCAGCCCTAGTCAGGGCTCATTGAGAGGCAACCAATCCATATGTCTCTTTCACATTGGCGTTTTTCTCTGTATTTCTCTCCCCTTCCCTTCCACTCTCTTTAAAAATCCATTGGGAAAAAAAATATATCATCGGTGAGTATTAATAACAACAAAAAATATCCATAAAATTTCAGCTCCACGTTAAGAAGAGCAGCAAGGCCTCATGGCCCTGAACAACTAAGGGTTATCTTTCTGACTTCTTCTTCAGTTGCTTATGACTTTCCTTCTCATTTCTTTTCTGATATCTCCGGCAATAACAATCTGTGCTGACCAACAGCAAGACCCTTGAATGGTTAAGGAGTTAGCCGTTACGTATATGTAATATTTAGCATTCAATTGATAAAACAAATCCCCACTGGGGTGTCCTGTATCTCTGCCCAGGCCTGTCTGTGCTGGATATAAGAGATTTCTAATGTCCAAGAGCCTGTACTTGTTGATAGTGTTGGGCAGCAATTCCTTTCCAGCCACTTAGCCACGCCCTGATGAACTCTGGACATCCTAAAATCTTACCTGGACCACTGCAATAAACTTCTAGTTAGTAGGGTGACCATAGAATGTATTTATTTATTATTTAAATATATTTTTATCAATTTTATTTTATTTTTTAATCCTCACCCAAGGATATTTTTCCATTGGTTTTTAGAGAGAGTGGAAGAGAGAAGGAAAGACAGAGAGAAATATTGATGTGAGAGAAACACATCGATTGGTTGCTTCCTGCACGCACCCTAAACAGGGCTCAAGTAGGGGAGGAACCCTTGACTAGAATCGAACCTGGGACCCTTCAGTCCACAGGCCGATGTTCTATCCACTGAGCCAAATCGGCTAGGGCACCATAGAATTTATAATCCAAACTAGGACACGTGCTAGAAAAAATGAGCATTAATTTGAATTGTTCCAGGAAAACTACTATCTGGCTCTTGAACTCCAGACCAATGTTCCCAAATCCTAATCACCCTGGGATCAGGTACCAGACAACTCAGGACAGCCCTTAGACCCTGGAAACTGCCAAAATTATGCATACTACCCAACCCTAAGCCTGCTTACCCTGCCATATTATTCCATTTCTCAGAAACACAACAAAGGCTCTTGCCTATATATTCTTCACACTCCTACAGCCTCCCAACTGTCCCTGGTGCTGTCCTCTGTTGCCCTGTGTGACATGGTGTGATGGTTACCTTTGTCTGTCACCTTAGTTGGGCCACGATGCCCAGAGATGTGGTCAAACATTCTTCTGGACAGAACCCTAACTAATCCATGGCATGTCCCCGCCTCTTGGGAACTCAAGGGACAACCCGTCTCTTCAAAGGCAATCATCATCTATGGATCTCAATATACCAGAATCACAATAAAACCTACATTTTCAAACAGCAAAGCAAAAAATATACCTGCTCTCATTTGGGAAGAGGACTAATAAGAGGTTTAAGCAGGAAAGAAGCATGCTGAAAGGCACTTCACAGAGTTGATGTTAACATCATTACGTAGAATCTGCTAACACTGAGATGGACGTCCCTTACTCTTTTTTCCCCTTCCTGCTTTTTTACACGCTGCTCCCTGGTTCTATATGCTAGCTTCCTACTCATCTTTCAAAGCCCATTCCAAACGCCACCTTCTTTCTGAAGCACTCTCCAATCTCCTCATTCAGAATGTCTATTTCCTCCCTCTATGTTCCCATTGTGCTTTATTTATACTTCTATGCTTGTTCTCATCACAATGCATCATGGTTAATTGCACATGTTTCTGTCTCTCTTGCTAAACTGCAATCTTTCCGAGAACAAGGATTTGGTCTTATTTATGTTGGTAGCCTCGGCACCTAGCATAGTGCTTGTCATTATCAATAAAAGCTAAATTGAGCTATTTGTTGATTTAGAGCCAGGATATAAGTATGTTGATGATTGCAATAGCCTGGTTAAGAGTTAGGTAGCAAGCGTCTGAACTGAAGACGTAGCAGTGAGGATGAAAAAGGAGTACCAGATACCTGAGCCATTGTTAAGGTGTAGAGCTGTGCTGTCTGAGATGCAGCCACTTGCCATATTTGGCTGCTGGGCTCTTGAAAGGTGGCTCATTCAAATGAGAAGTGCTGTACGTATAAAATACTTATTGAATTTAAAAACATGGTATTTAAAAAATGTACAGATCAGTTCTTGCCAGGGGAAGCTCTTTGCCCTCTCACAAATCATATAAAATTTTAAAAGACTTTTTTTAATTGATAAAGATGATGATTAAATAGGTTCTTATCTGAAAGCCTGTATTTTCACATTTATAAACACTATTGATGGGACCATCCACCTCTTCAGTAATCTGCTGTGTAGTGTAGGTGAACCAGCAATCCTGAGTGGGAACACAAGAATCTTCAGATGGGTGAGAGAAGCCTCCAAGGAAATTCTAACTAGTCTCATAGATTCTGTAAAAGCAAGTCCTAGAACAAAGCAAGAGGACACAGAAGCAATGTGCTGTGCTGTGTGATCTACCACATCTCATCATTTGGCTCCATGCATCATCCTCTAGGGACACAGATCACAGAATCCAGGGACCATGCTCTACACATTCATAGAGGAACAAATGATGGGCCACCAGCAAGCCAAGTTTCTTTGCCTTCTACCCCTTTCTTTCCTTTTAAGAGCATTTAAAGGATGCTTTGGTCTCAGCCAGCGTGGTTCAGTGGTTGAATGTTGACCTAAGAATCAGGAGGTCATAGTTTGATTCCTGGTCAGGGCACATGCCCAGGTTGTGGGCTTGATCCCCACTGTAGGGCATGGAAGAGGCAGCCAATCAATGACCCTTTCTGATCATTGATGTTTCTATCTCTGTCTCCCTTTTCCTTCTTCTCTGAAATCAATGCAAATATATTTTTAAAAAATAAAGGATGCTCTGGGGTGGTACTCAAAAAATAAAAGAGTGAATTTAATGTGTAAATTAGTCATGAGAGTGAGTCACCTCCCCTTTAAAAATCAGTTCTAAATAAAAATAAAATAAATCCAAGTACTAAAAGTACATGAGTCACCCCATTATGCCAATTTTATTCTATACCCCAGGACCCAGGAGCTGATAAAAAAATCCAAGAGATACCTAGAATGCTATCAAAGCCATGTGGGAAGAGGAGTACATATTTAATAACAATAAAAAAGTGTCAAGATCTAAGCCATGTTGATGGCTAGATTAAGAGGTGAAGAAGAAGAAGAGACACAAAGGAGGAAGACAAGAGATACAAGCAGATGGCAAAGCAGCATTAAAATAGAATGCCATGGAAGGCAAGAGAGGGAAGTTTCAAGGAAGAATCAATAAAAGCATATAATACTATCTAAAAAAAATATGGTAAGTAGAAAATAAAAACTAGGATGATAAAAGTAAGTCTAAATACATTACCATATAAAATAAATGTAATTGGACTAAACTCACTTATTAAGGGAACAGAGATTCTTAGCTTGAGATAAACACAGAGCACCCATATGTTGCAAAAATACATGTAAAGCCTAAAGTTTAAATGTACAGAAAGTAAAAGAAATGTACTACCTTAAATACTAATCTAAAGAAAATAAGGAAAAGAACTATTAGCAAAATAGGTTTTAAGGCCAAAAGTAGTAAGTAATAAAGAAAATCTTTTTTAATGACAAAAAAAATCACATCACCAGCAAAATAGAGTAATCCCAATTCTGAGAGCACATAACAAGATGTTTGAACATTTACAAAACAGAACTTGACATTTACAAAACAAAACGAGGAGAAAGTGACAATCTAAATTATAGAGACTGATCATTAGAATTCAGAAACCGTGAGACCACACAGATTTTTTTAAAAGCTAAAAATATAAAAAATATGGATGACAATTTACATTTCTTATTTATTGGGCATTTATAGAATGCTGATCCCAACATTTAGAGAAGCACGTTCTTTACAAAAACTGAACATATATTAGCCTACAAAGCAAGTCTCCACAAATAGCAAAGAATCAAAATCATACAGAACAATAATAAGAAGCTTTTTAAAAGTAACATTCAGTGAACACAAAAGGAGTACTTAGAATTAAAATAAGGCAGTGGAAGAAAAAACTCAGCAGTATGTGCGGAAGATTAAATTGAAGAAATCTCCCAGCAAGTAGAACAAAAAGACAAAGACATAGAAAATGAGACAGAAAAGCTAAGAATATTAGAGCATCAGTTTAGTAGTTCCGACATTCCTAAAACAGGGATTTTGAAAAGAGAGGACAGAAAGTGTTGTTGGGTTTTTTTTAAGTTTTCTTATTTGTTTGTTTTTTTGTTTTTATTTTTTAAGACCAGGGCAAACTGAAGCCCTGTGATTCAAGAGAAAGACATGCTAAGGTCCGTCAAAGCGAGGATGCCTGTGGACACCATACTGCTGCATTTCCAACCTCAGGGCAGAATGCCCAAGGGAAGCTGCCCCAGTTGCCACTCTCGCCTCTGTGCCTGTTTACAGAAGCTCATTCACCTGACCACATTCCTGTTGATGTCCACTGGCTGGCTCACAGGAGGACCTCTTTAGATGCCCGGTCTCTGGTGAGCCCCATTTTCTTAGGACACACTCATGACCTGGCTTCTCTGACTTTTCCAGAAGAAGCTCTTAAAACTATTTTAAAAATTTACCCCAATCCCAGACTGTGACTCAAAAACTCTATTCAGCCTGTTTTCTCCAGGAAATATCATTTCGTTACAATGCTAGGTTTGAACTTATTTCTGAAGGTTACTGAATGTAAGTGATAGAACTCCAAAGAAAAGCAGGGACTCAGTTAACACAGATGTCAGTATGGGAGTTCCTCTGGGAAGCAATAGGGGATGTGACAGCTCAGAGGTTCAGAATATGACAGTAACATTCCACTTTGTTAAGAAGTCGTGGTGTGAACATGAGTGTTTGTTTGATTATTGTTGTTTAACTTGTACATATAAATTTTATATATTCTTATGGTTTGTGAGACATTTAAACTTTTTTAAAGGATGAACAGGTAGAGTTTATCTCAGTAATACCTTTTAATATCAAAAAATCAAATGCTGCCACCAAGTGAGGATGATAAGGAAGCCACTATATTTGCTAAGTGGGAGCCACATCCTTAAAGACAGTTTGTTGGCCTGGGGGACCAGCAGGCAATGGGTTCAAAATAAGTTAGTAGATGTGGTAAATTCTATTATTGCTCCGATATCTACCCCCAATCTATGTGAGAGGATGATACTTCCCACTCTATTAATGTCAAGTTTGGTACTACAGCACAAGTGCAAGTGACATGTGTCAGTTCTGAGTGGAATCTTCAAAGAATTCCATGGTTCTGCTGTCCATGAGGCCAACATACCCCAGACAGGGACAACTCCTCGAGTCTAGGTCCCAGAATGACAGGTGACCAACAACAGATAATAATGAGAATAAGAAATAAACCTTTGTTGTTAGAAGCTGAGTTGCCTGGGGTTGTTTGTTAGACTCAGCTATACTACTCTTCAGAAAACTTTCAGTAGGAAAGGAGAAAACAGAAGATTTGGTTACTTTATATAAGGCCTAGGGATGTTGAGTGACAGAGATGAATATTAAAGAGAGAACAAAAAATACAAATTAGGAAGGAGAATGACAGACATGTTAGGTGCCAAGGGCAATGGAAAAGGACACACCGTTTAAGGAGACAGGGTAGAGCCTGAGCCTCAGCGATGAGGTTACAATGCCATGTCAGAGACTGGACCAAAGGAAGAGAATTGGTGGGAAATAGAAGTGAAAGGAGGAAATCTGAGCAAGCATGAGAAACATAGTCCCAAAGTTTTGGAGAAAGATATTGGTGAGTATAGGTGCTAAGAGTAAGATGTAGACAAAGAATAAATAAAGCTCTTAAGAATGAGGTTAGTTATAGTAGCATTTTTCACAGAACTAAAAAAAATACTTTTAAAATTTGTGTGGAAATACAAAAGATCCAAAACAAAAAAAGCAATTTTGAGAAAGAACAAAGCTGGAGGTATCATGATTCCTGGCTTCAAACTATACTACAAAACTATAGTAATCAACACAGTATGGTATTAACATAAAAACAGAAATACAGATCAATGGAACAGAATAGAGAGCCCAGAAACAAATCTGCATGAATATAAAGAATTAATTTATAACAAATGAGCTAAGAATATATAATGGGCAAAGGACAATCTCTTCAGTAAATGGTGCTGGGAAAACTGGATGGCCACATGCAAAAGATACTAGACTACTGTCTCACATCATATACAAAATTAATTTAAGATGGATTAAGGACTTAATGTAAGACCTGAAATCACAAAATTCCTAGGAAAAAACACATAGGTGGTAAGGTCCGTGATAAGTTCCTTGTCTTAATAACTTTTTTAGATATGACTCCAAAGGCAAGAGAAGCAAAAGCAAAAATAAACAAATTGGGTTATATCAAACTAAAAAGCTTTTGTACAGCAAGGGAAACCATCAACAAAACTAAAGGGAACCTATTGAATGGGAGAAGATATTTGCAAATCATTTATCTGATAAAAGCTTAATATCTGAAATATATAGTTCACACAACCCACCAACATAAAAACAAATGACCCAATTATAAAATGGGCAGAGTATTTAAACAGACATTTTCCCAAGAAGACTATAAACAGCCAAGAAGACTATAATAGGCACAAGAGAAGATGTTCAACATCACTAATTATCAGGGAAATACAAATCAAAACCACATTGAAACATCAACTCACATCTGTTAAACATCACATAACAAGTGTTGGAAACAACGTGAAAAGAAGAAAATCCTCATACACTCTTGGTGAGAATGTAAACTGTTGTGGCCACTATAAAAAACTGTATGGAGATTCCTCAAAAAGTTAAGATTAGAACTATCATATGACCCAGCTAATCAACTTCTGGATATTTATCTGAAGAATAGAAAAACACTAGTTCAAAAGGAGATATGCACCTCTAAGTTCATTGCAGCATGATTTATAATAGTTAAGACAACCATCTAAGTGCCCACCAATGGATGAATGATTAAAGAAGATTTGATACACACACACACACACACACACACACACACACACACACACACACACACTGGAATAGTACTCAGCCATAAAAAAGAAGGAAAATTGCCATTTGCAACAACATGGATAGACCTTGAAAAAAGTTAGACAGAGAAAGATAAATATAGTATTATTCATTTATATGTGGACTCTAAAAAGAACTGAATAAATAAAACAAAAACAAATTTATAGATACAGAAAACAGATTGGTGGTTACTAAAAGGGATGAATCTTGGGGAGAAGGTGAAATGGTTGAAGGGAATCAATTGTATGGTGATGGATGATAACTAAACTTATAGTAGTGAACACTATGCAATGTATACAAATATCAAATTATAATGTACTCCTGAAATATAATATATATGATGTTGTATACCAATTTTACCACCATAATAATTTAAAAAACAAGAGTGAGGTTGGTTTTTAAGAGACAGCATGTAGTCTATGTGCATGTTGGTACTATATTCCCTGATTCTCATTCAGTGAAATGTTGACCTAGCTACCTGCAAATCACAAAAGTTACATATAATTACAATTAGTTGTATATCTACACAATAAAAATTAAGAGATATTTTGCCTTCATACTAGCCTGTACATATATAAAGTCTAACTGGTCTTAAGACTATTCATCAGTATTTTGAGGAAATGAGTACAAAAAAGTACAATATTTTTTAAGAACATTGAAATAAATTCTTTTCTAAATGTTATAAAATAATTTGCCAACAATCACTAAAAGTGATTACTAAAAGCTTACTAAAAGTTACTTTATATAGTATATTGTTTTTTAAGTTTAAATTTCAGAATTTTTGCAAATTAAATGTTAAGATATTTCTGATGTGTGATTGAATGAGCAAATTAAAAGAAATAAATAAGTAATAAATTAAATATCCAAAATAATAAATAATATGGAAATGGGTATAGTACAAACTAAATTTGATCTCAAGATTCACTGGATTTTTTTTATCAATTGTGCAATTAGTTTCTGAACTGCACTTCTCAAATATTTGATTGCAGATTCATTCAAGCTTACAATCTACACTAATAGAAGACAAACATGCAAATTGACCATACCTTCACTACATCTTAAGCCACACCCACCAGCCAATCAGAGCGACTATATGCAAATTAACCCAACCAAGATGGCGGCCGGCAGCCATGGAGCTGGAGCAAGCAGGAGGCTTGGTTGCCCCAATGATGGAGGAAGTCAAGCTTCCCGCTTGCCGCGGCAGGCTCTGAGCTCCACTCAAAGCAATAAATTTTCAATTATAGAAGGTAAATAAACCCCAGATACCTGCTTTCAGCAAGCGTGGCCAAGGAGCTGGAGCAAGCAGGAGGCTTCCCTCCTGCATGCCCTGGCCAGCTCTGAGCTCCTCTCAAGGCTACAAAGTTTCAATTATAGAAGGTAAATAAATCCCAGAATAAAAAAAGAAAAAGAAAAAAAGAAGAGGCTGGGAGCTTCCGTCACTGGGGGGCTAGGCAAGCCTGAAAACGGCCCTCAGCCCCTCACCCAGGCTGGCCAGGCACCCCAGTGGGGACCCCCACCCTGAAGGGGGTGTGACCAGCCTGCAAACAGCCATCAGCTCCTCACCCAGGCTAGCCAGGCACCCAAGCGGGACCCCCACCCTTGTCCAGGACACCTTCAGGGCAAACCAGCCAGACCCCACCCATGCACCAGGCCTCTATCCTATATAATAAAAGGGTAATATGCAAACTGACCCTAAAAGCAGAACGACTGGGAATGACTGGTTACTGTGATACACACTGACCACCAGGGGGCAGACACTCAATGCAGGAGCTGCCCCCTGGTGGTCAGTGCTCTCCCACAGGGGGAGCTCTGCTCAGCCACAAGCCAGACTGACGGCTGCCAGTACAGCGGTGGTGGTGGGAGTCTCTCTTGCCTCCTCAGCAGCGCTAAGGATGTCCGACTGCAGCTAGGTCTGCTCCCCGCTGGCAAGTGGACATCCCCCGAGGGCTGCCAGGCTGCCAGAGGGATGTCTGACTGCCAGCTTGGGCCCAATCCCCCAGGGAGTGGGCCTAAGCCAGCAGGTGGACATCCTCTGAGGGGTCCCAGACTGCAAGAGGGCATAGGCCGGGCTGAGGGACCCCCCAAGTAAACAAATTTTTGTGCACCGGGCCTCTAGTTACATTAATAAAAGTATTATATTTCTTTATTCAAGGCATTTAGCCTTTGATTTTCTTAAATTCTTTTACTGCAAATCTAGAAATTTAACAATGCAATGTACTCTCTGCTAAATTAATAAACAAAAACTTGATTCCATAATCACCCTGGTAAAGATTGGTTCTAAGCCATTTGGAGCAGTGCTTGACCGAAATCTTCTCCTTCTCCATGTTTCAGATCTACTTTCCCTTGTGATTTTTCCATTCGGGGAAGGAGGTGGAGGAGGAACAGGCATCATGTAACTGTTAATGTTCAGAGGTTGACACTGTTTCATTCCCTGTGAATTGTCCATGGAGTTCCTGAGCTTCATCATTGCCTTCTTGCCCTGTAATCACATTCCATGACATAAGAACCAGTGAAAGAGAATTAAGTGGTGATTCAGTATCACCCAGAATTAGAGACAAGACTGTATGATTGACATTGCAATGCAACACAACTGATATAAATAGGCAAACTCAAAACAATCCATTCTGTTTGAAGCATCCATAGCAAATTAAATTTTTATGAATTTCTAACATTATTTAAGTGTATTTTTAAATCAAATATACAATGACGGCATCTTTAGAGTACTTTGTGGATTTTTCCTCAACAATCCATTAAATCTAAGTATAATTAAACAATTTGGAATCAAGAAGTTTAAAGTGTTTACTTTGAAGCATGGTTGAAGAGTCTACTTAACAATGGGGTCTTAGCACTTTCTTCATATTCATTTCACCCATTCAGGTGTTATAGTAGTCCTTGACAATACAATTTCAAGGTACCAAGTACAGAGGCTAACCCAAAGGCTCTATTCAGCTTATTTTCCCCTAGAAACTCAACTCGTAAGAATAAATGCTACCGAAGACAACTACACAAGTACACTGGTGGAAATGTAAGGATACATACACACATACAAGTACACATTATGTATAACAAACTTAGTTGAACATCAAGTCCATCAATAGGAGAATGTTCAACTAAATTTTTCTTTGTTCTTAGAGTCGCAGCAGGCTTCAAAAAGAAGTGTGTGAATCTATTCATGAAAAGATCTATGTGGTATAATCATACATTTCTTTTAAATAATTTATATATAGATTTTGATAAAATTAGGGATATCTAGAAGAATTGAACATAAGGTTTTCATGGAGATTGGGATATTTGGGGAGGATATTATTTTTTATTTTATATATGTATCTTTATATTATTTGAAAGTTTGATCAACATGTATTACCTCAACAATTATAAAGCACCAAAGTTATTATCAATAATTATGTCACTTTGTTCAGGTATATTTGAGTCTTTAGATTTTCAAAAATTGATTATTTTTGTGTCTATGAAGTAGTTTTTCAAACTTTCAGTCACCTTTAATCATTTTTATCTACTCTATACTAATTTATTTGGTATGGTTTTAAAATCATTTTCAGTCAATTTATTCTTAATTTTGAGATGCTTAAATAGTGAAAAGTTATTTTTAAGAAAGGAAAATCATTCTCCAAACATTTCTCATTACAAATTAATAAAATCAGGTCAAATAAAGATGTATGCCATACATATTTTGATTGAAGACAACATTTATGTGAACAGAGAGGGATTTAAATAGAATTAACCAAGAAGTTTAGAATTGTTAGAATGGTTCATACTGCAGGTTGTATATTCTCATTTTACTTTTCCTACATTTTTCCTTTTTCTGTGATGGTGTGCATAGATATTGTAATAACAGTTATAAATGAAATAAGTGAAAATAATAACAATAAAATGTATGAATAGAAAACTCTCAGAGGTTGAGGAATTTTTAATTTCTAAGTCAACTACATGTCTTATTTGGAAATGGTCTGATAATTTTTAAAAAATTATCATGCTGTTTCTTACCTCACATATTTAGCCCAAAACATCTTGAACATCTTTTCATGACAGTACAAAAATTCTACCTTTTTATTTTAAACATACTTTAATATGTTATAACATTTTAAAACAATACCCTATTATATTTGTAGATATTTGATAATTGTTCACTATTATATTACTAAATATTCTTGAATTTATTCCTTTTCACATATGTGTTTATTCCTGGGGAAAATGCCTATATGTTAAAATGCTTGAGTATGTTCATTTAAAATGCTGACAGATATTTCCATATTGCTTTCACAAGAGTTGTACCAATTTCTATTTCTATCAATAGTCCATGAGAAACTCTCATTCTAAGGATAATCATTTTCAATCAAGTCATTATTTTTACTCAATTGGATTTCAACCAGCTTGTTTTTTACCAAATTGCTTTTGCCTAAATCAAAAACCCTTACTCCTGACATTTAGAAAGATCAACCTGCTTATGTCTGTCGCACCTTTGAACAGTTCCCATATGCATACCACATCCTTCGGTAATCTTTAAGAAAGCAATACAAATTTAGTATTGTATTAAATCACTACATACTCATCAATCATGCAGACTGCTATTCTTTAGGAATGTCTTGTCTGATTTTATATTAAATCATTTTTATCATCAATGCCACTGAAAAAAATTAGATGTATTTTCTTTTGCCTATGTACATTGTAATATAAACTCTAGTAAGTTAGAGACTTTTGCCTGCCTTGATAATTGATATACCACCAATGCTTAGAGCAGTAAGTAGCCAATAAATATTTATTGAATGAAAAGCGTTAGTTAGCTAGTTTAAATTAATATGAGATTGATCTCAATTTTGTCAGCCATGTAAGTTACTATTAAATGCCTGTCCCTCAATCACTCACATCCCCCACCTTGAAAACAGGAAAATAAAAGTCCTTATGCAAATTTAATTACTAGATCTATACAGTGGTTAAGAGCAGGTATGGAAAACCACCTGAAAGAAAAACAAATTCCTCTCTAGCCAACAGAACTTGAATATTACCTGATTGATATTATTCACATATCTTACAGGAAAATGTGCCTATCAAAGTAGTATAGTAAAATAATACTTATAGGAGCATAGAAAAGAATATAATCACCTTGGAAAACATGGAAAGTGCGCATCCAAGTACTATCTAGGGTAGAGGATGTATCACCCATTGGACTTTGAATATTTCTAGTCCTATTGGCAAAGTTATTCTTGGAGCATACAGGGGGTTTTAGCCAAAGACCTTTGAGTTTCCTGGAACCTTTGGCATCCCGTTCCTAAAATGAGCTAGGTGCATCATGCCGTCTTAGCCTAATGCAGTAACATTCCATTCCACATCTGCTCATTCTGACACCATGCTCACCAGGCAACCGTCTCATTGTGACACGGCTTCCCATGTAGGTCTGCCTACAGGGGGAGGCACGCTGCTTCTACAAACTGTGATTATTTGATATCTTGTGTATTAATGGTCCCTGATTATGATTTTGCTCCTCACTCCAGTTTACTGTAGGGAGAAAAATTAGGTCGTTGCGAGTTATTTCAGTTAGCCGAGACACCTCTCAGGACCTGACCATTCCTGAACACTAGCTGAAACAGGAAATGTCTGGGTCTCTAAGTAGAGACCAGATTCTAGAAAGCATCAACCTAATTGACTTATGACCCAATAAATTCCTGCCTAGCTCTATGAAGTCTTCCCTAGAAAATGTGCCACCACTTTGGCTTAATTTCCCCTGCCGTTTTCTGATAAACTACTATTATAATGAGGCTTGTAAAAAGTGCTATGTAAGCTGAAAACCATAGTAAATGGGTTAAATATTAGTTATCATTTTTAGAATTATATTTATACTCTTACTGTGAAACAATCATTTGTATGAATTAATTCCTTCGTGTCAAGATGGTCTTTGTCAGTGTTAGATAAAAATACCTTAATTTCATGTATCTTATGTTTCCTAAAAGAGGAATGAAACTAAATTCACCCATTTGAACATAATGACTGTTGTATTATGACACAGGTTCTTAAGCTGCCAATGTTTCTCCTTTGTGTTAGAAATACAAATAATACCCTCCCATCCCACCCCCCCCAAAAAAAATACCCTCCCTAATTACTGAATGTCTTAGTTATATCTCCCTGTTTAAGGAACTCATATTTTATGGTTACTATGCTTCCTTCTGTGCTCTATTAAAATAACTGAAATTACCTGAGTCATACATAACCTTGAAAGGGAAGCAGAGTCACTGTGTGTGATTAATTCAGCATTTTTAAAAAGATGGACATTCTTTTCCTTCTATACCCAACGTTCTCCAGAGTCAAACTGGAAGCAATTTCATACACTGATGGTAAAGTAAGTCAGCATGCAAATGCAAACCTATTCTTGGAAAGTTTCATTTTCTAGGTCTCATGCATTTAAAATGTAAAAGCCGTCAACACTGGGTTTATGCTCATAGAAGTCATATCTGGCTATAAAAAGTTCCTCTTTGTTTCTCATACAACCCTTCGAACTAGTGAGAGATCACTTTACATTATTACATCTATTCCTTACTCTTTTTGCTCACTAACATGGAAATTATAGGCCTTCCCACTTGAGTAAGATAATTAAATAGAACATCATAATAAGTGCTTAATAAGTGCACAATACAAATGTCATTGAGTAGATTAATTAAATCTAGCATCTTAACTACTGTGATAATCTAATATTCTAATCAAGAATAAAAAGATATTCCTTGATGGAATAACATTTACCCCAATGGGAAATGGAGCTTCATTTTCCGGCGGTGAGGTTTTGGATCTGGACCCGGGAGTTACCTTTGGAACAGTTCCTGCTGCAGGATGACTGGGAAGAGGCTGTAATCGAATTGGAGGCTGCATCATTCCTGGGGCAGTGTGTGGTCGAGGGGCTGTCTAGACAATTAGGAAAAAAAATCCATTTAAATTAGTACCTTGACTTGTTTCCAGAACCAATTAATAACCCAACAAATTGACTAGAGTAATTAATGGTGCCTTTTTACGGAACAGATTAAACTTTAATTATGTCCTTCCATTATACATGCCCTTATGACCTGAAGTATTTATTAAAACATATGGCGCGGAAGTTCTCCACATAACTAAATGCCACAATTACAGAGGATTCTAGACAGAGGAGATGTTCTCTGTCAGGTTCCTGTATTTTATTCATACTGTAAACTCGCTGACAGTACCTAATTTATGCTGTGCATAGATTAGCTTTGCTCAATTAAATGTTAAGTTGAATAATGTTCCTATTTTAGAGATCTAAAGGAATATGATTGGAATGGACTCATTTCTATTTAAATGTTTGCAACATGAATTCTACTGTGAGTCCTCTAAGTCTTAAGATTAGTGCTGAAGTACAAGCAATAGGATTCAAAACAGAGGAAAGGTAAATGCGTAACTGTAATGCATGATTATTTAGTCAACCTCTTCCTTGCAATATTAGGAAAACAAAAGTGAAAAATAGTAACTGGCAACTTTGGAAAACATTGTGAAAAAACAGATTTTTTGCAGGCTGGGAGTTTTCCATTTGCCCCTCTTCTATGCCTTCTCTCTCCTGCTCCAGCCTCTGAGAGTCTTTCTTTATGGACTATATACCAACTGACCTCAGGTTCCAGTTAGATTTGGCCAATCAAAGGCACTGGCAGGAGATCAAAAGATAGGCGGAAATGAGATGGGTTATTTACTTCTTCTGGACTTTCACACCAAGGTTGTGATGCGCCAGCTAGGGCCCTCCACCAAGTCCACGGCTCTAGCAGGAAGTCCTCTCCCAGCTCACAAGTAGGAGAGGTTCTCTGTCCAAACCCTCCCTTCCCCCATGGGCCAAGGTGGTGTGCTTCCCCATGGGGCTGACCCCAGCAGGCTAAACATCCCTAGTTGTTTTTCCTTACCCTGTCTGCCTCTTTGTAAATAGTTTCTTTATTAAACCCTTCCTAATTACCCTATCTGTGTGAGCCATCTGTTTCCTGCTGAGACCCTGACTGATATACTTTCTAATCAAGAATATACTGCGGAGAGAACCAAACATGCCAGTATGGAACATGAGTGCTGTCTTTTTTGGCACTGACAGAACATTATGAGTTTAGTATAAAGAGCAGCAATGTTTCAAAAGTGAGGAAAAAACAAGGCTTTTGGCCCAGTTGTTCTAATATAATAAAATAAGAAAAAAAAACCTGTTAAGAATAATACATGCATATTTGGACCAGCGGGTGTGAGGATAGTATGCAAATGACTCATAAGGAGGTTTAATACATTGATTCTAAAGAATGGTGAACAAAATATTCAACTATATAAAAGTGTAAATACATTTTAAAAAAATGATAGGGCAGCTTCTACCACCAAAAGTTGGACTCCATGCCATCCTGACAAGCATGTCATATGTGATAAATATCTGATTTTATTAAGTCAATATTTTTTGAATTCCAATTATAGGCACTATGAAGAGATTAAAAAGTAATTTTTAACATCTAAGAGTGACACAAGACAATTAGTGCCAAATGACCCACACAAATACTACCAAAGGGACAATACAACAAGCATACCTGGGAACTCACAGCAGTTAGAACTAAAGTTATCTGGAATAAGGCAATGAGATGAAAAATTAAAGTTTCCAGACGCAGTTATCTTTTATTCAAATGGATGAGCAACAGAAAGAAATGGAGGAGAAAAGCAAAGGACTGGTAAATTTGAACATCTGAGTAAGAAGAGAGCCAGTTGTAAGCCAGACATGGGAAGAGGACAAAGATAATAGTCCCCAATATCTGTTTTCCTTTCTTCACAAGTAATAGAATTTTCATCAGGAAGCACGGCTATTACAAATAAAGAGTACATTTTCTAGCATCTCGCGTAATTCTGTATAGATATATGCTCAGTTTTGAGTAATAAGATGTGAGCAGAAGTGATACATAAAACTTCCAGATCATGAGCTTAGAGAGGCTGTTGCTGACTTGATAGAGTAGAGATGGCGCACCAGCTGAGATCCATGCATGCGCACTGTCTACACACAAGCCTGTATCCTGACCGAGACAGAAAACCCAGTGAACTGACAAGAACAGCATTTGATTTCATGAAACAGAACATAAGCCTATTTGAGTCCAAAAGTGGAAGGTCGTAACACCCACACACAAAAAAATCAAGCCAGAGGTTTCTAAACAAGGGAATCAGATCACCCAAAAGAATTCCTTTGAACTCGGTGAGACAAATATGCCTTAAGACTCCTGTCATATAATCCAACTGAACACAAAAACACTGAAAATTAAATGTAGGAATTCAAAAAAAACAGGTTCCTATAAACTAGGACATGATCAATGGGCTGTTGTGCTCTAAATTTTACTTCTCCACATTTGCATACAGATATCATTCAGTTAGATGAGTGTGGCAGTCAAATGTTTAACTGATTACATTTATCTCTAAAAACAAATCTGCACCATTCAACCAACAGCTGTGAGCTACAAACTGTTGTAGTTCACATCAAAAGCCACGTTAAATTGGCTATATTTTAAATTGTTCATAATATATTTTCTTGGAATAAACATGGCACTGTAGCTTAACATTTTCAAATCTGCACCGGAATGTGAATCGAAATTGACTACCTGGTGATTATTCAGCTTAGCTGAGCATTTCTAATTCTTAGTGGAAGATCTCTGGGGGTGCATTTTCCAAGCCTGTGCAGAATTAGTTGAATGACTATCCAGAGTTTTAATGGGAGCAATACAGCTAAGAGCTTATATGTTATTTTGAAAGTTTAGGTGCAATTAGTGACCAAATGCAATAACTACTCACTGAATGCTTTCCTTATTCGCTCAAGAAAGTGAAAAGAGAAAAATCGATGGCAGTATCCCCAAAGGATTTTTTTTCTTCGTCTCAATGGCACGTGGAGGTCAGGAGTCAAATTTAAAGGATATGTATCCAGGTTGGGAAAACAAAGAGGAGGACTTGAATTTCTGTCGGATGGAAACTACAATGCCAAGATTACAATGGTATCCCTTACAGTGCAGACTCGCCACAGGGGGTGACCAAGTGAAGAATTGTGGCTTACCAGAGAGAAAGGCTTCTGAAGTGCTGGTGTCAGTGTTTCCTGTAATTTTTAAATTACTTTCTCATTCCTGCCACATTAAGATCTCCTGGATGTATCATAAACTACTTATTGAGGGTGTTCAGCTGGAAAATTGAAAAGAAAGCCTTTCAAGGGTTTTTCCACTCGGAAACAGGTGGGAAGATAGAAAACAGCACTTGATGGTTTCTTTTGTTTCACCCAGTTTAAGCTTTTGAGAGTCTAGTGAGTTTGCCACCTAATAAAAGAATTATTTGTGTACATATGCATTTAAATGAAGCTTGGAAATATGGTAGCAACAAAGGGAAGACTGCTTTTCATAACTTGAGCTGTTCACCTGGAAATGTCAAAACATATTTACCTTCTGAAAAATGTCAAAGCTTAACACTATATGTGATGAACGATGAACGTGCTTTAGCAATCTGTGAAAGCACTGCAATTTCTCCATAAACATTGTGCAATCCAAAAAAATGTTCATGCTAACAAGGAAATATATTAGGCTACACAAAGCAAGAATAAAGACATAATCAAGCAATTCATTTACAGCTTAACCCATCAACCTCCAGCAAATATTTTGCAAATCTTTTCCTGTATCTATATTGTTTCAAGCTACCTTACCTTCCTTCAAGCAAACACCACCTCTACTGTATAAATGAATCAAAGTAGAAGAAAGGTCAGTGTGCAATTTCTTTAAATAGAATTACTGCACATTTAATTATTTTTATCTTAGAGCATGGGCACATAGTTTTGATAAATGAAGTACAAATATAAGTATCTGGCCCCAAATGCTATAGAGTACCATTGAATTTGTGTGCATAAGTAAGCACTACAAGTAAGATGAGAGTAGAGGGAACAGCAAGAACAAAATGCAGAGGTCAGAAAATATAGCACAAATATGGAACAACTAGTGGTTCAATTTTGCTGCATTGCAGGGCGCTAAAGGGTAATTGTGGGGATAGCTAAATTGAGGTCAGATGGTTCAGGGTCTTAAATGTCAAGTGAAAGAGTCTGTGGTTTTCTATAGGTGACACAAAGCAAGTGAAGGTATTTGGGCATGTAAATAACATAAGTAATCTCTTCCTAAAGCAAATTGACCTAGCAGTAACAGGCAAAATGAATTCGGCAGGGGTGATGTTGATTTGAGGTGGGGCATTCAGTAGAGACAGAGTTGAATAGATAGAAAACTATGCTTTCATTCAGTAGAAGTCTCAGGCTTATACAGACATCTACCCAGAGAGCATTCTTTCTGAGAATAGTAAGAAATTATAAATGGATTTGGGATGGTACATGGCAGAGAGTTTAATATAACTCACCACTGTTATTGGACTGGAATGTCCTTCATCAACCAGAACACTATGGCCACGGTTAGTCTTTGGGCCCACTGGGGGGTGGGGAGACAGCACTGGCATGTTTTTTTCTATAGACCATCTTGTGGGCGCTCCCTAAAATAAGAAAGTAATTTAACAAATCGATGCATAGTTAGAAAACTAGTTTAGGTTAGTGCCTATCAGATAAAAAAATACTGTATGACTAGAGAAGTCCATGGTCATTACTTTCAAAATGTTCCTTCTGAGGTCTATCAGGATAGGCAAAAAAAGTTTCCACACTGTACTGGGGAGGTGGTGTGTAGTGATAGGCAGGAAACTGAGTCTGCTTTATTCAAAGAAATAGCTACAAGAGCAGTGTATCCTCAGTTTTAGCAAAAGCATTCATTAATCTGCAGATGACTACAAGAAGCATAATGCTCCTCACTACTCTGATCAGTAGTAGAGAATACCAGAAAGTATTACTTTTCTACCTTAACGATTTATTAAATAGACAGGCGAGCATGGTTCAGCGATTGGGCATCAACCTATGAACTACGAGCTCATGGTTCGATTCCCAGTCAGGGTACATGTCTGGATTGTGGGCTCCATCCCCAGTGTGGGGCATGCAGGAGGCAGCCAATCAATGATTCTCTCTCACCATTGATGTTTCTACCTCTCTCTCCCTCCCCGTTCCTCTCTGAAATCAATAAAAATATATATTTTTAAATTATTAAATAATGCCCTAAGAAAAGGTTGTTTCCATGTTACATAAAAGAAGCCAAAACATACTAGTAGGTCTTTCACTAAGTGCCGCAATAAAGTGAAAATTGTTACAAGTGCAAATCATACAAGGAGGCACTGGAGTGTCTATCACAAACCTTCCAAAGCTGTAACCTGCCCATCTGTCTTGTTAGTGTGCCTGGCACACTGGGTGAGAGTGGATCTCACACCTCTTCAGGCAGCACTAGTCACTCTTTATTTCCAGTAGCCATTTTTCTCCAACAACAGTTCAGCAGTGAATTATAGAATCTATAACTCAGTCCTTGATGTAGGACAATATTGGCAAAGTTGAATTAACCACAAATCTCTACACACTAACTCTTCTGATCTTGAAAAACTGGCCCATCTTCTGTTATTTAACAACAATTTTGTAACAAGATTATCTTTTGACCATGATAAAATAGAAAGATTTGAGTCTATCAGGCAAGAGGGAAACATTACTATCTTATCTGGCAAGTCATTCTACAGAAGCTTTACAAATATTCATCAGTTTGTGAAATGTCTTAGGCCTCACATTTGTAATACGACACGGAAAATGAAGGACAACATGTAAGTTTGAATGGCTCAAGAAATTGAGTAAAACTGCCAACCTACATTGAAACCTTTCAAACATGCCTAATTGAATCTCTGGTCTCTTGATTCAAATTTATATATTTCCTAAGCTTACTTCAAAGAAGAATATCAAATACAAGAATAGAAAACAAACAGGAGATTTTGAAATACCTTGTACAAAATGTCTAAATCTTAAGCTCTTGTTTGCTAAGGTAGATTTTTCCTACCACGTATTCTCAAGGTTCACATTTGCATGAAAATGTACCATTGGATAATTCTTAGAATGCTCTGTTTTCCATCACATCAGAAACATCACCGTTTATTTTTACCTTCTTAAGACAAAAAAAAAAATCCTTAGGCCTCTATCACATATCAGCCAAGAAAATACAAAAACTAAATTCCAGGTCTGAAAAGAATATTTTCAAGTTTTTCTTTGAAAGTTTTCAAGTTTTCTTCGTGCTTTATAAAACATTTTGCACGGGCAGCTCCTATTTTGTCATGCTCTTTTGTAATAATGGTGGCCAAGATTTAGGCTTGGAGAAACCATCATTTGACCTCAGCTATGAGTTATCCCAAAGTGCCCCCAAGAAACTTGAATAATAGCATCATTGGCTTCCAAAATCATAAAATAATATTATGAGATGAAAGAGAGTTATGTGGCTTCTTACCTTAAATCTCTGAATTCGCTCCTTTCTAGCTAAGGTCTCCAGTTTCTTTTTAATTTCAAGCTGATGGTAACGCTAAGCATACGGGAAAAATGGAGGAGAGATTCATATCAATTACAGCAACAATTTTTTAAAAGGAAAATAAGCCTACCAGCTAACCGAGTCTCAATTACCCCTCCTGTCATTGAGATGGAGAAGAATCACCTGCTTTAGTGTGCAAGTGGGAATATATATTGGTACAACCCTTTAGAAAGCCAATATCATATATCTCAGAAAGCCAATATCATATATCTCAGATATGTAAACGTGTCCCTTCCTTTTACCAATAAATTTCACTTCTAAAACTTAGGAGGAAATCTGAATTTTTTTTATATGCATAAGATACTATCTAAATGGCCCAAAGATACTATCTAAAAAGTTTTTGTTGGCTGGCCAGCATGGCTCAGTGGTTGAGCACTGACCTATGAACCAGGAATTTGAGGTTCAATTTTCCGTCAGGGCACATGCCTAGATTGCAGGCTCGATCCCCACTATGGGGTGTTCAGGTGGCAACCGATCAATGATTCTTTCACATCATTGATGTTTCTATCTCCCTCTACTTCTCCCTTCCTCTCTGAAATCAATAAAAATATATTTGAATATGTATATATATATAAATAAAAAATAAAAGGGTTTTTTTTTGTTAGTAGTATCTTTCTCTTCAAAGCAAAAATTCAGAAGCACTATTAACCTTGAAGAGAATGGTTAAGTTTTTGGCACATCCATGTAATGGAATAGAATATAATCATTAAAATAAAGTTATAAATATTTTTTTCCAAAAAAGGAAAATACATGTAATACACAAAGAAAGGAGGATACAGAATTGCACAGAAATGCAATTTAATTTATCAAGTTCATATTATGTGCCTGACCCCATGCTGGGGGTGCATTTTGTGTACATCATCTCTTCCTGCTCTAATTGCTAAATTGTCTTATTTTACAAAAGAAGAAACTGAGGTGGAGGATCATGAATTTTTCCTCAAATCACACAGTGTTTGAATTTTTGGTTGTTGTTGGGTTTTTGTTTTGTTTTGTTATTGTTTTTTATTTTTCACAAAACCATGGTCTTCTCAAAAAAATAGCATGCTTTTATTAATGTATAAATATGAATAGAGACTAAAAGAAAAGGTGAATATGTAAACAGCACTTATCTCTGAGAGGAGGCATTAATGTGGTTATTTTCCTTTTTCAGACTTTCTTATGCTTTCCAATTTTGCTATAATATATTAGTCATGTAATCTGCATATAATTTGGGTTGAAATTACTAAGACACATCTGAGAGCATTGTGAAGTGTTTTTCCTCTGTTCTTGAGCCCCTCCAGCTGCCCTGAGACTCTGCAGACGCAGTCATTCCCTACCTCAGCATCACACTTCCCTTTTCTGTCTCCCCCTTTCCTGTTCTCTCTCCCACTTCTCACCAAACTTGATTAGATTCTATATCAACCCCTTTCCATCTTCCATTTATTCCCAACTCACCAAAGTCTCCCACTCCCACCACCCCTCATCACCACCACCCCTGGACCTGCTTTCACCAAGGCCACCACTGTCTTTGTCCTCTGGGTCAAAACCTAATTTCTTGTGTCCCAGTTCCCATCTTACATAACCATTCTGCCACTTGTGAGAATCTCCTGGCTCAGGCATGTTTTTTCACCACTGGAAGGTTCTTTTCCAGCCTATGTTGTTGTTGTTCTTGATCTCCTGCAATGCACACCCCCCGCCAAGCTAGAAACCGCAGAATTTCTCTGGGCTCCTTCTTCACCCCTCCTCACTCAGCCAGTGCCAGTCTTCCTCCCTCTCCCCTGTCTCTGCAGACAGCTGCATCTCCCCAGTGTTTCAGCTACTGCTGTTAGCTCACACCCTTTGGCAACAGCTTCCTAATTGACCTCCCACCTCCAATCTTTTCCAGCTCATTAATCCATCTCCCACATTTTCAGCAACATCATCTTTCTAAAACAGCTCTGCTCATTTGTTTCAGTCTCCTGCTAAAAAATGTTTCATCGCCTCATCACCTATACTCCAAACCTAGTTCGGAATTGAAGGCTCTCCAGAAACTGGGCCCCAACTTATTGGAGAGTGTCTCTTCCTGCCACTCGTTCAACCAACCCACTGTGCTGTCTGTCTGGCCTCAGTGAGCTTTCCTTCCCATCCGCAACGTCCTTTCATATCTCTGTAATCTCACTCTCTGTAATGCCTTTTTCCTGGTTTCATGTGAGGTCTCGTTGTTTTCAAGGTCCATTTCAAATAGCAGGACCTCTGTGCAGCTTCCTCTGACTCTCACAGAAGGAAGCCACCAATCCCTACTTTTCTGAGCTCAGTCTGTCCATTCCTTTCTTCTAGCATTTGATCACTTTCTACAGTGTTTTTTTTTTTAAATTATATCTTGCAGCTATACATCACAGAGCCTCATAATGATACATAGGTGAGCCTGATACATAGTAATGTTTGTTGCATGAATGAATATTAATGGCCCTAATTAGCAACAGCATCAGCCTAAACTAAATGTGGCAATTTAGACAAAAATAGTCTATTTGTTAATTTATATATTATATTTTGTAATTATATATTATATATTACATTTTTACCATTTATTTAAGATATTTGTTCCAAACTTTAAGAATACACAAAGATGCTTAAATAATAGCATATTTACCAGTTATAATGTGCCAGTTATATGAAAGTTTGAAAAACCTCCAGGATCAAGGCTAATATAGAACTCCGTGCCTACTAATTAAGTTTGAAACTAGGTATAGATTGATTTTACACCGTACTATTTTTTTAAGCATTAGTTATAGAATTGTAACTAATACTTTCATAAGCTAGTGGATTTAGGGGTCATAAAGAGTGATTCTATGTAATTCATGCACATGATATAAGCACAAAATGAGTTCCTAAATTAACAGATCACATACATCTTAACTAAACACAACACTTGCTCAATATAATGGTAGCATCATTTTCAGTGGCACTAAACTTAGTAGTGGTTTACTGATGATTCTACAGTTGTTCATGAATGTTTACTGCACCCACAGGTCAATGGTTTTATGAGCCAGGTTTTCTGATTTATTGCTCTATGTTCAAGCCAAGAAGTGACATGCTTTTTCACAGAGATTAAAATGGTACTGATGCTTGAAACTACAAATTTCATGGTGCAAGGCTAAAATAATTTATCAAGTTAGCTAGATATCCTACTAAAAATGCCATGTCAGATTAAAAAGAAATGTTGTTGATTATAAGTCCATGCTGACCAATGTGGCCTAAAGTAGGAGGGACAGCAGATGTTTCAATGCCTATTCCTTGAAATTTAGCATACGGCTGAGCTTCGGAGCCTTAAAAGAATAACAAATCTGAAATAATTCATGGCAGTGGAATTACTGATATTTAAACAGATGTCACTTTTTTTTAGCAAATGGAAATTGAGGTACAGATGGTGAGGGCGGTTTTGTTTTAGAGTAGCCATTATGGATTAGAAATCTACATTTGTTAAATTAAATATCACAAAGTATATAATGGTGTCCATATTTTCTCACACTGAAATGGAGAAAAGCTTACTTTAGTCTGTTGGCTCCTTGCTACCTAGAGAGATAGAGAGCATTTCTCAGGTCACCTTATTCCATTCTTTTTTAATCAAATACAAGAAGAATGTCTCTGCCTTGGGATACAGAATTACTATTAATTATCATATTAGAAAATATCAGTTATAAAGGAAAGAGTAAAATCTTGTACCTCCATATCAAGGACCTTATGGAAAATAGCCTGGGCTAAGCACTCCCGGATATATTTTTGGTGATCCCTCTTCATGATATTTAGTTTGTATTCTTTTTCAGAAAGTATTCTTCCATTTCTTGTGATCTGTCATGAATAAATAAGACACACATAGAACTACAAAGCAGAAAATGTACTGTTAGTCACCAAACAGGGAGAGTTAGAGAGGCAATGTTTCCTAAGCCTAAAGGAGTATACTACTGTGGTTGATAAACTTTCACTTTTAATAAATATTTCATAAGGCAAAAAAAGAGAAAGGCAGTCCTATATACCCACCACCATGAAAACACACACAGATGGTGCACTTGTTGTTTAAAGCAAGGTTTTCATTAGAGTAGCAATTTTCCCTTGATGGAACCCAGGTGTTCTTTTCATTTCTTTTTTTGCAAGCATTGGGGAGGAAGTGCCGGGTGCTACCATGATACAATGAATAGGAGCAGTGATCACAGGACTGATGATCTCATAGGAAATTTACTTTGAAAGGCAGAACAGGTAAGCTACAGAGGCTCTCATCACTTTGTTTTTAAAATAATTGGCTTCATTACTTTGTCTTCACTCTGCTTTTTCGTCTTCCACTCTCCAGCCCAGAATGTAATAGAATTTGTTGTGGTTTCGATTTTTTTAGATTATGTAGTGCTGCAGATATAAAGTTATTCCAGGTTGGTGTCTATTGGCACCATTGCAAGTCCCAGGAATGGTAGCTTCTGTTTTTCATTTACAGTGACCCTTGAGTAACATGGGGTTTAGAGGGTACCCACCCTCACACAGTCAAAAATCTGCATGTAACTTTTGAATCCTCAAAAATGTAATTGTCCTTCAGTATCTATGGGGAATTGGTTCCAGAAACCCTGATAATACCAAAATCCAGGGATGCTCAAGTTCCCTATGTAAAATGGGGTATATGAATGCATACAGTCAGCTTTCAGCATCCAAAGATCAAAAATAATACAGGTATTTATTTTAAAAAATCCACATGTAAGTGGACGCAGGCAGTTCAAACCTGTGTTGTGTGTTATTCAAGGGTCAACTATTCTTTTCTTTTAATCCTTCCTATGGCAACTTTTTTTTTGTATTTTTCTGTATGTTCTCTAAACAAAGAGTGTTATTTTTTTCTGGATTGTTCATCTTCTTCCTTTCCACTTGATTAAGCCTATTCCTCTTTTCAGGTCTAATGTGCACCCACATGTTTCTCAATTTTGATAACTGTAGTTTTTTTTTTAGCACTGTTGTTGTAACATATTGAAGTGTTGTGATTAAGTTGTGCTACAAGCAATTGACTACTGATAATCTTTTTTTTTTTTTTTTTTTTTTTTTTTTTTTGACGCGGGCCCACACCCAGGCTACAGAATCCGGCTCCGGCCCGCCGAGTGCTGCCAGCACCGCCGCCGCCACCGATGCCATCGATAATCTTTTTTATGAATGCATTTTCCAATGAAAGAAAGGGGTGTGGCTATAGGAAGTACGCTTGAGATTACAATTCAGTCACAGTCTTTAAAATGTGCTGTCCATGGGATATCATGTCATGTGCTCCAATTGGAAAAATAGATTGAGAATGTGCTGCATTGCCTCTTCCCCTGCAGTTAACATGTGTCATTGTTATCTCTCCCCTGGGAGTCCTCTGATCTCTCTAACTAGATTGGAAGTTCCTACAGGGCAAATGCTCTTAAACTTGAACCTGCTTCAGATCACATAGAAGACAATTGAAAAACAGATTAGAAATGTTGATGGGGATTACATTTAATCTGTATATTGCTTTGGGTAATGTGGCCATTTTAATTTGGTACAGCCACAGTGGAAAATAGTATGGAAGTTACTCAAAAATTAAGAATGGTGTTACCATATCAGCAATCCCTTTTCTGGGTATCTTCCTGAAACATTTGAAAACATGTATTCGCAAAGATACATGCACCCCTATGGTTCATTGCAGCATTATTCACCATGGCTAAGACATGGAAACAACCGAAGTGTCCTTCAACAGATAATTGGTATAGAGAAGATGTGGTACATATATACAATGGAATACTTCTCAGTCATAAGAAAAGATGAAATATTGCCATTTGTGACAACCTGGATGGATCTTGAGAATGTTATGCTAAGTGAAATAAGTCAAATGGAAAAAATTCAAGAACCATATGATTTCACTCATATGTGGCATATAAAACTGAAAGCAACAAACAAACAAACAAACAAGAAAATCAAACAAAAGCTCATAGACACACAACAGTATGGTAGTTACCAGAAGGAAAGTGGGGTGAGGGGAGATAGAAGAGGGTAAATAAATGGTGATAGAAGGAGGCTTGACTTTGGTGGTGAATGCACAATTCACATGATGTATTATAGAATTGTACACTTGAAACCTACTTAACTTTATTAACCAATGTCACCCGCAATAAATTTAATTTTTAAAAAACTAATTGATTGGCCTCACCCCATTAACTTCTGACTCAATTGGTCTGGGGTGGGGCTCTAAAATTTGCATTTTCTATCAAGTTCCCAGCTGATTGCTGATTCCAGGACTATATTTGAAAGACTACTCTAGAGAAAGAGCTGGATCTTCCTTACTTGAGTTGCCATGCACATAACCAATGTTCAATTAAGTGCTTGTTAATGATGTTGATAAGTAAATACCAAGTCCTTCCTATTTACACACGAAGCTCACATATTGTTATCCAAAGAAGTAATGTTACTAGTAACCACAATAATTACAGCCATTTATTACACATCTCTTCTTGCCACAACAATCCTGAGGGTATCATCATCTTTATTTTACAATTGAAAAAGCTGGAGCTGACAAAGCTAAGTGATTTGCTCAAGTCTATGTCTTGTAAACGACAGCCAACTTCCAGCCAGACCTGTCTGATAACAAAGCCACGGGAGGCAAAAAGCAAGCTCTCTGGGACGTACCAGCCAGAGTGCCAAGCACATAAACAATTAGAACCGCAATGCATGTCCTTTCAATACCATAGCAACAATAGTTAAGGAAAACCACTGTGTTTTAAGAAGGTAAACTGCACAACTCTTCAGTCCTACTTTCTATACCCACACCCATTCCTTCCTATGGAAAGCTATCACACTTTTTAATGGCTTTACATTACATTTAGAGAAATAGGATTTTTTTTTTGGAAATGATAGTTTTGGAGCTAGCAAAATACATTAATGTATCCATAAACCACCCTAGAAAATGAAACTGTTTTTAAAAATTCAAAGAGAAGTTTGAGCTGTTTGTGTCTTCCACAGCAGATTCTGTGATGGTTGAAAACAATGCACTTTTTCCCAAAGACAGTCAAGTCCTCTCTACCCTTCATCCTTAATAGTTCTTGGCCCATAGACTGTGTTCAATAAATGTGCTGAATAAATGAATGAATAGACAAAGTGAAATATGCTGTTGAAAACTCGGGGGTTTTCCTCAGTGATTTACAAGTTGCCTTAGCAGTCGTTGTGACCTCCTTTCCTATCTTTTAAAAAACAACCTCAACAAGTTAAATCAGAGCTTTGCAAAGGAAGCAATTTTTCTGAAATGGGGGTCAGGGGAGATGTCCCTAATTAGTTCAAAGAGAAAACCAGGAAAGGGAGAGAATTACTGGACTTAATGAAACAAAAGGGCGGGTAGAGCGTAAACCAAAGCTTACCAGCCCTGATCTTAAGAGATGCCGCCTTATCCTTGTATTGTTAAAATATCCAGTCAGGTGTTTGTCGGTAAGACTATTATACGCGGCAAGTAACCTGAAACAGAAAAAATGAAACCATTAAGGTTTTACGAAATGCTGCTTGATAACCAAGGCAATTCTTGACTTTCTCATTCCCAAACTGTGCATAATCTTAGCCAGCCAGCCAGTCACGTGTGCATGTAATAAACAGGTACGATTGAGCACCTACTATTTTCTAGGTTTTATGACAAGAACTGGGAGACAGTCCTGATGTTTATCCTGAAGACAAGTATGAAAATCAGACATGGACAATTAGATTGGTGTAAAGAAATCAAACAATAGAAATAGTCACGGGGACACGGAGCACCACCTCCAGTTGTCAGGGATGTCCTCAAGGAGGAAGCCTGATGGAGAAGATGGGGGTCCTTCAGAGGATGCTTCATTCTCCTGTTACACCTTAAACCAGGGGTGGGCAAACTTTTTGACTCGAGGGCCACAATGGGTTCTTAAACTGGACCGGAGGGCCGGAACAAAAGCATGGATGGAGTGTTTGTGTGAACTAATATAAATTCAAAGTAAACATCATTACATAAAAGGGTACGGTCTTTTTTTTTTTTTTAGTTTTATTCATTTCAAACAGGACGTATCCGGCCCGCGGGCCGTAGTTTGCCCACGGCTGCCTTAAACCCTAACTCACACTTACCTGCACTTCCTCAACATGTTCTCTCGTGTCTTCTGGATCCAATGCACAGTCCTGCCACTGCAAAGGGCTTTCCCTCGCCTGTTGGCTGGTGGCCACCACCTGTGATGCACAAGCATCTCTTCTCCCAGGAAACGTTTCCTGACACACACACAGGGTGTGCTACCCTACCTCCTGCTCCACTCCCCTGCACCCCTGAGGTGCATTACCCATCACACAATATGTTATAGTTTATTTCTTAGTCACTTCTGCTAGATTTCAAGGCCAGGATGGTGTGCTATTCTTGGTATTCCTGTTGGAGTTATTTACTGTGTACTTAATAATGATGTGTTCAATAAATGAAGCCACAATTTTGTTTGGGACTTATTCTTACTGATATAAATTTCTATCTAAGCTTAAGCTCAGCAGTTTAAACTTAATTACCTCATATATATCCAGACAATTTCATTAATTCCAGAACCCGCCAAAAAATTATTGATCACTTTTGATTTTTAGGGTCCTCCATCTTAAGAGTTAAAAGAAGACAAACTGGTTCCTTGACTCCATGCTCTACCTCAGTAGATGGTCAATTTAAGACTGTAAGGAAAAGTTTGTAGCTATTTTTTCTTAGTTTTAACATATAGTTTATTAAATATTACTACCTGACAAAAGCACATAGGCATATATACATGCATGTATACATGTATGCAAATATGTGCATCCATACATATACATATATAAACACGAGTGCATGTATATATAGAGACCAAGACAGAGAGAGATAGGCAGAGAAAGAGAGAACACAAGCCTAAATACAGCCCTAACATAAAGCTGTCTTTAAAAAATACATATTCTATTACCTGTAACAAAGATTTACAATTTGTACATTTTACAAGCAACTGATCCTTAACTTATTCCAATACCAGAACAGGGACTCATAGAGAGAGTCAAGTAGATGTCATTAGCAACCCTTTTATTTAGCTGTTTGCACTGCCTTAATTACGTGGAGATGGCATTGTGACCTTTTCCTATCTCTTTTCTCTTTAGCGCTCATCTCGGCAAAGTTCCGTACTGTCAAATGGTAAGGAAATTTTAACTTTGTGCACAAAAGAGACTGAAAGGCAGTGACAAAGCCCAGAAGCCAAGGTGCCACGTGAGGGTTGCAGACAGATGAACCAGTGTGGAAACCATTATTTCACTGGGTTTATGTAAAAAGACAACCCAAGGGCTCCAGTAATGCATATACAAAACGAGCGCCGATAATGCTTTGAAACCATCTTTTAAATGAACTGTCTTGGTCTCCTATAGTTCATCAAAGGTTTCCTGTCTCCAAAAGGTCAGCATCGTATCCCTTACCCTTTCTGAATCTCAGAATATCTCTTCAGCAACTCATTTCAGAAAGGTGAGCAGGTGTCTCTCAGTCCTAACAATCATGATTCCACAGGTCACAGATTCTTCAGATAAATCATTAGACTGATATCACATACAGCCTTTTGTCTGCTTTCTCAGCTCCAGGTGTGTTGTTGTTGTCTTTAAATAAATGGTTTTGGAGTAGCTGTGAGTGCTAAAACCCTGATTAAATGAAGTAGGGTCAAAAAGATGGGATAACATGGACCTCAATTTCCCTACTGACTGAGAAAATATGCCCTTCTTTTAATCCACCCTTTGTAACTCATTAAAATATTTAGGTGCTAATAAAAGTGCTTAGCCATCTTTGGCACCCACCTCATTTCAATTCTACTCTCTCAGGCTTTTACTAAATGAACATGTATGCATAATGCCCCTCCACTCTTACAGGTCAAATGGATCCAGTTCAATTGAAACCTTTGCACACACCTGTTTTCATACCTTTCCCTATTTAGGAACAATTAAGGGTTCAGGTCGGGATGCCATTTGCAAAGCAACTCTTTCCATGACTATTAACACATGATTTGAGGAATAACTAACTGGATCTACCCAGGCATCATTCCTTTATCACACAATGCCTGAATTATTTTTTTTAAATATATTTCTATTGCTTTCAGAGAGAAAGGGAGTGAGAGAGAGATAGAAACATCAATGATGAGAGAGAATCATCAATTGGTTGACTCCTGCACATCTTCTACTGGGGATCGAGCCGGCAAACCCAGATTTATGGACTGACCGGGAATCAAACCATGACCTCCTGGTTCATATGTCGATGCTCAATCACTGAGCCATGCTGGCAGGGCAATGCCTGAATTATTTTTAACTGGAACTTTAAATAAATGAATTGTTTGATAAGAAGAGTAGATTATATACAGATTTAGTAAAACGGTTGTTACAGATTGTTTGTCCCTGCTCCCCCACCCCCAAATTTCTATGTTGAAATTCTAACCACAATGTGGTGGTATTAGGAGGTGGGGCCTTTGGGAAATGATTAGGTCTTGAGATCAGAGCCTCATGACTGGGATTATTGCCCTTTTCAAAGAGACCCTATAGAACCCCCTTGTTCCTTCCACCATGAGAAATGGCCATCAAGAAAAGGGCTATCTATGAACCAGGTAGTGGGTCCTCACCAGACACTGAGTCTTATGGCACCTTAACCTTGAATTTGCCAGCTGCTAGAACTGTGAGAAACAGGTTGTTTAGGCCATGCAGTCTATGGTATTCTGTCTTAGCAGCCAGGACAGACTAGGACAGTAGTCCATACAAACATTTCCACCGTGTCCATGTTAACATCATGCATGTCCTGACCATCAAACCTCCTTCAGAGGAGATGGTAGTACTTCACAGTACTGTGGTCTGTCTGACCCTTTCCAGTTGCTCCACTTCGTGTGGCTGGGCACGGGCTTGAAGCCTCCCTTGCTGTTATTCAGTTACAAGAGCTTCACTGACCCAGTCACAAACGTAGAGCTGCTTCCGCCTTTGTCCTCTGCATTCACTGCCACCGTTTGTCTTCCTCCCACCCTCCACTCTTTTCTTTGCTTTCTTGCCTCAGTGGCCCACTGAAGTACCTCGCCCTGGGCTTGGTGATTGTGCTGCTCCTTGGGCTCTCCACTTCCTCTGTAAGTCACTTTCAAATCTGTTGTCAAAGCTGGACTTCTTGGTCACACTGCCTCAGTCCTGCCATCCTCTCTTGCTCCCCTCCGTAGGATCAAGGACTGTGCTGGTTACTCAAAGGCCATGCTATTCACACCGAGTCCTACAACGTACTGGCCAGACCAGTCTAACTGGTCAATGGGATGGACAAGATTATTTACTCACCACCTCCCCACCCCCCACCCCAAACCCCCATTTGCTGGGTGGAGAATGACCCACTGTCTGGCTCAATGCCTGGAGAAAAGTCCTCCAGGAAACAGATGCACACCCACACCCTGTGGCGCCTGAGGGTTAGAGTTGTGGCTGCTGAGTCACTGGGGGTGCTGCCTTCCCAGCAGCAGCCTCTCCATACTCAGTCCTGAAAACCCTGCCCCCCACCATGTTGAATATCTAAATGGGGCTCTGAAGTAATGAAGTCGCGATTCCTATCAGACCCTCCATCTGCCCGCACAGAGAGAGCATCTATCCCATAAAAACCCCAGCGACTAGGGGAGGCACTGCAATATTACTCATCACAAACGTTTCTTGAGTACCATTTTCACGGCATGCGATGAAACACTGGGACTGCGAGATGGCACAGATCCTTCACTAAAGAGCCCCAGTCCAGTGGGGAGGTGTGCATGTGCAGACAGAGAGAGTGTGTGTGCACTTGGTTTCTTCCTGTGTTATAGGTCAATTCATTCATAAATGGTTACTGAGTGTCTGAGTGTCCCAATATCAGTCTCCATCCCACTCTGCACATCACAAACCACTTTCACACACAAACTCTTACTTGTTTTCTTCTAGGTCCCTGCAATGTGAATACCTATTACATATCTTCTACCTTCCTAAAATGGAAAAGCTCCAAAACAAGATTATTGCCTAATGTTAAGTCCATCCTAGGCAAACCTAGGGTTAAGGTGTCGTGGGCACACTAATAGAGGAATTCTGTGGCCTTCTCTCCCAGCACTGCCTGGCCCCACACTGTCTACCCTTGTGGAGAGCGAGGCCTGCAGTGGTTCAGACTCCAGCTCCAGTTTGTTAACGTAAAAAACCATTGAAACCTGTAAAGAATTTTTGTGAGTTTATTTGAGCCAAACTGTTGACATATGCCAGGAAGCAGAACCTCAATGAATTGAGATAATGCTCTGGAGAATGGCAGGTTACATCTGTATTTATACATTGCCATCAAGGGAAATAGGTGTGTTACATGAAATCCATTGGTGATAGACTAGAGAGGCGGGAGAAAGCAAATCAGGGAAACCCCTGGGATTGGATAAAAAGTAAAATGATAGACACATACTTAGGTGGGTGTAGGAACAATTAACATAACAATGAAGGAATTTGTGGTATCTCTCCTGGAGCCCAGACACATTAGGTTGTGCCCCAAGGGGTCCAGAAAAAGAAAGGAAGTTACAAGTTACCCAGACATTTCAAGAATATGTTATTATAGATGCAAAAAAGACACATAGGCTCAGTTAAGGTAAAGGTTGACCTTGTCAGTGAAGATACTGGCCTAGGATGTAACTGCCCACCATAACTGCTTTTAGTTAAAATTTAATTTCAGACCATCCTTTGTGGTTATTGAAAGATCAGACAGAGGCCAAAAACCAGGACTACAGGCTTTATTAGAGGAGAAGCACCTGCCAGGCTGTCTCGCAAGGGGAGAACAGCAGCACGTGTAGAGGCGGACACACCTTTTGAGGGGTGGAATGGGAAGGGGTGGGGGCTTAGTGTACTCAGGGCACACTGATTGGTGGTTTACTGTATAGTCCATATAGGAACAAGGGCTTAAGGTATTTGGCAGGTGTAGATTGGTGGTCCAATGTATAGTCCATATAAGGTACATGGGTTAGTCACTCAGGTATTTCCGGGCTGCAGGTTATGTCATAGTCTGCCCACCAGTTGGGGGAAGGGAGAATCTATCAGTTACTTTAGGTGTCTGAGTTTGCAAGACCACCATGCAGGCCTTCCCTGAGCTTGTCAGGTTAGCATGTGGCCCCTTTCGTCCACAAGTTCAATCCTGTCTCCACCATTTGCTGCAACTGCAATGGGAGCAAATAACCTACCCTCCCTCCACCTCAATGGTTCTACTTGCCACAAAACACCCTGCAAGTGGTTATTTATGCATTCTTTATGAAGAGGACGCTTTCTCTCCACTCCCTTTTCTCCCAAGCCATCACTAGAATCACCTTCAGAAGTCCCTTTGCAAACCATATATTTGATGAGGAGTTAATATACAAAATATATAAGAAATTCATAATGATGGAAAAATGTGAATCATGAAATATTCATGAAGAAATATTATTCTACCTAGTAAAGAGATAGAAAAATTTTAAATGAAGTTTCTTATAGACAAAAATTAACAAATAAATAACTTCCATTTATAAATAGCTATAATATTAACATAAAATCAATGTGCTAATATCTTTAAATCTTCTTATTCTTAAATATATTATCCTACCTAATAATAGACAAACATGGTAATTAACTGTACCTTCGCTACGCCTCCCATTGGCTAATCAGCACGATATGCAAATTAACCACCAACAAAGATGGCGGCTAATTTGCATACTGCAGGCAGGGCAGGACAGCGCCATCCTGCCTGCCCTGCTGCCATCTGGGCCTGCTATCTGTGACCCGGGGCGGTGGGCGTCCATGTGCGACCCAACCTGGGGCGGCCAGGTGGGGTAGCAGCGATCCACCTGCCCACCCAGGCGTTCTGTGTGTGACACGACCCAGGGCGACACCCTAACCCCCAGATCGGCCCTGCCATGTGCGCAACCCGGGGAGGCGGGGCAGGCACCGAGGGATCAGGCCTGCCATCTGCCACCCTGGGAGCGGGCCTAAGCCAGCAGGTGGTTATCTCCCGAGGGGTCCCAGACTGTGAGAGGGCACAAGTGGGGCTGAGGGACACCCCCCCATCTCCCCTCCCCCGCCAGTGCACAAATTTTTGTGCACTGGGCCTCTAGTATGTATATATTTCTACAATCTGTTTTATACTGCAGGTTTCCTTAACAAACTTGTTCAGGGAGAATATAAAAATCATTTTGGACATAACCAGTTTTATTAGCTCAAATTGTGACTTAGGCCGTTTAAATTAATGAAGTTTGTGTAGTTCCTATTGCTGCTGTACAAAAGGATCACATTATTACCCCATAGTTCTGGAGGACAAAAAGTCCAAATGGGTCTCACTGGGCGGAAACCCAGGTGTCGACCGGGCTGCATTCCCTCTGGAGGTTCTAAAGGAAGAATTGTTTCTCTTTCCTTTCCCACATTCCAGAGGCTGTGTGATCCCTTGGCTCCCGGCCCCTTCCATTGCTAACGCCCTCGATGGCAGGTCGTCTTTCTCACGGTGCCATCTCTCCGGGTCTGGCTCTTCTGCTTCCCTTTTCCTCATTGAGGGGCCACTGTGATTACTTCCCTTGGGTCCATCCAGACTGACCCAGGACAATCTTATTTTAAGGTCAGCTGATTAGCCAGGTTAATTTCCATCTGCAATCCTAATTCCCCCTGCTACGTAAAGTCACCTAGTCACCTGTTCTGAGGATTACAGCAGGGGCATGCTTCAGGGGTCATTATTCTGTCTACCATGGATTTTTCTTATATGCCAGATGCGA
Organism: Myotis lucifugus; assembly: GCF_000147115.1. NCBI lineage: Eukaryota > Metazoa > Chordata > Mammalia > Chiroptera > Vespertilionidae > Myotis > Myotis lucifugus. The sequence continues at coordinate 1,629,330 of NW_005871073.1, forward strand.
GGAAGCAGAAACACTGGGCACTGAATGTGCTGGTTAGTTGGCTGTCACACACATTGTCTAGTGATCAGTCATGCCGGTGACCCCCACTTTCCAAAAAGACACTTCTCGGACAGAGAAAGACAGTTTTAGAACCACACCAAGATGTACAAAGCAAGTTGGAGCCTACCCACCCTGCTGATCTAATCTCGATGTGCCAAATGTGAGCTCTAAAACAAATGAACAAGAGGTAGTCTAGGAGCACTTTATTTTTCCTCACAAGGATAAGAGTACAGAGGTAACTTACTTTATCTAATATGCAAAAAGACACATTAGTCCTTAGTATGTAGTTATATTCATGTGAAATATCATTTATTCAGCATTTAACATATTTCATTAAATTCCCATATTATATGAACACTAAGCAAGAAAACATTTTGCCAATTACACTGTGGCATGCCATTGATGGTAAGCTGCAAATTATTTCAATAATGTTAAAATGTGAAAACAATCATCTTAGTACTGATGAAATAGGTTAGCATGCATGCTTGCTACTGCATGTATATAGATATGTCTGGGGAAGAAAAAAGGCATATATAAGAATATGGCAGGGTCCATACTATTAAGAACCTGAAAATAAGATTAGAGAGAAAGATTTTATGCATAAAACAATTAGAAAGCATACAAAAAGTATATTTAAAAAGCACTAACAGTGGTGTTTTGGAACTGGCTCATATTGGCTCCTATAAGATAATAGTTAAAATTTTCAGGAATTTTGTAAGCCATTGCTAGCTTAAAATTGGCCATCATGGGAGTATTTACACCTTAGAAACTGGCAAACATTACAAGTCAGGGCTCTTTTTTCTTTCTGAAAAGCTAGTTTACCAGCACACTACTGACTAAATGTAAAAAGTCTGTGTCAAGCCCTAGCTGGTTTGGCTCAGTGGATAGAGCATCGGCCTGCGGACTGAAGGGTCCCAAGGTCGATTCTGGTCAAGGGCATATACCTTGATTGTGGGCACATCCCCAGTAGGGAGTGTGCAGGAGGCAGCTGAATTGATGTTTCTCTCTCATCAGTGTTTCTAACTCTCTATCCCTCTCCCTTCCTTTCTGTTAAAAATCAATAAAATATATTTTTAAAAAATAAAAAGTATGTGTCAAGATATATCTCAGGGGGAAAAATAAGATGATTCATTACATGAGTCAACATACAGAAGTATGCTTTACATACTTTTAATCCAGAAATTAATTTTTTGGTTACAATATTTGACCAAAGGGGCTTATATACACATTCAACCATTTCCTATCCCTAACAAATAAAACACAAGGACTCTGGCAGATACATTGACATTTCTCAGTGGCATTTCAATCAAAAGATTTTATGCAAGATATCTCTTTACATCGCCACAAATGGAAAATTTCAACTCTCCTAGCAATCTGGAAAAACTGATTACACCATTTTATATTTAACAGAATCAAGTGAGACTTAGGTGAATGAGCACAGTTTTATTACTGAAAATGAAAAACCTAATCGAGAGGTGCTTTGCATTTCAGAGGTCACTAAATCTGTGCTTTGTAGAGACTGTGACAGTGTTCAAGAAGGGCTCACATCAGTCCTCCACTACCACGGCCAGCTTCTAGCGACGGCAGTCAGGTAAAATGTTTCTGCCACAGGTGCTTGTATTGGGAAAGCAAGTTAAACAAATCACAGGCTACTGTGGCTTGATTGCCTTTATGTTGCAGTTCACAAGGAATGGAGCTCCATCCCTCAACCCAAAGGCCTCTCTCATTGTCCATCAGAAAAGATTTGCAAGTATCCACTGAATTACGGCTCTCAGAAGGAACTCATCACACTCAAGCCACTCAACCACGTCTAAGATTTTGAATCTCAGCAAGATTCTAAGCTAGGAAGTTAATAAAATCTAAATTGAAATAAATTCCCCAAATAAAATATCTGGAAACTGCACAGGAAAATTAAGCTTCTCAGCTTTCTATCTCTAAAACTGCCTGTCTATTATTGATGAGAAACAAAATTTAGGAAATATGTGACCAGATACTTTCATCCTTAAGAGGTACGATTTCCCTGCAATTAAAGGCAAAGAAATCTATATCAAAGATGTCCTTCCCAAAGTAAATTTGATGAAATAAAAAAGATGGGATTTGAATTCAGAAGTCTTGAGGTCAGATTCTAATTCCACCCCTTACGGATGGATAATGCTGAAGACTTCCATCTTTGCCCCTTACAATGATCACCATGACCTACAATGTTGTGACTACTTCCTGAAGTGACTGATCTAAGTTTACTGGTATGGAGGTGTATTTTCTTGGAGCTACTGCATCACTGGGTTATAGAAATTATGTGGAAATGACCACATAAGATCTAGCCAACTCCCTCATTTTATATTCAGGAAACTGAGTTTCATCAGCAAACTCAGATCAAAGACCTCAAAGACAATGCTATAGTAATTCCCACAGAACTCTACCCATCCCTTTCTGAGGGTCCTTGTCTCACTACCTTCCACCAGAGTTTCTTTCCTCCATGTTTAATCACTCCCTTTAATTTCATATAAGATTTCTTCCTGTGTCCTTCCCGAAAGGTACAGTATGGAGCCATGCTTACAGCAAACACTCAGCCGATATTTGTGAATTAATGAATAAATCAATTAATGGAAACAACATATATTAGTACAATTCTTTGACACATATCCTTAAAAACAAAATCCATGTGTAAGGATCACATCCTTTCTTCTGCTTCAGGAAATAACTGAAAACAGTCTACAACAAAAGAAATTTAAATGCATACTTTAAATATTTTGTCCTTTTTAAAATGCAGAAGGCTCAGTGTGGATGAGCATGCTGACAATGTTAGTTTTGTTTTTGTCACATAAGTGCCTTTACAGTGTACTCCGAAGTTTCATTAGAAGAAAAAGTTTCCATGGAGGCAGAAACAAAAAAACAAAAAAACACAGCCTTTTGTGGAAACTTGCAGAAAGACCAATACAGAAGAGCAATTGACACAAGGGTCAATTATTTACCAACCCTTTATAAGAAAACTCTGCCACTGAAAATTAGACCATGAGTCTCTGCTGCCTGCCACTTTATGAAGGGTGACTGAACTGATATCATATAAATGATTTTATATTCCATTCTTCATTCTTTTTTATTTGCATCCAAACCAGCCAGATCTCAGCAATTATGCTAAATATTGATTTACAATTTCATCTATTCTAATGATGCAGCCAGATGAGAACCATAATATTATTTTATTTATAGCCTTAATATGATGGTTTGAAGTGACCAGTAAAAACAAAACTAATCTCCGACGGTGCTGACTGCTGGCAAGATGGTTTTGCACTGTTCACAGATGCGTCCATAGGAAAGCAGTGCGTGGGAGTCAGTAGCTCCTGCTCACAAAGATGGGCCATTTCCCTATAATATGCTCTTCTTTGGACACTTGAGAATCTTACATCTTTGAACAGAAAATAAAAACTATGGCCACTTAAAAATGTGCATTAAATAGAAAAGTAGCATCCAAATTAAGAAAGGTAAGAAGGCTATTTGGAGCAAAGGTGACAAAAGGAAAAGTTCTGGAAATCAATTGTTTTCATCTGTAGCATTTACTGATCACTTAAATTTCTGTAGGACACACAGTACACACTTATATGACATTCACTGTATTTTTTAATTCTCAAAACAAACCTGCAAGGTACTATTATCCTCCCTTGTCATAGATGAGTAAACTGAGATATAGCTCACAACTAGTTCAAGAGAGACCCAGGATTCAAATCAGAGACTATTCTGCTTTAACTACTAGCTGAATTGTGTCCTATGAAGTACAGTCAAATGTCCCTCAGAGGTCAGCCTGGAGAAGGAAAGACATGTAGGGAGTCAGAGAAGTGGGTGGTTACCATGTGAAAGGTGCTAAGAAGGCAGGACCATCACAATGAAACTATAGGGATGGTATTTTCACTCAATAAAAGAAAATTGTTTAAAGAGCAAAGGGGTGACCTGTAGTATTGTATGCCCAAAGGTCCTGGAATTGTATGGTTTTATGGCAGCAATGGAGGGTTTTAAGCGAGGAAATGAGATGAATTATATGTTCTCTCTTTTTGACACCTATATCCTCCTGCTGTGTCTGGAGATGGCAGAGTATGGTAGTTAGGAGTTTGACCTCTCAAGTCCAATATCCTGAGTTTGAATCTTAACTGGGTTGTTAAGTAGATTAGCAACCAGGGGCAAGGTGCTTAACTTGGATGTGCTTTACATCTTCCTCTAAAAATGGAAATAGTCACAGTGTTACTTTAGAAAGTTATTTAGAACATTAAATGAGTCAATCTGTATAAAGCACTCAATAATTTACATAACACAGTAAATGCTCAATGAATTTTAGGAAGTTATCATTGAGTATACACCTCCGCTCCAATCATCAATTTAAACCCAAACTGAAATAATTCTATGCAGGTAACAGTAACTACTTTTTAAAGGCTTCTACCATGAGTAATTTCTTTCCATATTTAACTTTCCCCATTGGCAGAAAGCCTTCCTTGAAAGAGACAACACTTAAAATCTATCTCTCCCTATTTATTCCTCAAAGAGTGGTTACTCATTATCCTCTTAGGAAGAAGCTCATGAAAATCTGACCACTATGTTTTTAAGTCAGAAAGACAGGTTCCTTATGTACCCTTATCTAAATATTTTAAATTTCATGAGGGTGTTAACTTGGTCCTATTCACTAGGGCCTAGTATTCTAGTTACACAGAACAATGTCTGGAATGTATTTTTTAATGTTAAAAGTAAATAAATATTGTGTGGTTTGTTTTTTTTTTAATCTTCAAATGCCTTTCTAGCTGTCAATATCCATTGTGAGTTAACAAATTAGAAAAGTGCGGTCTTTTAGAGAAGGTCTGAAAAACTTCCATGTTATTCTATGTATTCCCATATTAAGAACTGATTTAAGCAAAATTAATAAGTAGGTGAAGGTTGCCTTGCATACACCCAACCTTCCTTCCCTGTGTTTTATCTCACTCCTGACAATTCTTCTCTACATAGTAATCCTTGGTGTTGTCAGATTCTTCCTCCTCCTCCCCCCACCTCCTTCTCCTGCTTTTCCATACTCACCTACTCTCAGGAAAGCAAATGTCTGAATTGTTCAGCACACATACTGAAATTCAGTTGAGGTGCAAGATGTTTATTAGGGGCCAATATTTGTGAAAGGAAGAAAGTGGAAGCAGGATTGCGCAGAGGGAGAAGTCAAGATGCACAATAAACGAAGCACAGCCTTGGCCAAGCTGAAGTGGCCAAGCTTCTGTCTATATCCCTCCATGCTCAGTCACCTCTGAGGGCTGCCCAGGAAGGATGTGACCTTGGACCAGGTAGTACTCTGGAGCGAAGGCAGGCCCTGAAGATGCTGACAGCTGGATAATCTACAGGCCACTATCTGCACACGGGAAGCAAGTCCTTCCCAGACCAGCCAACTTGCACTACACAAACACAAACAAAACAAAACACAAACAAAACAGCAAAAAGAAACAGCCACCAAAGAAGATCACAACAATAAAATACCAGGTGTGTTCGGTGAGGAAGGGTAACAAATTAACCTCTTTAGATATCTTCTCAGTTCTCTAAAATGTAATTTTTATGTGCATAGTGAGGTTTAAAGTAGTAAGGACATCTGGTCAAAGGTTAAAGAGGTTGACTAAGTTTTAAATGATCAATCATTAAAAGACAGGCCCCATCATATTTTCACCAGTCCTTCTGCCATTCGTCAGTGTCAAAGTAATGATGCAGCTTCCTGAGTCTGTCCCGAATTATCAGATTAGATAAGAAGAATAAATATGTTAGAGAAGTACAAACATTCATGTTTCTTAGAATTCTCAATTATCCATATTATGGGTTCTTAAAAGGGCAACCTCATTCTTGGATTATGCAGAGGTGGGTCAGTGTTAATTTTCTTTGTAAAAATACACGAATTTAAGAACAGGTTACCATTTAAAATGAATTTGTTTAATTGAACAAGAAAGTGATTTATGGTCTGAAAGCTAATTTCCTCATCTTCCCTCCCAATTAGTTTAGGATATCTCTGTTTATTTTGAGCTGTTTGTTTTATGTGTTTTTGGCTGATGTACTTTAAAAGATGAATCCTAAAGATTTAAAGATATGTTAAGTAACTTTATTGTAATAATCATTTCATAATATAACCGTATATAAAAGTGTCACATTGTACACCTTAAACTTACACAGTGTTATTTGTCAGTCATATCTCAAGAAAGCTGGAAAAATAAAACTAGGGGGAAAAATTAAGCAACATGTCCTCTGCACCAACATAAAAATAAATATACAATGGTTGCCATTCATCGATTCTCTAGCACGTGCCAATGTTTCTACATGAAAGGTGTTTTTTCCCCTCCATTTTTTGAAAGAGTAAAGTGAGGCACAGAGAAATTAACTTTCCTCAGTTCACCTGAGGCAAAACTGAGATTCAAATCTAAGTCTTTCTGACTCCAAATATATTACGCTTCCCACTATAGCATGCTTATCTCATAATTTTTTAATGGAACATTGATTTTTTCTTTTGGAATTTCATTCCATTTCATTTAGAAAAAGAAAAAAAAAAGAAAGAAGAGAAAATTGCAGACAGTTCCAATCCTTCAGACACTTCAAGCCCTTCATCAAGTCTCCTGTGAAATGCTGCCTCTCCACACTCCCCACTACAGTTTCTAAAATTCCCGTGGCTCTGACTCCCAGCGTCCTTGCTTGAGCTCCCCTGCACCCTGACATAGGGGACTTGGTTCCTGCTCCATGCTCTTGCATTTGGCTTTGTAACATCAGACTTTTCTTTCTTCCTTCCTTTCTTCCTTCCTTCCTTCCTTCCTTCCTTCCTTCCTTCCTTCCTTCCTTCCTTCCTTCCTTCCTTCTTTCCTTTCTTTCTTTTTATTTCTCTGAGCCCATCTCCTCACCAAGGACTGGAGCCTCAAAACCCCTCTTCACAGTCTGCAGCCTGAGGTCAGCCTGACCCACTTCCTGTTCTGGAAGATTCCAGCCTGGGTCAAAGCTCTAAGTCTCAAGTTTTAGAGGGGGAAAATGTAGGAACGAAGAGTAACAGTTATAACCTATGTAAATCCTTATGAATTGCGGTGAAATATGAGAAAAAAATAGAATCACCCACTTCCACACGACTTGTGAAGTAAATAATAAATGCTATTATGGTTTATGCCACTATTTGTTTGGGTTTCTTTTACTTGCAGTTGAACATATTCCTAATTGACATAATCATCCTGCTGCCCCCAAACCGCAAAACTCAATGAAGGTCAGTGACTTTGAAAAATTTATTTTAACAACTCCCTACTCGTGTTTTGTTTCAAGAACTCAAATGAACTGGAAGCTTGGTGACTAGCACAGAATAGGCACTCGGTAGATACTAATTGAATGAATGAGCAAAAAATGTACTCTTGGAACTTGTCATAAATGATCACTAAGATAGGAGACATATGTCAGCGATTATTGAGCTAAGTTTAGGTCATTGTTCTGGAGCTTCATGAAGGAGCAAAATATGTAGAGAGTTGTGGTCTTCACCCTCAAAGGTTTTGTAGTTTGTAAGGGAAAGATAAAGATGACTGGAATGGGAGGGGGTGTGTCTATATGATATCTTTTGGTGTAACTTCAAAACAATGCATCTTAGAAACACCTTTTCAAACAGTGTTGCTTCATTAGCATAGCTTTAAGAATAGGAATGATCCAGAGGAAAATGGAGAAGAAAGAAAATACAAAAATACTAACTATGATTATTTATGGATGGTAGGATTTCAGACAATTTTATTTTCCTCCTTGTATTTTCCTGCTCAAAGTAGAAATTTTTCAAAATACAGATAAGTACAAGGAGGAAAATAGAAAACCACTTGTATCCTTAGTACCAGAGGTTTCAGATCCCTTCTAAGTTTATTATTCTAATTTAAAGCAGCTTATTTTTATTTGAATCTAAACAACAGAAACAATATTATTGTAAATATCTTGAAGCAAGACATCAAGAGAAACAACTTCTCAATATGAGAGCCACATAATATTCACAAATATAAAATATTACAATATTGTGTATAGAGAGAATACCAAATTAACTGCTACTATAAAACAATGATTCAATTCAACTGAAAATCCTTAGTTTTTAATGCTGTTTCATAACTACTATGTGCAATTTATATTGCCTGTTTAGTTCCCTGCTGTTCCTTCCCTGGCTTCAATATTTTGCCCTAAGAATTCTCATTAATTTATATGTTTATTACTATTATAAGAAAATAATAAGAGTCACTGAAAAATGGATCACCAGCTTAAAATGTTCAATTTTCTATCGAAACTAGTGTCACCCACTGAGAGGTGGGGAGTAATTTGATTACTAATCAGAGTTAACAAAAGAAAAGCTCAATACTTACCAGTAGAGATCATTGATGTATTGTCTTAATTATTTCTCCTCACTAATCCTTTAATCATATCTTCTATTTGCTCTTATTTTTATCTCCCTTTTGAACTTTTGGCTTCCAATCTCCACCCCCCATGACCTCATATTCTCAAATCATGTATTCTCAATGACTCTGCATTTCCCATAAAGACCATCTTCAGCTTTTGCAGGACCAAGTAATAAAGAGCATCAGTGGTTGCAAATAATTGTATTAATGTGCTAGGTCTGCCCTTACAAAGTATCACAGACTGGGTAGCTTAAACAACAGAAATTTATTCTCTCACAATTCTGGGAGGCTATGAATCCAAAATCAAGGCATCAGCAGGATGAGTTTCTTCTGGGGGCCATGAGGGAAGGATCTGTTCCAGGCATCTCTCTTTGGCTCACAGATGGCTGTCTTTTCCATGCATCAACACAGTGGTCTTCTATCTGTGTGTATGTGTGTCCTAATCTCCTCTTTTTTTTTAAGGACACTGATCATATTAGATTAGGGCCCAACCCACCAACCTCATTTAACCTTAATTACCTCGTTAAAGACCTCCAAATACAGTCATATATGAGGTACTGGGAGTTAGGGCTTTGATATTTGAACTGAGGTGGGAGGCAAAATTCAGCCCATAACACAGGCATAACCAGAAATGTGACCAATTTAAGTATGTAGCGTGGACTTAGACAGAAGAAAAAAAGTACATGTTTGCTGAGTACAAAGAACCCCAAGCTGCTACACTTTGATTCTGAATGATCTGATCTATCAAACAGGAAAGGATCATTGGTGACCCATCCTAAAAGGGGAGCAGATATCCTCAGGATCTTACCACATTCGTGTAGAGAGTTGGGATGGATGAAGAGAGGTTAACAAAGCTCTCCAATGAAAGCCCCCAGAGCATGGGGAAAAAGAAAAAAAATTGCAACTCACAATAATCTACCCATAGACTAGAGTTAACCATACGAAAGGGATAGGGAAATAAGAGTGGGAGTGAGAGGAGACCTGCAAGAAAACAAGAAGTTGTTAAGGAAACCAGAGTCCTACATCTACATTTTAAAATGTTTTTCACTTTTAAAGTATCATTCCTGTATGTTTGTGTGGTTTTTGTATGTTCTTATATTTCACTGTAAAAACAATGACTTGACAACAATTCTCAATAGACTTTTAATCCTAATACCTGAGACAGAGTTTCAGTAAAGCATGATTTTTAAGATGCATCTCCTGAACTTGTCACCTCTTTTTCTCTTTTCTCCAGAAAAACACTAATCCAGAAAGACAAGCTCTCAGGTGATTTACTTAAACCCAGATATATTTTCTGATAAAACAAAATGCAATAATGCTGTTGTCCGTGAAGGATACGTTCCCTAATTGGGACATTTGCAAGAAGACAGCGATCTAGAGCTTCTGGCGAGTAAAAGAACCAAGTAGCTTCTGCTCAGCTGAAGACCAGAGGTATAATGGAGTCCTAGCTTACATCTGGGTTGACTTTCTCAGTCAGTACAAGATGCAAACATACTATGTAGTCAAAAATATCCTTAAACGTCATTAATTTAACCCCAAAAAGTACAATACACATGGATTTGTTTATACCACTCTACTCAGTAATTCTTTGCATGCTTAAGTTTGATAATCATGGAGATCGGCCAAAGCAAGGAACTAAACAAAAATCACAATGTAGTATCTACACACTAAAATAATTAATTCTCTTTTGAGGGCATTGTACAAGTCTTCTCCAAAGCAATCAGGACTAGTAGTTGATCATTTAAACAAAAAATTAAGTTAATGAAGTTAATGTATATAAATACATCCATCTTAAATAGTTTAATTAAAAGCATAAATATATATCCACACACTATTTTTATTTTTAGTGCCAAGGGTTTTACTTTGAACATGATTTAATTAATTGTCCTCTTTATCCTTTTTCCTTTTTAAATATAAATCATACACATATCATTTGGGATTTCAAGTTTAGGGAAAGGTGAAAAAATATTTGCAAACCATTATGAATGTTGAATCCTAGATTTTTTTCTTTTTTACAAATTTTACCTTCACTTAATTTGATCTTATTTTAAACTTATGGACATAATAAAATTATTTCAAAGTACAAACCATTTACAATTAACTGTATGGAAAAGTGAGTAAGCCATTTGAAGAAAAGATCCAATAATCCAATCTGCATACAACTTCTCTGGGTCTATACCAAAATTAGTAACTAACATTTAAAACATTATGGCAGTACTATCTTACAGAATCTGAAGTTGTCAATGGAAATTACATCTCTGGAAACATAAAGTCTCAAGAATACATAAACCCCAGGTCAATTATTTGAGGCTGATTTTTTAATTGAAAATTGAGTCAGAGAAGTTTTATTTTCTCACACTCTGAAAAAATTATGTAATTATTAATAACTAAAGTAAGTTGGAGAAGTTTCCACTTCTCTTCCCAGTTAGCAATGCCTTGACAACCACAGCAAGCATTATGGACCATGAAGAAGCAAAACAAGAACATACAGGAGGGAAAATCCTGGGATTCTTTTTCTAAGGATGTGATGCATATGTCCAAATGAAATGCCTCAATGGGCGAAAAAAAAAAAGACTAGGAGAAAGAAAGAATGCTACAGGAGACTGCATCTGACAGTACCTGTTCTCTAAATCGGACATTTGCTCATTGGGATATGCACACTTCTGGGGATACCCAAAGACTTTCCTAGGGGATCCCAGGCAAGGGTAGTTTTAAGGGAATCAAGTTTAGAGCCTCAAGTTTCCTAAAGCTGATCTACCTGAAAAATGCACTTCCAATCATAATAATTCATCCTTCTCTTTTATCTTTCTGTTTTTACAACAGAAAGGTACATATCTCACCATCTGGTAGTGTCTTATTAGGGTGCACCAAACTTAGGAAAACATCTGCAAAACAAAAGGACAACTTGAAGTATTATACAGATGATGATACAACAAATGGCTTTCATAACTGGGCAACAAGTAGGATTGCAATCCTTTGTTTCCAAGCCTTTGCTTTCAACATAACTGAAGGAAAGACCTAACTGAGTTGTCATTTGAAAGATCTTTGAAAACAATTTTCAATGATAGATCACTATGTGATTTTTGGCATATAACTCTGAAGGAATTCAAAGATTTGAGTGACATTGTATAACACATCCCTTTTCATTTCCATCTACTTATATGAACAGGTTTGCTAAGCAAAGGACTAAGAGAAGACATCCCATCTATAAAAACAAAAGAGCAGAATCTCTAACAAAATAAGAGAGGAAGTAAAAAAAAAAAAGAGCACATTCAATTCACTTTATTTAACCAGAAACCATTTACTTCTAGAAGTTAAGTTGCTAATATTAACAGGAGGTTAATTAGGGACTACCCAATTGGAAATCAAATACATAATGACTTCAAATCTGAAATTCTGTGTGATGTATTTCGGTAGTGGGAGTGGTTGATGAGCAACAAACTAGAACGTGACTACAAACATACAAAGCATTACACTGTTCGCTAATGAGGAAAGCAGAGACAAAGTGCTATGGACGCTCCCACTAAATAACATGGCAGATTTGTGATTTTGGGGGGTTCGTTTTTGGATATACATATCTACTATTTAAAAATGGACAATTTTGCTTACAGTAGTTTTTACTTAGCTTTTGATGAAGGGCTGAGTTATCAGAGAGTACTAAGGATGTGTTAATTCTGTATCACACTTCAGTATATTGTCACTACAGAAACACTTCCTTACATTAAAAAAGTGTGAATTAATAAGTTTAAACAACAACAAAAAGTGCTTCCAAGTCTTGGCAGAATCTTTCCAAACACACATCTTGTGCATCTTTATCTTGTCGTAAACGATAATATCCCCCATTCTTCCAGTTTCGCAAAGCAAATTACATATGAATGTGACTCTTTCTACTTAAAAGATCCAAGGATTCAGAGATGATCCTTTGCAGGAGCCAAGAGAGCATTATCATTTTATTGTCATGAATGACTGAGGGGTATAAAATCGCCATTCCATCTCTAGGACTAGTGCACAACCTACAAGCAAAGAGCAACTCGGGGTGAGATTTATCAAACCAGAGAGACTACCAACTGAAATTCCCCACTCTAAGACAGTTTCATTGGAGATGGCAATGCCAGAAATGGTGCTTTCTACTTGACTTCCCCCAAATTGAAATGCAGCTCAGATTCAGTCTTTATTATAATCTGTGGCAGACGTTTTTAAGACTACTTTTATTGACTCCAAACTCTATCTGAACAAAGTCAGCACAGGCCCTTTGCAATTTGTACGTCAAGTGTCTCCTGCTGTAATTAAGTAAGCAGTGGAACTCAAAAGGAAGCCCCGAGAGAAAGCATCAGGGCGTCACTTATTGATCGGTGGAATTTTAGGGATTTAAAATTTCTGTTTTATTGTACAACTGCACTTTATTACCACTTTATCCTTCACATGTAATAAGTACAAACTGCTTCAGTAATGATGGAAAAGCTTTCTCGGCTTTAATGAAACCTTTTACTTGCTACTGAAAGTTTTATTATTTCCAAATGGTAGCACAGGCAAGAAAAATAATCACTACTTGTATGGAGGGGAAAACTTTAGCAATTTGAATAATTTTGTTCTTGGGTGGATTTTAAGACATTTAGAGTTGTTATGTTTATTATTTTCATTTATTTTTGATGATCCGAAACCAAAATATATATGTACTTTTTCACACTATAACAAAATCATTTCCTAATCATATATTAAGAGACTAGATATCTGTATGCAGCTACCACCTGAAAGATGTCAGTCTGATCTGGATAAGAATTGCTATATGTGTAGGGATCCCACAAACTTCAGCTGTTGACCAGGAGAGGTAATGTAGATGATGGTTTAAGCCCATGGGCTCTGAAGCTGGACTATGTGGCTTTGCGTGCCAGCCCTGAACCTGCCTTCCAGTGAGATCTTTAGAAAGTTCCCAGTCCTCACTTTCCTTACCTGTAAAAATAAGGGTGACTAGAACCTGCCTTATGGGATAGATGCGAAGATTAATAGAGGTATTTCGTGTAAAACATTAGACTAGAGTCTGGCACATGGTAAGCACTTGATAAATGTTAAGCTCTAATATGGTCTTCCCATGTGAGTACATCCACCTCTAGACCGGATGTTCCATCAAATGATGTCATTCATTCAACAAGCATCTGTTGAGCTTTACTTTATGCAGCACATTTGTCCTAGGTAAAGGGGGCACGAAGATGAATGAGATATGGTGTCTACACTCCAGGAGCTTCCAATTTTAGTGCAAAATGATTGTTGGCATCTTAATACCTTTCTCGAAGAGCACTGTGAAGCATACTCGTTCACTGGATCACAGATTTGTCCTTCTCCCATGCACTTGAAACTAATGGGGCTTCAGAAAAATTTCACTTGTTTCTGAAATCTTTTTTTTAAATATATTTTATTGATTTTTTACAGAGAGGAAGGGAGAGGAATAGAGAGTTAGAAACATCGATGAGAGAGAAACATCGATCAGCTGCCTCCTGCACACCTCCTAATGGGGATGTGCCCGCAACCAAGGTACATGCCCTTGACCGGAATCGAACCTGGGACCCTTCAGTCCACAGGCCGACGCGCTATCCACTGAGCCAAACCGGCAAGGGCAGTTTCTGAAATCTTAATCATGCACAGTTTCATAAGCAGCTACAAGTTTTTCCACATTTTAAAATAGATGATTAAATGGTCTAATCAGATTCTCACTTAGCTAAAAACTTGAAAGACATAGGAAGACAACCATGACTGACACATTCATTTTCCCGAATGTGGACATACTGCGAACAGCAGATGCAGAAAAATAGTGCCATCCACATCCCACATGGTCCCCGGCTAACTGAAACTGCACGGGAGCTCAGCATCAAAGCCTGGAAGCACCTCAACGAAATTCAATTTGAGATCAAATAAGAACTTTGTCTAGTCACAGCTACAGCACTTTCCAGAAAGTTCTAAAACTGACTTCCAACAGGGCACCTTGTATGCCTTTAGTTTTTTCAAACATTTTTGTTTATGTCATTACAGTCAGAAAATTCATTTAAAGAAATTAAATCTTTAAGTTTGACTATAAATCCAAAGCACAGAGACTAATGTGGTATTTTAGACATTACAAACTCCAAATGATCTTAAATATGGTGTCCTCTGCTAATTTGCTGCTCTTGAAAATGTGCAATAAATCCAGTTAAAAAGGAAAACGTCTTCAAATTCGTTGCAAGATCAACTGGGATATTACCTACTCACTAGATGTATCATGATAAAAAATTATGTATTATGCATGACATTGCTTAATTCAGAAATTGGATATTCACTCTTCCACTAAAAGGACCAAGACTATTTTTGGGGGGGTGGGGCAATAGCCAATAATGACCTTGTTAACTTTCTAAAATGGATTGAATAGTTGCCTAAATATGTCTTGGGTGGAGTCACCCTCCCCAAAGGGAAGATGGCCTGTAAACATACAGGCGCACAACTCCTTCGTTTCTCCTTCCTTTTCTGTGTCATACCACCTCCCCTGGTCAAAATGCTATTAAAGGCCCCTTATGTTCCTTTGGGGACGGACGGGGCAGATAAAACCCCAGGAATGAGAGGCACTCCTCACGATGCAACCACCCTCAGCTTCAAGCCAACTCACACTTCCTGTGTCTGCAAGATGCCACGGTGAGAATGTGTCTATCTCACTCCCGGATCTCCCAACGAATGCGTATGTTGGTGACCTCTACGTTTGCATTTAAGCACATACGTTCCACACCACAGGGTCGCCTTGATCCCAGCTAAGGTCCCTGCTTAATGGATGCATTTCTCACATCCACTTTTTAGATCCTTCCAGAGCGAACATTTCAAAGGGGATGAACGTGAACGAAGCGAGGAAAGGGGAGGGAGGAGACACGAAGCCTGGGATTTCTGCCATCCTCCCTGCAACCCAGAATCCCTATTATTTTACTCCTCGCCCCATCCCCCGTCGCTCTCCCCTCCGCCCCTTCCCTCCGCAGCAGGAGGGAGAAGGAGGGGCCGCCGCCTGAAGCCGCCACCTGCCACTGCGTGGAAAAGCTGCAGTTGTAAAAAGAAAAAGAAAAAAAAAGCCGCAGTTGTCACTTACCCAGCGGGGTGAGAATGGCTCATTTTTGCAGGGTCGTTTTTTGGACCCCGCAGCAGGTGCGGAGGGTGGCTGCGTGGGGCCGATGCTCGCTGGCGCCCTGGCAATCGCGCTGGGGGGGGGGGCGGGGGGGGGGGCTCCCCACTGCGTCCCCCGTTCGCGTGGCACCTGGGCTGGGGTGCCGCCACCCCTGGGCCCCAGCCACCCGCAGCCTCCCGGGCCCCCACCCGCAGGAGGGGGGGATCCACAGCCTCCCGGTTGCTAAGGGAGGAGAGAATGCAAGCGCCCAGGTTGCGGAGAAGCCAAGGCTATGCTGGAACCCAGCCCGGGGAGGCTCAGCTGCTAGCCCTTCTTCTGGGCCCCTAAGTGAGAGGACACCCAGCTCCTGGTCTGTTGCTGCAGGACGCGGGTTCCCCAACACCTGTAATCTGAACACACACACACCCCCCCCCCCCACACAAACAAAAAAAAACAAAAAGGCCGTGTGCATAGGCTGGTGTGTTCCCTGCTAGGCCCCAGGGAAGGCGGGCGTTGGCCTCCGGCACTAAGAAGAGCAGGGAGCAGCTACAGGGTGTCGCATTGCTTCTTGTAAAACAGACCCTAGACTGCAAACTCAAGAGAAAGAAGCCCTTCTCAATCTGCTTTGGGGTTTTATGTTGCTCTGCATCTGCAAGGCGCTGTAATCGGGTCATTTTCTCCTTGTAAAAATCCCATCTTTGCTCCTAGCTGAGTCCCCACTCCCAGGAGGCTGGCTGTTCTGATGCTCAGAAGGCAGGGAAGATGCAGTTACTCAATAAATGGTGCTGGGATCAGTAGTTGTTATTCGGACCCAGTAGGTAGAAAGCAAGGCTTTGATGAAGAAGGCTCGATTTAAAGGAAGAGGGCCTTTGGGTGGGAGGAAATTAAAAGCATTTGGGATTCCAGATAGACCTGTTCCTCAGGCTCTCTCTTGTCTTTGTCAGGGATTTGCTGGGTGGACTGTGCCTCTGTACGTCCCCTCTCTCTATATATATGAAACGATGTTGAACACATCAGAGGTTTTTTTTATA
>NW_005871073.1:1646003-1661502 GCF_000147115.1 Myotis lucifugus
GATTGTCACCTCATTGATGTCTTTCTGCTTTCCCACCCACCCTAAAGGGCCACTGCACAGGTCAGAGCCCAGTCCTCCGCACGACACTCAAGACCCTTCATCATGTCTCCCCAGCATCTCTCATCAGCTTCACTGTGACCATTTCCCCCACCCCTGCCACCCTAAACTCTCTCGCAAAACAAATCTTGTGCTCTCCCTCTAACGGGAACCTACTTCCACCCTTGACTACCTGACAGACTTCTATTCATTCTTCAGCACGACCTTCTTTGATGTGCCCAAGTGTATGGATGACTCCCACCTCTGGGCCCATACTGCCTGGACATAGCTCACTTTCATACTCACCCCTGTGCTGCACTGAGTGGTCTACGGCTGCCTTTTCTCCTTGAACATGAGCTCCTCTGTTTTGTTTTTCTGTATTCTCAGAAGCGGATAGCAGTTCAATAAATGTTTGCAGTATAAATGGAGGAAAAATGTTAAATGTCTTCAAAATGGAAGCATTTTTATTGAGTACTTACTAAACGCTCTCATTTTCCATACTATCAAGAGTTTTCTGACCTAGAAGACCAGAGCCATCCCAATGTGTGTGTGTTGGGGGGGGGGAGGTAGGGGGGAGGAGGGACAGTGGTCTGGCTAATAGCTTCGGTTCTGAGACTGAGGACTCAGGCTGATTTGGGGACCAGCTGGCTAGAACTAGAAAGAGGCAGAGGTTGTCAAAGAAGGAAGATGTGAGATATGAAAGTAGCATCTTAAGCTTAAACAAGGAAGCCCTATAAGTACTTAATCATTGTGCAGGCATCAATAGGACTTGGGCTCCCTCTTCCATAAATGCTTAACCCCACAGACTCTGATTCCCGTTTCAGGGTGTCCTTAATGCTCAGTTTCTAGATTTTACCTGGATAAAAATGGGGATGGAGGGAGGAGAGACTAGGGAGAGACAATATAATTTGCCCAAGTGTTGCCAACCCCTAAGGATGGTGTAAATAATATAATCTTATATAGGTACCAGTTGTTACATATTAATTCATTTGTGCAAATAGGAAATGGTATTCTCTCACTGGTGGAATGAAGAAGCAAATTAAAATACACTCTTTAGATGCTCAGGATTCTGTAGAAATGAATCCCTGTCACTAGGAAAACAGCAAGGTACCCTCAGCAGCATGCATTAATTCATAAATGCAGTTTGAGTTATTCACCCCTGTGAGCTGCATGATTTCACATCCCTGATGAAAACTGCAAGAAAGCTACTAATTTTCACTTCAGAAAATGCTCACTGTGAAAATGTATTGGGAATTTAGCCAGAAGGAATTTTTATGTTAATTTCTAGTATGGAGATAGGGAAAGGGAAAAAAATACTAAATTAAACTGTTTTAGAGACCAAATAGTCATTGGAGTCATTTTCATTTTCTCACAGGAAAACAAGTCCCCAGATGTCCTTGGTAGTATCCTCAATTTATAAAAAGATTTCTGTTTTGTAGAAAGACCTGTGGAGTTGGGATTTGGAGGACAGGGGATTAATAGAGGTAGGACAGTAGAAAAGACAAGGATTACTCCTATGATGCTGGTTGGATCTTTGCTTTGACTGAAAAAGAGCTGGACTTAGGAATCACACACACATCTAACCTACCAGTGACCATCAGGGCTGGGAAATCTATGGCCCAAGTGCCAAACCCAGCCCCCTGCCTCTTTTTGTATAGTGCACAAGCTAAGAAGGGTTGCTACAGTTGTAAATGGTTGGAAAAAATCAAAATAATAACATTATATGATACATGCAAATTTCATGAAATTTACATTTCACTATCCTAAATACATTTTTATTGGAAGACATCCATACCTATTTGTTTATGAATTATCTATGGTGACTTTGGTGGCAGAGTTGAGTGGTTATAAGTGACCTGATAGCCAGAAAAAAAATCTAAAATATTTACCATCTGGCCCTTTACAGAAATAGTTTGCTGACCCCTGGACTGTGTTGTCACTGCAATCAGAGAGATAATTTACCCTCATGGACTTTGAAAACAGATACCACATCTTTTACCCTTTTATCCCCAGCATCTATCACAGTGCCTTTCACAGAGTGTTCAAAAAAGGAACGAAGGAATGAATAAATAGATGGGAGAAGTAAGTTTCCCCATAAAGGTTTATCTTTCTCCTACACATAAAGGTCAAGTCATCAGGACTTTCTCCTCAGTTGTAACAGACATGCAGGATGATTTGATGTGACCCCAGGACTACCTTCTTTTATCAACACCACATCAAACCCCAGTAGGAAGTAGATAATGTAAGCATTTCAGAAGAACACAATATGCAGATGGTTAAGTTTACCAGAGCTTCCTAATACCTGACATCCTCCAACATTAGCTTGTGTCACTCAAAGGTATACCACTGAGAAGCTGAAGAGCAAATGTCCAATGATTTAACTTCAAACCTGAATTGTTTTCCAGTCTTCTTTAATAAGCCTCCCTAATTAGCTTAATTCCAGTGAACTATTTAGTGAACCATGGGATCAGGTATAGGAAAGGCTGAGAGGGCATGTACAGTGGACAGAGTGGCAAACTCAAAGGGTCATCCCTAATGTAGAGTTGTGAGTAATCAGGATAGGCAAGGTTTCTCCAGATCCTTATATCCCCATTTCTGAGTTGGATAGAATCTGCAGACAGATCAGTTGAAATAGGAGAGTCAATGAACTTCTTTAGTGGCCATGGGAGATCAATGGTATTTACTATGCTTGCGGTCTCAAAGATGAACAGAATTCCTGTCTGCCCTCTAGTCTGAAATCTATACAGAGACGCAGACAGAGAATGACAAAAAAATAAAGTGATAAGTGATATGATGGAAGTAGGTATAAGGTGTAATACAGAAGTACCTTCTGACCAATGTTCCTATACTATCCCATCCCCCACCATTTCCAGCCATGTTCCCATTCTTTGTGATGCTGAGCATCACTTCTCACTAATGACATTATTATTTCCTCTAGCCTGACACCCTGATTATTCTTTACTGTCCTCTCCCAGGGATTCTACACCAAGAGAAATAAGAGACTAACCATCATGGAGAAGAGAGAAACATAGAGGCTACTGGGGAGGCATAATCACTAAGAAATCTGAAAGCAGAATAAAGAATATTTATGTTTTTATTCTTTTCAAATCATTATATTATTGATAAACTAGAGGCCCGGCGCACAAAAATTTGTGCACTGGGGGTGGGGGTCCCTCAGCCCAGCCTGTGCCCTCTCGCAGTCTGGGACCCCTCGGAGGATGTCCACCTGCTGGCTTAGGCCTGCTCCCTGGGGGGATCGGGCCTAAGCTGGCAGTCAGACATCCCTCTGGCAGCCTGGGAGCCCTCGGGGGATGTCCACTTGCCAGCAGGGAGCAGGCCTAAGCTGCAGTCGGACATCCTTAGCACTGCTGAGGAGGCGGGAGAGGCTCCCGCCACCACCGCTGTGCTGGCAGCCATCAGCCTGGCTTGTGGCTGAGCAGAGCTCCCCCTGTGGGAGCGCACTGACCACCAGGGGGCATCTCCTGCATTAAGCGTCTGCCCCCTGGTGGTCACTCTGTGTCATAGTGACCCAGTCATTCCCAGTCTTTCTGCTATTGGGGTCAATTTGCATATTATCCTTTTATTATATAGGATTATTATATAGGATGGAGGCCTGGTGCATGGGTGGGGGCTGGCTGGTTTGCCCTGAAGGGTGTCCTGGATCAGGGTGGGGGTCCCACTGGGATGCCTGGCCAGCCTGGGTGAGGGGCTGGTGGCTGTTTGCAGGCTGGTCAAGCCCTCCAGTGGGGACCCTCACCACATGGGAGTGTGGCCAGCCTGGGTGAGGGGCTGAGGGCTGTTTTCATTCTGGCCACAGCCCCTTCAGGGTGGGAGTCCATACTGGGGTGTCTGGCCAGCCTGGGTGAGGGACTGAGGGCCGTTTTCAGGCTGGCCACGCCACAGGCTGGAAGCAGGTATCTGGGATTTATTTAACTTCTATAATTGAAACTTTGTAGCCTTGAGCAGAGCTCAGGGCCGGCAGGGCAGGCAGGAAGCTTGGCTTCCTCCATCGCCGGGGCAACTCAAGCCTCCTGCTCACTCCAGCTCCGTGGCCACCGCCATCTTTGTGACAGAGTGATGGTTAATTTGCATATTACTCTTTTATTAGATACGATAAATTCCCCATTTATACCCCAAAATGTTTGTCCAGGGAAACACTCACAGAGGAGACAATGCTTAAGAGAAGCCTTTAAAGATGTGTAGGAGGTGGCCAGGTAGATGGGGCTTGGGGGGAAAAGATATTTCAAGGTGAGAATAGACTCCGCCACTTAAGCCTTTCAAGGTGAGAGTAGGCTCTGCCAGCGCCTGTAGACCCTGTCCTGGTTTCTGTAGCCCAAACATTAATGGAAGTTATGATTTGGAACAGAAAAAAGGAAGAGGAGAAAAAGGAGAAGAGGTAGGAGAAGATGGCTTCATTAAGGAAAGGGGATTTGAACAGAGCTCTGGTGTGTCAAATCGCTGCTGTGAGATCACCACCTCTGCTAATTTGCATTGTCTTTGCCTCCCATGTGGCATATTATACTGTGTAGTTTGCATGCATTTCTTACCTCCTCCAACTCCAGGCTAAGTTTCTGCTTTCTCCTTCAGTGTCAATCCAGTAGCCACGAATTTAGAAAGTATTTAATCAAATAAGTATTCATTGAATAAATGATATAAGAAATGCAAGCCGCCGAACCGGTTTGGCTCAGTGGATAGAGCGTCAGCCTGCGGACTCAGGGGTCCCGGGTTCGATTCCGGTCAAGGGCATGTACCTTGGTTGCGGGCACATCCCCAGTGGGGGGCGTGCAGGAGGCAGCTGATCGATCTCTCTCATCGATGTTTCTAACTCTCTGTCCCTCTTCCTTCTTCTCTGTAAAAAATCAATATATTTTAAAAAAAAAAGAAAGAAATGCAAGCCATATTTTCCTGGACACTCCCGTTGGAAGAGATAATGTGAAGAATGTGTATAAAAGTAATAAATAATTATTTCTACGACTCTGTCCCACTTACATATGAGTACATTTGTTATGTATTAACAAGCTGGCCACGTCTATGATTTTCCACCAATAGCCAAAAAATGATTTCTAAACCATAGGCATTGAAACTGGGGAGAGGAACCGAGCAGAGCCATCACGATGACTTCATGGAATGAGAGACTAGGTTTGCTGACTTAATCCAGCATTTCCTAAGCAGCTACACATGTCTGACTCTACTGGTCACCATGAGGAACAGAGCATGCTCAGAGTACTCAGAAATCCACGTAGTCTCCACTCGGCCTAATATCAGACTCTTCTTTGACTTGACTATGTATCAGGCTCTATGCTAAGTGCTTCACTCACTGAATCCTCACAACTGTAAGGTGTCATTTTTATCCCTATTATACAGATGAAGAAACTGAGGTTCAAATAAGTTAAATACCAGCTACCACGTAGCACAGCTGAGATTCAAATCCCATTCTCCAGGATTTCAGAACCCACACTTTTAAACACTTTGCTCTCTTCCTTCCCACTTCCCAGGGGTAAGGAAGCATAACCGCCAGTGGAGACAGTAATAACTGGAAGGCCACTGATCTCAGGGAAAGATGTTCTCGGTTTCACCGACTCTTTTCCTCCCAACGTTCCCCAGGCTCAGCGACTCAATAGTGTGGCTGGTGAAAAGAAACGGAAGCACAGGAATTTTATTGATTGCCACAGGAAGCACAGGATTTTATTGATTACCACACCTGTGTTTTCTGACAGAGTAAATGGAATGGTCCACACCCTCGAGCCCTTAAGGGCAACCGTTCCTAAAAAATTTTACAGCTTCATTTGGTTTAAATGACACTGAACTCGGCTCTTCTGTGAAAACAGAACAGCCCTGATCTTCCAGCATTCTGGCACCACAAACGGCTGACTAGATCATCTTGTTCTCTTCCTCTCTACAGCTAGAAGGACATTGGGGAGGGGACTGTGAGCCCTTGGATTTGAACGTGTTGACAAAAACACGACACTTCTTAAACTCAGGTTGAAGGAGATGGATGCATGGCTTGGAGCAGAAGACTGGGTTGTTCATATGGGAGGCAGTGATAGTGAACCTCATATAACAACAAACTGTCTGAAAGATAGCATCTATCTTTAAATAAAGACAAAGCTTTGTTACTTACAAATTCATATTATAGCTCAAACTCGATTAAAGAAGTGCTACCCGATAAAGTCCTTGAGAAATGGATATTAACTAAAAATTTTTTGGTAATTAACATATTAGTTTTATGGAAATAGCACCCCTCAAGGAGCTTGAATATGCTTTCACTAATAATTGTGCCACCGACCCTTCCTCCCTAAGAGCACAAAGGTTAAAGAAAAGTTTTGTTATTGTTGGAGGGATCATAGGTTCCGAATTAATGAAATGTTCCTATTGTGATACATGGAATGGGAATGTGGACCAAGCATCAAATAACATACAAAGTGGAAAAGACTATTCTGAAATGGGTTGTTGGAGAGATTATCCACCAGCCAACTGTAGGAAAAGTCAAAGTAGTGAAAATAAATCAATAGGACGGCAGATTAAAACAGCAAAACCTTGAGCTCATGAGCTCTACAAATGTATCTGGGAAAAAAAGAATCTGCTGATTCCTTGAAATATGGAAAGTTTGGTAACCCTGTATAGTAAAGGCTACATCAGATCCCATATTTTGGTTGAGGAGGACTCATGACTATAGGGTTTATTGTCTGCACCTGTGCAGGGCTGGCACCCCAGGAATGTTTATTCCTAAGTTAAATGGTCAGTCAGGTGGGGATACAGGAGAAGTGCACTGATGAGCCAATATTGTGCAGCATTAGAAGCAGAAGCACGGAATTTCTTGGCCTTGTCTCTCGAATGTGTTCCATAGTCACACAAAGCAACTGAGCTTATTTCGTCAGCTGTAAGCCAAAGGGGAAAAGGCAAAGCTGTAACCACTGGAGCGTGCTACAGTATGGAGAAAGAAGCACTTAGCATTCGGGGGAAAGAAGTCAAGAGGAGTAATACAGTTCTACTGACTTAAAAGGCAACCAAGTGATAAAGAAAGAAGCAAAATCTTAGATGGAAAGTACTTAGTTTCAATTATTCATAATTACAAAAATTAGGAAATCCACAAATCCCCTTCATTTTGCTTGACATCATGATTTTGCACTTACATTTGAGCAGTTCCACATATGTGATATTCGAATTGTGAGAATTTTCTTCTGATATACCAACAAGGCCGGCCTTGTGCTGAAGAACTGGTTTAGGGAGAGGTGACAGGCTCTGGCACCCCTGTTTTGTCCATATGCAAATCAGAGACCTGAGCTTGAAAGGGAATTCTGTCACTGTGGAAAGTGTTACTATTCACCAATATCTGATTCTTCTCTTTGGGTTATAGGAGAGGCTTGCACATCTCCATCCCCTTGAAGTTAGACATGGCCATAGGATTTGTTCTGGCCAATGAGAAATGAATGGAAAAATGATGGGTGTCCCTTCTGGGTAGAACCTTTTAAGAGCAGGACTCTCCACCTTGCTTTCTCTGGCCTCAGCGATCATCAACGTTCCAGATGATGGTGCTCACCTCAGCCTTCCCTCCCAAAGGAGGACAGCATGGACCAGAGACCCCCTGCAAACTCCCGATGGACAGGGACTCAAATGAGGAACAAATCTTTGATGTGTAAAGCCACTGAGATCTGAGGGTTATTGGTTATCACAGAAAAACTAGCCGACAGGGATTACTGCAGCCATGGAATAGCTGTGTGACTTAGGGAAAGCTACTGACAGTCTCCAACCCGCAGTTTCCTCATCAGAAAATGGTAACTTGTTCATCCTTATAATATGTAACCACACTTTCATAACTACCTATGCTGTTCCAGTCACTTTATTCTCAGTCTCACTGCAATCTTATAAGGTAGGTGTTATTTATCTTTTTATAGATGATACAACCAACCCTCAAAGAGGTTTACCAGCTTAATGAAGGTCAACCACCTTGTGAGTAGAAGAAACAGATCTTTCTGATCAGAAAGAGCTCTTGCTTTTTCTACCATGCGCCGCCCTCCCCTCAACACAGCTAACTCAGCTACCTAGTGAGTGAGAACTTAGTTACAACAAATCAGTAATTTAAAAAAAGGTCTTAACATTAAAACACAAAGAAAAAGAAAACAAATAGTAGAGTTTTAAATCATTATTTTCTTCAATATAAATAGCATCTTTCCCACTAAATGATTTGATTTTAATAATTCCAGTTAAAGCCATAGCCAGCAGTGTTTATTAAGGTAATAATATTGGTTTGCAAGATATTCTCAGGATTTCCACGAGTCTAGAAGAAATAATAAATTTTCAGAGGACAAGGTGGCCCAAGCTAAATAAAAATGTTTTCTCTTTTTGTTTGCTTTTATCAGAATTTATAATGGGTCGTCTCATTATGGTACATTTTGCTTTCTCATAGGAAGACATTATTAATTATCATCCCAGAATAAAAATAGTCTTTTTTATAAATTATTAGACTTATAATTATTTTTTTAAAGTGTACAAGGAGCTCTTTTAAAAGTGTACAAGCCTAAATTTACTTTTTCCATCTTATTGCAATTTAGCTACTTTGCAACTTGGACCCTACAGTCCAGAGAGGTAGTGGGATTATAATACAGCAGGAAACATAAATGACAAACAATGCAACTTGTCCTCTGCAGTCCAGAGAGGTAGCATAAAAAGCACATCAGGAAAAACAGATGATATCAGGGAAGATGAACAAACAATGTGGCATTAGTAGTGGGACAGGCAGGGGAGTGGATCCATAGGGATCCATGATGGAAACAATTCCTCTTTAGTTAATTTGATAAAGGGAGGAGTTGATGGAAGAAATGAAAGTGATAGAATCAAAGTAACCTTGTCACTTTCGGGGACATGGTCAGGACACCTAGAATGTGGAGGAGGATATGTCGCAGAGGAATTGGCAAGAGCTTTTTTAAGGAAGTGTGGGTAAAAATGAGTGAGAGCTGGTCAAAATGGCATTCTGTAGCCATTCCTTCCTCTACTACCTCCTGCTGGAAACTGGCTACTCATTTTCAGACCCAATACATTAAAGGCTCTTCAGTCATTCCCAGAGCAAGCACAGTGGTTAAGCATGTTTCAAAGAGACTCTTTGTCCAGATTTCTGGAGGACAGTCATAAAGCAAATTAAGAAACTCTACTATAGTTGCAGTAGCAGTAATGACAATTTTTTAAAAAAAATTACTGAATACATGCTGTGTGCCAGGCTCTGTGCTAAATGCTTTAAATGCCATATTCATCGTATACACAAAATAATATTAGTTCCCCTTTTTACAGAGAAAGGTGCTGAGAAGCAGAGAAGTGAAGTGATTTGCTCAAGTCACATGCTTATAAGTGATGACACCTCCTTAGCGAGGGCTCTCAGCTCCTGTGTTCTAGTGCCCCCTTCAGTGTGGCTGGGGATGAGCAAACCACAAATTGAGGGTGTCATCAAGGAGACAGAAAAGTACCAATATTTATCCAGTGCTTCCAACCCACACACATTTTCTCATCAAATTCTCACATTTGGGATAGGGGAGGTGTTATTATTTTCATGGTACAAATGAGAAAATTGAGGCTCAGAAAGATTAATGGGTTGGCCAACTAAGTAGACAAGACACAAACCAAAGCAGTCTAAATCCACATTTAGTGATGCTGCTCTGAAGTAAGGTGATTCTGATTTAGCCTTAAAATAATTGTTTTCCCATCTATATATATAAAAGCCTAAGTGACCGTCCAACCATTTAACCGTTCAAATATTCAACCAGTAGCTATGACGCACACTGACCACCAGGTGGCAGATGCTCAATGCACAGGCATGGAAATATGGAAGAGACTGATGAATCTCAGAGGGAGAGAGGGATGGGGGAGGGTGGGAAGAGATTAACCAAAGATCTTATATGCATACTAGAGGCCTGGTGCACAGATTCATGCATTGATGGGGTCCCTCGGCCTGGCCTTTGGGGATCAGGTCGAAACCAGCAGTCCAACATCAACCCGAGGGGTCCCAGATTGCAAGAGGGTGCAGGCTAGGCTGAGAAACCCCACCAGTGCACAATTCTGTGCACCGGGCCTCTAGTATAAAATATTAAGATACCTGACCAAATTATAGTTCACCTGAGATATATCTGGGTAGTTATTTGGAAACTCAATATAAGGCAATTTTGTGACATAGCAACTAAAAGCATCAATGTGATACTGATTTACATTCTTACATGTACAAGTTCTTCTGTGTTCAGATCAAGTTCATTGATCTGATCATATCTAGAACACTGTTCCCACATGATAAAGTTATATCTCAGGTACATATCAGTCACTGCATTCTCCAAATGCAAAGGCAAACCCCAGGCTCTGAAAGTCCTCTTCATTTAGTGTAAGGTAAGGGGGAAGCATCCTGTTCCCTCTCATCCACAGCAGGTAGATGTGGGAACAGAGAAATGAACATATTTTTAGCTCTCTCTCTCCAATTAAATCCTTACCACCAGCTTCTTCCTCTGTGTCTGGTAGTGAGTGATAGGCTAATGCATACCCGGCATGTGTTTCCAGCACTTCTCTCTAGGATATGTCGGGGTCATCCATATGGGATCACACAGGCTGTGCACAGCATGCACAACTCCAAGGCGTCCTGTTCACATAGACCATGATGTGAATGTGCCCCCTGCAGTTATGCAACTGGCATCCCTTTTGGCACCTATTCTTATCATCTCTGCCTAGGAAACCTTTGCTGAAATTAAGATAGAAAAGCCTGTTTCACTTACTTCTGGGTATTACATTCAACATTCTAAAATAAAAAGAATTACATTTAAAAATGTAATATCAAGTATAGGTTTATTAAACTGGTGGACATTGTGGAAACCAATTCATAAAATCAACCACTGAAATAACTGGTAATGTCTAAACTACGTATGACAGGACTTTGGAAAGTATCAGTGTCATCAAATATTTGAAAGGATTTTATGAGGAAGAGACTGAGAAGTTTCATGGGAGATCATTAGGAGAAGAAGTTATAAAAGAGAAGAAGTTATAATATGATGATTGGCTCGGTAAAAGGAAGAACTTTCTAGAACCAAATAACAATTAGAAGTCCTATTGCAACAATTCTATGAGCAAGGACACACTTTACACATATGCTATAGACATGTCCAAAAACAGAATGGACAAGTTTGATGGTAGGGTTCTTTATCCCTAAAAATGATCACATGTTCTAAAGGAGATCTTTGTACAGAGTTATATTGAAATAAATAGATTATACAGCTTCTAAGAAGCTCCAACTTTGTGATTATATGAGGTTATAGGTATAGAGAATGTGACAATCCCCTCTGAACCTCCACCAGCCCTGGCAGAAGGAGATCCTTTCATTTCTCTGATGGAAAGAAGCTGAGGCCTTGTATTAGGTATTTGATCCAATTTTCATATGTGACAATTCAAAGTATCTGTCAAGTCTTATGTAGCTAAACAAAAGCCACAGAGAGTATATAGTTTAATAAAAGACACATTTTATTTTTATTCCTGGAAGACCCAAGAATCACAATTTGAAAGAGTGAGAATATTTGAGAAAAGTAAGAATAAAGAACCCAACACTGCTCTGAAATGAACGACTTCTGCCAACTCCACTGTGAGAGAGGTGTCCTATCTGGAATATTTTTCCTCCTTCTTATACTTTTAAACCAGAAGTCAAAAACCCAAAGGAGGAAGAAAAATATAAGACAAAGGGGAGTGACAGGCCTGTAGCAGAGGAGATCCCAAAGCCTGCCTACAAAGCTGAATTTCTGGGCTCAGCCACTTGTTGCCTTCTGGAAATGCCTTCTAGAATCACCACATCTTATTTTTTTCAAAGAAGCTAAACAAATTAAAATAAAAGTTTAAAAAATATTTTTGGGTGAAATTTTCTAATTTTTAGGACACTATGCAGGCCAAAGAAAAGTTATCTGTGGGTAGAACTTTACCATCTCCAGGTGAGCCAGCAGATATCTACTGGGCAACTGAAGATAAATAAATTATGAACAACTACACTAGTGGGAAGACCTGAAGAAGGCTCCATGAGGGTGATTCCTCCATGTGAGATTGCTCTACAGAAGCAGTTCTCAACCTGTGGGTCGCGACCCCTTTGGGGGTCAAACGACCCTTCCACAGGGGTCGCCTAACACCATCGGAAAACACATATATAATTACATATTGTTTTTGTGATTAATCACTATGCTTTAATTATGTTCAATTTGTAACAATGAAAATACATCCTGCATATCAGATATTTATATTACAATTCATAACAGTAGCAAAATTACAGTTATGAAGTAGCAACGAAAATAATTTTATGGTTGGGGGTCACCACAACATGAGGAACTGTATTAAAAGGTCACGGCATTAGGAAGGTTGAGAACCACTGCTCTACAGGATGTGAACGGCTAGAGGCCACCCTGCACTGGAGCTCCTGGGTATTCCTCTCTCCACTGAATAACAAATTTGGGAAGGCCACTGGATCTACTCCAGCCCCTGTAGGTAGAGAGTAGATTTTTCCCAAAGGGTAAGTGAAATTTCTCAAGGCCAAGTTTGAAGAGAAAGACATTCTTTGGAGGCAGCAGAGATATTAGAAAGTTCAGCAAAGATAGAAGCTGGAGATGATCACCAGGAGACCCTGGTGAATGTTTTACTTCCTTGGATGTTTTTTCCTGAGACTGGGTGCAAAGTCATATTTCCTATATAATTGTAAGTGTCTTTCCCTAACTAATGTACCACCCTTCATTGCACAGCACATCTAACATCAGCCCTGTTTTTAGATGAGGGGTCTGACAGTCCGTTCATATTGATTTTAGCTTTGGTACAAGTTTGATCAAGCACCAGAACACTAGAAGCATGCAAAAAAAAAAATTTAAATGTAGAAAGAATAGAGTTTGAGATGTGGTTAAAATGTAAAGGTGATGGATACAATATGCAGATCCTATATAATAACAGCCTAATATGCTAAGTGTTCAACCAATCAAAGCATAATATGCTAATGATATACTAGGGCCCCTCAACTGCTCGCTATGATGTACACTGATCACCAGGGGGCAGACGCTCAATGCAGGAGCTGCCCCCTGGTGGTCAGTACGCTCCCACAGGGGGAGCACCACTCAGCCAGAAGCCGGGCTCATGGCTGGCAAGCACAGCGGCGGTGAAGGAGAGCTGCAGCAGCACTAAGGATGTCCGACTGATGGCTTACGCCTGCGGGAGCGGGCCTAAGCCATCAGTCGGACATCCCCCGAGGGCTCCCAGACTGCAAGAGGACACAGGCCAGAATGAGGAACCCCCCCCACAACTGCACAATTTCATGCACTGGGCCTCTAGTATTATAATAATAACTTTTATAAGTATGTGTGCTCCCTAAAATTACAGGCAAGTCACAGAAGGACAGTTTTTACAATTTTCTAGATTGAGAGGAAATGTGATGAGCAACGTCAGAGCTTGCACATTGCTTTTTACTTACTTAGCTAATGCCTGACACTCTCAGCTATTCAGAGAAATACATCATCAAGGAGAGGCAGCACATGATGAAATGGCTGGCCAAGTCAGGCCAGATGGCGTTCAGCCGTAACTGCCCCTGCACACAAATAAATATCAAACAAGGTCATCACAAGACCCTAAGCCGTCCAGCTTTTCCTGTGCAGGGTTGGTCAGTGATGCAACAAGAACCGTGAACACCTGGGTGAGAACGTGCTGCTGCTCCTCCCCAGAGCTCTTTGGTCTTATCAGAGGGCTGGCCTCCACTAATGTCTTTGGGGCAGGCCAGCCCTGACTGAGTGCTGGATGCTAATGACAATGAACTAGGGGTCACACATCTGAGTATATATATACAGTTGTCAATCATATCTCAAATTTAGCACCACTGCATAGGCTGACAGTTCGCTTGAATTGGCCTAAGGTGATGTTTTTAGTTGCCCCAGGCAAATCAGGCAAGCAACCAAAAATTACCATCAGTGGTGCGGAGTTAAAAGCCACAGCCAATCCCCACTGCCTATGTAGTCTGCTGTCTAATGACAGGTCCTCTGCTTTGTTTCCTGTGGTTCTTTGAGCCACCACCAGTAGTGGAGCTCATTATGGGAACAAGGGGTAACAACCTGTGCTAATAAATCCAGCTTATTTGAGGGAACTTGACAGACAGGATTTGTGGTGATAAAGCACCTGATTACAGACAGATAAAAACGAAAGTGCAAGACTGCCCTGCTGTCCAGTCTCCTCTGTGGATGTAAAATTTAGTTCATTACCATTACCTTCTGGAATAACGTTAATTCCATTGTGTAGAAAACATCAAAAAGCTGTTAATCTTGACAAGGAATAGAGCTACGCATCAGCAATTGACATAATATTCGACCTGCTGTTATAGTAACTGGCAATAGCCTCCGTTCAACAGCCATGTAAATAATGAAGTTTTGCAAAAGTGCACAAGAATATCTATGGAAGTTGTAATCCACTGCATAGATGGCTAATATTCTAATAGTGTTTGTGTGATGCTGATCCAAACATCTACAAAAGTTTAATTTCTATATAAAACTTTCAGAACCTATAGAAAAGCCAAGGACAAATAAAAGGAGAGAATGTTAGGATCAAATTGAGGACAAACACAGTTGTGAGATTTGCTTTCTTCACCTTAAGCTGAATAAAATCTTGAAATTTACTTTCTATAACTATTTTATTTTTTGCTACTTATTTCTCATCCAGCCCATGTAAAGTTCATTAGAATAATAACGCCGTTGACGCCACTGCATCCGAAAGGGTGTACATGCAAGAAAACATGTTTTTCCTGTTCAGATCCAATGATTTCTGAAATGGAAATTACAAAGGATTAGAAAACTTATAATTCTGTGCATGTATTGACTTCAATAACCTTAGTAATATAGATTGTTTATGTTGCCAGTTATGGAGCCTAAATTTATTTAGTAAACATTAATGGAGAACACCTCCAGAACAAGGTTATTCCTCTTGTCTCAAAGTGGCATTTTCCAAAACTGCTTTCACCCTGTAATAAAGAAATCTTTATTTATTTATTGTTTAAAGTATTACAGATGTCCCCTTTGTTTGTTGGTTGTTTCCTTTGGCCCCCTCCACCCTGCACCTGCTCCTCCCAGGCCTTCATCACTCTATTGTCTGTTTCCATATACACATATAAGTTCTCCTGTTAATCACTCCCCACTCCCCCCTACCCCTACACCCTCCTTCCCTCTGAAATTCGTCAGTCTGTTCCATGCTTTGATGTCTCTGAATCTATTTTTTTTTAATTAAAAAAGTCTCATCTACCCATCTGAGAAGGGGTCTATGAGGAACGCGTGGTCCTGATCTAATGACAAATTATTTTACATCTTTTTTCTTCAAAAGAAAGCTTCCACCAGGAATTAGTTGGCAAACCCCTCCAGAGCTTCCTCAGAAGCACCGATTCTACCGCTCCACTACAACCAGGCAGAGCTGAAGCTGAAAACTACCGGTTTCAGTAAAGCTCACC
>NW_005871073.1:1661602-1664809 GCF_000147115.1 Myotis lucifugus
GACAGGGCAAAGAAAGAGAAGGGATGTGTGGAGGAGGGAGCTGTGCTGCAACTCATGTCTAGGAGAGAGTCTTGACCCATTAGAAGAAATAGAAGGTGTTTTTATGAAAAATGCCCAGCACCTACCTGACCTGCCACAGGGTAGATGCTCAGTAAATGTTACCTTCATTTTCCCCTTTTTTACTACTTCACGTTAATATAGCATTTTAAAGAGCAAGGTTTTTCTTGTATTATCTTATTTGACACTCATGGCTCCATTTGGCGTAGACTTTATTTTATATTTGCAAAAACAGACCATCTGATAGGTCAGATCTATAATGCCCTGGGTCTCACAGCTAATAGATTTTAGAATCCATAACCTGGATTTTCTGATTCCAAGAGTCTATCTCCTTCACTACACCAAGCTGCAAGCGTTCAGCAATGTGTACCTGGCCACTTTCTATCTTATTTTAAATATTTCTTCCTTGCATGTCTTCATACCCTCAATGATCATTGATCATCTCCTTGTGTTTCCTTTTTCTGTCTGTATCTCCATTTCTCCTCATTCTCTGCTTGTGTTATATGTGTAATGTGCATAGGTCCATGATTAAAAGTTCTTTATACAGGATCTGGAGCTATTCAAAGTTAAAGACATCCTACAACAAGGCCATTTCATTCCAGGCCTTATTTTCCCTTTCAGTGCTTTTGCTCAAATATCAGACACAATTTGCATTTTGCTTGTGAGATAGAAACAGTTGTGTGGCTATAGCTATTATTGTGCCATTACCATTCTGAAGTGTTGATTTTGTGCTTAACATTCTCCTGTGTTCTTAACTTGATGTCCTAACTTGAATTTTTATTTTGCTCTAATCATTTTTTAAACTTGAAATCTTCCTTTTTACTTTGGCACTTTCAGTTGGAACACTACATTTGAAAAAAAAAAACGTTCACAGAAAAACTGAAGGTTAAATCAGTTTTATTCTGTAAACAGTGCCTAAATTATCATCTCCTTCCCATAAGAACCCAATTATATATTAGAGCAAAGCTGAAAAGCCAAAATATGTGTAGAAAACATAGAGCTAGGGCGACACCTTCTGGTGAAGAACAAACTGTATTTTTGTCAACAGCAGCAAAAACTAATTCAGACCATGGTCCTCCCGGATAGATTTTATTGCAACAAACCAATCTTTTGTGAAGACCTGATATGTCTCAGGCTCTGTGACAGGCACTGGGATTACTGATAGGGCAAGGTATGATCCTTACATTCAAGAATCCAATCGCCTCCTGTTGTGTGTGTGTGTGTGGGAGGGGGGTGGTATCTCAAGCTACACACCCATCTACAGAGGGATTACAATCAAGTATGTCAGCACTGTAATTGTGTTGGTTCGGGGAAGATGTTACAGAGGCCCACAGAGGCAACTTACTCTCATGAATCAGGGAGGGTCTTGTGGAGGAGGTGATGCTGAAGTCTTGGAAGGATGAGTAAGTGTTGCCAGGCAACAAGGTAGGAAGAAGGGTATGCAGAGGGGACAGTGCAATACATTGGAAACTAAAGGAACAGCAGATGCACTAGGCTGAGAGCAGAAGATATTTCAGTCTACCTGGAGATCAGAGAGCATGAAGAGAGATGTGGAAAGGGCCCCAATCCAAAAAGGCTCAACTAAGAAGTGTGGGTTTTATGATCTGGACTTCAGAGACCCATTGAAAGATATAAGCATGATAGAGCTATGATCAGATTTTTCCCACTGGAAAAATCACCCTGGCTGCAGTGTAGAGCAGTGGCTCCCAACATGGGGCAATTTGATTTTTAAGGGGGGGCATTTCGAGAATGAGTTATTAACAGTGAATTTTTTGCATTTCTTATGGTTCTAGGGGCCTCATATACAGTATATAAATATATACTAGAAGCCCATTGAACGAAGATTCACGCAATAGTCCTTCCTTCCCCTGGCTGCTGGCACCGGTTTTCCTCCGGCACCCAGGACCCAGGCCTTTGGTCCAGCCACAGCATAGAAGCCAAGCCTCTTCAGTCTTTAGTCTTCAGTCTTCAGTCTTCATCTTCAGTCTTCAGTCTTCAGTCTTCACTCTGGCTGGAGCCTTCAGTCTTCACTTCGCACCTGCGTATGCAAATTAACCGCCACCTTTGTTGGTTTAATTTGCATAGTCACTCTGATTGGCTGGTGGGTGTAGCGGAGTGACACCAATTTGCATGTTTCTCTTTTATTAGTGTAGATTGTGACATATTTATGCATTTTGGTGCTCTATTATATGTTTTGAAATTTTATTTGCTATTTTTCATATCACTTCATATTATTATTTTTTTAACAATATCTTAGTGATTTCTTCTTCAGTACTTCAACTGTTCTTTCGTTCTTTTATTTTTCTCTTTCATGGATGCCATGTTCTTTGGAAGCTTGTTTAGACCAAGTTAATGACCTTTTAGCCTTCTTCCACATGAATAGGAGTTCACTTTTTGAATAATAAGAATTATATGTCACGGGAGGTGGTGGCTTCAAGATTTTAGAGATGCTTAGGTGGGGCATGGCCAAAAAATGGTTAGGAACCACTGGTATAGAGGGAGGGAAGGAGGGAGGAAGACTAGTTGAGGTCAGGAAGGTAAAGTAAGAAGCTGCTAAAAGAGCTCTAGAGAGATGAGTCTGAATGGGGAAAGGATTATGGGGATGGGCAGAGGGGAGTATTTCAGGAACAGCATCAGCCAATATTAGAGCATGTTTAGATATGGACTCTGAGGAAGAAGAAGGATTTTAAGGACATTTTACGCTTACATAGATTTAGTATAAAAATCAAAGGAATGCCTGGCCAGCGTGGCTCAGAGGTCGAGTGTTGACCTATGAACTAGAAGGTCACAATTCGATTCCCGGTCAGGTCACATGCCCAGATTGCAGGCTCAGTTCCTAGTGTGATGTGTACAGGAAGCAGTTGATCAATGATTCTCTCTCATCATTGATGTTTCTATCTCTCTCTCTCCCTCTCCCTTCCTCTCTGAAATCAATAAAACTTATTTTAAAAAAAATAAAAGGAACATTTATTTTCCTTAAATAAAGAGAGAGACAGGGGGAGAAAATGGCGGAGGCTTAGACGGACGTGTTGGTGCTTTGTCCCGGACCAGATGGGGGCGAGCAGCTGAAACGGGTAACAATCAGCCCGATCAAGCTGGGGAGGCATTTTTACAATTAATTTGGAGACTTTCAAAAAATATTGATCATAC
>NW_005871073.1:1664909-1697462 GCF_000147115.1 Myotis lucifugus
TTAAAAAAGAAGGAACTCTCTCCATTTGCACCATCATGGATGGAACTGGAGAGCCTTTATGCTAAGTGAAACAAGCCAGTCAATGAAGGAAAAATCCACATGATCTCACTCATTCATGGATAATAAAGTCCATTACAAACTTTTGAACAACAATAGATACAGAGGCAGAGCTGCCTCAAACTGATTGCCAAACTGCAGTGGGAAGGCCAGAGAGAGTTGGGGGGCAGGAGGGAGGGGAGTAAGAGATCAACCGAAGGACTTGTATGCATGCATATAAGCATAACTAATGGACATAAGACACTGGGGGGTAAGGGAGGGTAGGGGTGTGTCAAGGGCGGGGGGGAAAAAAAGGACACTTATGTAATACCCTTTGTAATACTTTAAGCGAAAAATAAAAAAATATTAAAAAAAAAAAATAAAGAGAGAGAGCCTCACCTTTTAATGTAGATATCTTCTTTTTCTTTGTACATAGCCTTAGGAAAGAGTTAAAATATCTCTCAGCATATGAAAGCATAATTGCTCCACAATCCAAGCATGCATTTTTACAAATAAAATTTGGAGACTTTCAAAAAATATTGATCACACCTGAAAACATTTAATGGTTGCAATTTGGAAACAAGGGCCCAGAGACAACAATTTGTTTCAATAGCACTGAAGTGCTCCCATATAAACACATCCAAAGTCCTTGGGAAATTTGGATCACCGTAATGTTTCTCAAAGGAAGATTTTAAATTTTAAATGAACTGCTATAATTATAAATTGAGAAATTAAATATAATGTGAAAGAGGCTATGATTTCCCTTTATATAAAAATAAATCTAAGGAATACATGTGTCCATTGAGTATCACACAAGGGCAAGCACTTATATTTGCTCATGCAACAAATATTTACTGGGTGTTTGTGTATATGAGCTACAAGAAAGATACAAAAATGAAAAAGAATATAAGTCCCTTGCATTCCATGAATAGATAGTTTAGTTTATTAAAAATATACATGTACAGCCCTAGCTGGTTTGGCTCAGTGGATAGAGCATCGGCCTGCAGACTGAAGGGTCCCAGGTTTGATTCCGGCCAAGGGCATGTACCTTGGTTGCAGGCACATCCCCAGTAAGGGGTGTGCAGGAGGCAGCTGATTGATGCTTCTCTCTCATCAATGTTTCTAACTCTCTATCCCTCTCCCTTCCTCTCTGTAAAAAATCAATAAAATATTTTAAAAATATATATATACATGTACATATACATATATGCACACACATCAATTTATATGTATGTGTACATCCATTTAAACAATAGTCTCAAGTGTGAGAAAATATTTTAGAAATAAACAACTAAATATCTCTCCTTTATTAAACATATTTGATCTGTGACAGCTAAAGAGTGATTATTTAATTCATATTTTCTATATAAAAACATAACTTTATGCTTTAAAGCATAACTTAACCATCTATATCATACTACATAAAAATCAATGTATTATCCCTTCCTTAACAGGTACACTAAAATGAAAGTTATAGAATCTGAAAAAAAAGATATTTGGTAACATAGTATATACAGAAGACAAGCATTTTAAAATTGTTTCACTTCATATATTGTGTAGCTTCACAGGAATAATTATTATAGACAGCATTCTTTTCAAAAACAAAATATATATTGAATAGACTAAAAGCACCACAAAAGAGAATAAAAATTCAAACATAAAGTGACATAAGGTTGCCAGGTAATATGGTTACAACCATCATCTGCGAATAGGTAGCCCACAGTAATTAAACAGGCAAGCTACATTATTTTTGCCTATAAAAATATTTGATCAGAAAATAAGTTATGTTTATTATTAAGCCATTTTTAAATCATCTGCTTAATATCTACAACATATATTTCAGATGCTAATTTAAATGTCATCTGATGGCATTTATTCATATTTTGAAAATTTATGCCAAAGTAAATTTAAAAAATGGAAGAAAAAGAATATATATATATACTGAGTGGCCAGATTATTATGACCACCTGACGTTTGTAGGCAAATTAGCTGTACACTGCATTGTATGGGATGTGGAAGCCGAAAGCCTGTTCTAACACCTTTGCTGTCTGCAGTTACCAAGATAAAACATCTCCAATTTGTACAGGAACACAAGGATTGGACAGTCGAGCATTGGAAAAAAGTCATGTGGTCTGATGAATCATGTTTCCAGTTGCATCATGCAGATGGCAGAGTGAGAATTTGGCAGAAACAGCATGAAAGCATGCACCCCACATGCATAAGTACAACCCTTCAAGCTGGTGGGGGCAGTGTTATGGTTTGGGGCATGTTTTCCTGGCATGATTTGGGCCCTATAATTCGTGTGGAACAACGTCTGAATAGCACAACATACCTAAGTATTGTTGCTGATCAAGTTCATCCTATCATGTTGTAGGCGTATCCCAATGGAGATGGCTTCTTCCTACAAGACAATGCGCTATGCCACGGTGCTCGTATTGTGTAGGAGTGGTTTCAAGAACATGAGGGAGACTTTACCTTGTTTAGGTGGCCCTCACAATCACCAGATCTCAATCCAATTGAGCATTTGTGGGACAAAGTTAAAAGAGCCATCAGGCAGCTGGTTCCACAACCATCAAATCTCACAGAACTGGACAGTGCTATTCATCAGGCATGGTGTCAGATTCCTTGCATCACTTTTCAACATCTTGTGGAGTCAATGCCAAGAAGAATTGCCACAGTATTGAAGGCAAAAGGTGGCCCAACGAAGTACTGATGGGGTGGTCATAATAATCTGGCCACTCATAATAATATATATCCCACGTTCAAAGGCTGTTAAATCACATTGTTTACCCATATCTTCAGAAAAAAATCACTTCTACTGTCGTAAACAACCTGCTTCCATATTTATAATGGTCTGGCCCTCTAGCAACTTCAGCGTGAAATTATAGCTAATTTGCCTATAAACGTCAGGTGGTCATAATAATCTGGCCACTATATATATATACAAATTTCTTATAAAACCACCTTTGTCTACATCATCTTGACCTCTTTATCAGAATGTTTGTCACATCCTTATCTATAAAATAATGAGCCTCCGTCATGGTCAGGTAAATAAACAATATTGCCAAATGTGTAAGGAGTTCTGGTCCTCTATCGTGCCTGTGAGGGAGTAATTGCCTGTAACTGGCTCTCCCACAGGCTTTGACATATTTGCATGTCGCCAAGTGAATTCAAAATAAGACATAAATGAATTTCTCTCTTGGTATTAATGAATGAAATAAAACTTTAAAAAATCTATTGAAATCTTTGGATGTATGTGTATGTAGCCACACAGAGAAGATGATTTTAAGTTAGGTTTTGAGTCATATCGCCATATACATTTCACTAATGGTTTTACAGAAATGTTTAGCCAGTTTCAATAAGATCACACAGGTATATTTCCTCAATATTTAGAGACATAGTCTATGTTATCATAAAATACACAGACTATTGAGTGAATAAATGAATGAATGACTATGAATGACATCAGCTCAGTGAGTGAGTTGGACTAAATTATAATATTTCTTCTAACACAAGAGTACACAACCCACTATCATCTCTTACTGGTTTATTGCAATGGCCTTCTTAATGGTTTTCCCTTGTCTATTCTCTACATAGTGGTTGGAGTGGTTTTTTTAAAACTCAGTGCGGATCATGTATTTCCTCAATTTCCTCCTGTGGCTGCCAGTGGTGAGTATTGAGCGAATAGCCAGTGATTGGATCTCAGCATCTATTGGGACCTCCTTGTAGTCTGCTTCCCTTCATTACAAACACCAGAAGGCCAAGTTCTGTGATAGAATTAATTTCTCACAAGTACAGGCACCCAGCCAGGTTTAAAGGACCGGAGTTAATGGGGCCATCTTCCTGCCATTTGGCCATTGCTCTGGTGAGCAGCATTGTGGAGACCTTGGATTTTTCTGCATGTGCTCTGATGCTAGTCATCAACTCTTTGGATGGAGAAAAGTGGATGTGGTATTGTTGGTGGTTTGCTAATCCCTGAATTGTAGCCAAGTGGTGCTCTTAACCCCTCACCTTCTTTTTAAATATATTTCTTTATTAATTTCAGAGAGGAAGGGAGAGGGAGAGAGAGATAGAAACATCAATGATGAGAGAGAATCATTGATCGGCTGCTTCCTGCACGCCCCCTACTGGGGATCAAGCCCGAAACCCAGGCATATGCCCTTGGCCGGAATCGAACCTGGGACCCTTTCAGTCCGCAGGCTGATGAACCCCTCACCTTCTTGATAGGAGCAGAGATAGCAACTCCCCTTGGCAGTTCTAGCTTGTTCTAGGAGTCATTCCTGGAGGTCCCGCCTAGACCCCATCTCTCCATCCCTTCCAGTGATGTTTGCGCACTTATTCTCTGTATAAACCACTCTCTGCTTTATTTCTGTTTCTAAACCCTAATGGATATACTTTCCATCTAACTCTGATTTAAAATCTAAATAATTCTGCTCATCTACAAGGCTCTCCACTGCCTCTCTGAGGTCATCTTCTTTCACTCCCCGCCCCCCCTTTCCACCTCCATCGGAGCTTGATCCTCCTGAAACACACAAGTCGTGTTCCTTCCTCAGGGCTGGAAGCTCTATGTCCAGGTATCTATCTGCATAGCCGACTCCCGCATTTCCTTTAGGTCTCGTTCAAATACCACCTTTCCTGAGAGGCTTCCCTCACCACGCTGCATACAATAGCCACGCCCCCAACTCTCTTGCCCCTTACTCTGCTTTATTTCTCGCTTACTAACTCTCAGCACACTATACACCTACATGTTGGTGTTGTCTTTCTCCACTAAAATGAAAACACTATGAGACCAGAGACTATCACTGATGTATATCACCTGGCTCAAAATAGGTGCTTAACAAATATTTGTTAAGTGAATGATGTGTATCTGAAGTGTTTATGGAAGTTTTTAGTCAGATAGGCAAGATAGAGGTTTTCACAATTTACCAACCACTTACAATATGGCCGATACTACTCTCTACCTTACATGAGACAAAAGATCACTGACCCATCCCTGGATAAACAAACAGAGCATTGGAAGTCAGACAAGTCAAGAGATAATTATAGTTAATTATACCTCAATAAAGCTGGGGGGAAGATAGGTGATTGTAATCCATCCATTCATTCAACATATAATTATTGAGCACATAATAGAAGAGAGCTAAAATTTCCACAGGCTTTCTATATGCCAAGCGTTGTGCAAAGGCAGAAAAAGACTTATCTAATATACTTTTTATAACAACCCAATAAAGTAAGTATTATCCCCGATTTACAACCAAGAAACCGAAGGCCTACGAAGGTCCAAGGTTGCCACACTAGTCAAAGATAAAGCATAGACCCTAGTTCTGTCTGATTCAACATTATTATTTTGCTTAAAGGAAGATGAAGAAAAGCCACCTCACCTGTTAGTGAGGTCAGAACAGCCTCCCATGTAGAAGTAACAACTAAGGCAAATCTTCCAAAGTACTATGCTGAAGCAGGCAAACAATGGAGGACAGGACATGCTGGGCTAAATGAACAGGATGTGTGAGGATAGCGGTGCTGTACTTTCCATAAAGAAAGAAACACGGGCCGAAACCGGTTTGGCTCAGTGGATAGAGCGTCGGCCTGCGGACTGAAGGGTCCCGGGTTCGATTCCGGTCAAGGGCATGTGCCTGGGTTGCGGGCACATCCCCGGTGGGAGATGTGCGGGAGGCGGCTGGTCGATGTTTCTCTCTCATCGATGTTTCTGACTCTCTGTCTCTCTCTCCCTTCCTCTCTGTAAAAAATCAATAAAATATATTTAAAAAAAAAAAGAAAAGAAAGAAACACGGGTCTTCTGGATCTTTGTTTTCATCAATAAGATAGGTTATGGAGGAAACTAAACTAAAAAATAAATAAATAGAAATAAATAAATAAAATAGGTTACATTTTGACTCTCTGAATTAGCTACTAAAATACAATAAAAACACACACCTACAGCATACATACACACACACCTATCCCATTATAAACAATGGCAAAATCAATTTAATATATAACTCACTCATGCAATGCAAATAATCAGCATGAAGGAATTACATGGAAACACAAGATGGAGGAAGATCTAGATTCCAGATTTGAACAAAAGAGATGTGATTGCCTATAAACAACATTTTCCATGTATAGCATATAGTTGAATAACTCATGTGACAATTAAATTACATGTCAATTAAATAGAATTGCAAGCTTTAACAAAACAAGTTTAAAATAAGTGGGAATTATTACTGAAGCACATAAATTGCTTTTTTTTTACTAAGTTGAATTGGCACATAAAAAATTAATAATGACCCATGCTGTGCATTTTCTGTATTTAGAATATAAGTTTAAGAGTCAGGATGTTAAAAGTTTTCAAGGGAAAAATTAAGTAAGATTAAGAAGATTCAATGCTTTTTAAAATCCAAACAAAATAATAAAGAAAAATAAATATTTTAGTGGATTGGTTTTTCTTCATGGTTTTAGGAATTCCTTTTTTTTCCCTCTTAACCATCCAAAGTGAGATTTTTTTAAAACAAGATGGCAGGTATTCAGAGTTAAGTTTCAAAAGCACAGAAAACCAACTTTCTCATGCTTGATACACACGTCAAACTTCCAATTTACAGTTAGTGTACACACGTGTATATACTTATGTGTTATTCTGTAATACCATTTAAACTTTAAACTATATATGCATAGGTATATGTATATATCTATATATAAAATACATTGTGTTTACCTGTAAATCTTGAGATAGAAAACAGGTAGGAAAACCAAACCAACCATTATAATTCTTTACTCCTCAAACACTTGAGTGTCTGCTCTCTGCCAGCATTGTGCTAGGAGCTTAAATTCTAGGGCAAAAAAAAAAAAAAAAGTTAAATCAAGAGAGGAAAATATTTACTCCTGAATACCAACTGCTTATAATACTGCTTATAAGTGTTAGCCATTCTCTCTTCTTCCCCATTATGTGATATATAGCCATTTGCTTTCACAAATGGTTTGAGTGACATCTGGTGAATAGCTGCTCCCACATTCCACCCACCTTCCAGAGGGGAAATGCCATGCTCATCTTCTAAATTCTGCGCACAGAGATATATACTTATCTTAGAATTAATTGATGATTCATTTCTCCAGATATGACTCTTCCAAAAGGGGAATAAATGGGGAATAAATGGCATGGACAGGAGTACAGGCAGGAAAGTTCTGGGTCTGAAGGGCAAATTAGAGGATAAAGCTGAGCAGCATCCACTACCTTTGATTGGCTAGAGCAGTTGTTCTCAACTTTTCTAATGCCGCGACCCTTTAATATAGTTTCTCATGTTGTGGTGACCCCCAACCATAAAATTATTTTCGTTGCTACTTCATAACTGTAATTTTGCTACTGTTATGAATCATAATGTAAATATCTGATATGCAGGATGAATTGTCATTGTTACAAATTGAACATAATTAAAGCATAGTGATTAATCACACAAACAATATGTAATTATATATGTGTTTTCCGATGGTCTTAGGCGACCCACAGGTTGAGAACCACTGGGCTAGAGCTTGGGTAGATCAAGTAAAGTGATGAAAATAAAGCTGGAAATTGGAGGTTAATTATGGGTTTGATACAGGGTTAGGTTTCATTTTGTGGAAGGATGACAGTTCAAGGTAATTGAGGGTTTTCTAGTGATCGCTGAGGCTTG
Source organism: Myotis lucifugus (assembly GCF_000147115.1). NCBI lineage: Eukaryota > Metazoa > Chordata > Mammalia > Chiroptera > Vespertilionidae > Myotis > Myotis lucifugus. The sequence goes on from NW_005871073.1 coordinate 1,672,610, forward strand.
GTGGGATGTGAGGGCTTTCAAGGCTGGTGGATTGAGAAGCAATGAGGCATCCAATGAATGGGAGGACTAAATCAAGTCAAAGAGCAGGTATAATTAAAATAAGGGAAAAGGAGTTTAAACTACCCCTGTTCTGGTAGCTGACTTCTTCCCTCTCCAGTCACTTTAGAAAGGTGCGGTAATGCATATTCTCAGTCCTCACCACCTGAGGGCTGGAAGGGAGGCAGATGAGGTCACTGCAATGCAGTAGTGATAACACAAATTGTATGATTTCAGAGAGCACAGTGTCTGGGCCAGAGCATCCGGCTCCCTGAGAAATCTTCCCCCCAGCTATCTAGACCAAGTCCACTTTCCATGGCCCTGCGGTCTAGCAGTGGGAGTGCTGCTGCTTTCCTAGTGTGATCTCCGTCCTCCGTCTGCCTCCGACACTCACCGAGCTGTACTAGGACCCACCGGATTGCAAAGACCCCATTCATAGTGCTCTGAAATTTTAATGTTAAAATGCATTGTGAGTACATTTTCATGCAGCAATTAAGGTACATTCCATCATTCCGTGCATAATAGATAATGTTTAATGTAATCGATAAACATTTCCTAAGTCACTTCTATGTGTGAGGCACAGAAATGGGGTTAGGAAATGGAAGGCACAGTCCCTGCACCTAAGGAATTCTAGTCAGGGAAACAGGCAAATAAATAGCAAATTGCAATAGTGTAAAGTGTGTTTATTTGTTTCTGTTTGGAGAGTATGTGTGTGTGCAGAACCATGGTCTTCCAAAAAGAATTTAATGCCATTGGCAGGAGGGCCAGTGTTCAGACTTACTCTGGGAGCAGAGAGGAAGGCTGCCTAACTGTGGCTGATGGTGGTTAAGGAGGGTTTTCTCCAGGAGGTCATCGTATTGCCTTATCATGTCATAAGGCCTGACTCCATTGCTGCCTTACAGGCTGAGCTCCTCCTAGAGGAGCAGCAGAAGGGGGAGGAGGAGGAGGACAAGGAGCAGCAACAGTAGTAGGGTAGGAGCCAACACTAGTTAAAGGCCTTTCACGGTGTTCTTTTGACCTCCAAGGATATTTGTTAAAGTTTGCAAATTCCTAGGGCCCCTCTGATCCCAGAATGAGAGGAGGGATGCTTAGGAGTTTGCATTTTAAACAAGCACCCCAGGTGAGTTTTATGCGTAATAAGCCATTTGAAAACTATTGGCCTACAATGTGCTGGGTGCTAATCCCAGGGAAGCTTTCCAATTTAATGCAATTATTTTTCAAGCTCCCAGTTTACCAAAGCAACAAAGGGTAGTAATATTTTAAGATAATACAAACCCAAGGACATGGTGCTTCTGGGATTAATCTCAAACAGTTCTCTTTGATGCAAAGCCAAGAAAATAACAAGAGAAGATAGACCAATAATCATGACAGTTAGCCTTTATTGAGCACTTGACTAGAAAAAAAAAGAAAATCAATCAATCAATCAATCAATAAAAATAAAGGCTTAGCTGTGAATTTCCCTACTCTTGCAAAATATGCCCCCCCCCCTCAGTAGGAAAGGCTCTCCACCCACTTAGTTCCTCTACGGGCTGGACTGACTACAACCCATCCTGCCCTCCACTTAGTGAGTCTTACCCCTCTGCCAGCCTGTGAGACTCTTCCAACAAACCAATCACATCCCCACCTCCATGGGAACCACGGGGGATCCTACCCTCTTGGTACAACAGAGCCTGCCTCCTACAACCCCTTCTGACTCATTCTGCTCCCCAGTGCAATCTCCATGTGGCCTGCCTCCTGGCATTAAGTGCCTTCTTCCCCAACTATAAGTGTATATGACTAATAACTGCTGCTAATCTCATTCAACCACTGTTGGCTATTGTGTGTTTGGCCATCTCACACTATTTAGGGTGGGGGGTCCCTCTTTCACTGCAGGAGTTGATCAGAACAGTCATGTTAGTTGAGTTGTGAAGGATGAATGAGATCTAGATAGGTGGGGAAATGGAGAAAAGCAGGTTAGAACTGAGTTATAAAAGAATATGATGTATTTCAGGAAGGACAAGCAGGTTGAGAAGATGTGGGTGTAGTGAAGAGTGAGGCTAAAGAGGCAAGGCATTTGTGCAAAGGTAAGAAGTTTATTATTTTTTTTCCTAAAACACATTAGGGGATTTTACTAACACATTTTACAACGACCACTCTGGTGGATTTAAAGTCGGGCAACGAAAAAGATCGAGCCGTCCATAGCAATGCCACCCCAGAAAGCCACACAAGAAGCAGCAAGAGCTCAGACCAAGGCACTGGAGGTGAGCCAGGTTCTGTAGGTACAAACACAATAGAAGCCATTCAACTCAGTGGCCAGCTGGATGCAGGGCTGGGACCTGGGCAAAGGAAGCATTGAGAATGACTGCTGGACTGGGGTAACCAGGTACGTTGTCTTCAGCCACTGAGATAGGAAACACATGAAGAGGAACAGGTTTGTGATTGGGAAGAATTCAATTCTGGACATACTGATTTTGAGAAGTTTGTGAAACCTCCAAGTGATTTTGAGGCAAGAAGGTTAGAATAGCTAACAAAGGCCTCAAGCTCTACCCATACCCTTCTCCATCTTGGCTGGAACATCACAGAGACGAACTTCACTGACCACCTGTTCCCCTGCTTCCTCGTCCACAATTTCCTGTCATTGGGAGTTCCAAAATCGCAATCTGGAGAGGACACAAGGACAAGCTGTCACCCCACCAGTGTCAGAAGCAAAGGACCACTCTATCCCCTCCCCGCCCCAACCCGCTTGGCCACATTTAATAAAAACTTTCTACTCAGACCCCATCAAGGCTTCTAGTTCTCTGAAGTCGCCTGCTCTCACTTCTCAAGTGCATACTATCACTTTAATAAATTTACTGTGCTCGCTAAATCCTTCTGTCACGCTCTTGAATCCTTTCTTGTTCTGTGACAAGAACCTGGATTGAGATGAGGCCTCCTTGACCTCTCTGGTGCCACCCTGCATCAGTTTCCAGTTGGCAGTCCATATGGTCCTTCAAACACGTTGGAGACAAAGGTTTGAGAGCACAAAGGTGATACCAATGCCTGGATTCTGATGCCAGCTAAGGGGAATGAAAAGAGGAAAAAGAAAGGAAGACACACCAACGTTTAAGAGGTGATGGTGAGAAGAGCTGTCTGCAAAGCAAACTGAGAGAAACCAGGGGTGTCAGAAGAATGATATTCTGAAAGGCAGGATGGGAAAGAAGTTGAGATGTTTATGATGAAGCTATAGGATTCAGGGGAAAATTCATAGAGCGAAATTCATGAAGAGGCTAGGGCAAGGCAATTCAGAAAAAGGATAGAGAAATTATGCTTAATAAGAAGGAGGTTCATCACTTCAAATGAAACAGAAGATAAAAACAAAAGGATGCAAATAAATTTGTAAGTGGGAATAGGGTTAGTATTTTCTTCATTGTGAAAAAAAAATTCAAGATAAATTGCCTACCATTGGGTGGAACAAACTCTGAAAAACAGTGCTCCTTATTTGGTTAACCAGCAAGCGGACAATAAAAAGGCAAGGAATTCCAGCAATTTAAGTTTTCATTTATGTGGAAATGAAGTTGGATAGACATAAAAGGGAACATAATCTGTGAAGCACTAAGAAGCTATGATGATAGGTCTATAAACAAGACCACGTGAAACCAGCTAATAAACTCAAAACTTACTCCAGATTTAAAAAAACTGCAAGACATAAAAACTCAAATTACATGAATAAACTGTGAAACAGAATTATGTAGTGTTAATTCCTAAGCAAAATAATATCTCACCAAATAATACATGGGTACAATTCCGTTCAAATGCATTTGTCACACCTACTAAAAGTGCTTTGATTAGAAGTGATGCTTACAATCGGATTTCAGATGGATGCTATAATCAAAATAAACATCCAAAACAAATTGATAAGTCCAAGTTCATCTTAGATTTTTTTATTAATCATGAGTTAAACTGAGAGTTCATTACTAGAGATGTAAACACCAAGTTTTCCCAAGATCAGATAATTCTCATCACCTGAAGAATATTTTATCTTTTAAAAACAAAATGAAATATTTTCTAAGGATAATTTATTATTTCAAAAAGAAGAATAAAATAAATTATGATCCATTTAGTGCAAATTTAATACAAATACACAACAGTTTTTTCTTTTATAGAGCATTCATAAGAATAAATAAATTACCAGCACAGGTCAGAACTAATTCTGAATGTGCAAATATACAATTACTAGAGTCCCAGGGCATGAAATTCACGCACTTGGGGGGTCCCTCAGCCCGGCCTGTGCCCTCTCACAGTCCAGAAGCCCTCAGGGGATGTTTGACTGACGGCCAGTCGGACATCCTTAGCGTTGCCGCAGAGGCGGGAGAGGCTACTGCCGCTGCCCTCGCCAGCCGTGAGCCCGGCTCAGGGCTTCTGGCTGAGCAGTGCTCCTCCTGTGTTGAGCATTTGCCCCCTGGTGGTCAGTGGACGTCATAGCGACTGGTCGTTGCATTGTCGGCCAAAACTGGCTCTCCAACATCCCCTGAGGGGTCCTGGATTGTGAGTGGGCACAGGCCAGGCCAAGGGACCCACTGGGGAGAAATTCGGGAGGTTGGCCAGCTGGGGAGGGACTGCGGGAGGGCTCCAGGGTGTGTCTGGCCCGTCTTGCTCAGTCCCAATCTCTGGACTCCAGCAGCAAGCTAACTACCAGTCAGAGCATCTGCCCCCTGGTGGTCAGTGCACATCATAGCCAGTGGTTGAGAGGGCCTTAGCATATCATTAGCATATTATGCTTTGTTTGGTTGAATGGCTGACTGGACAACCAGACACTTAGCATATTAGGCTTTTATTATATAGGATAGAAGATTCAAAGTAAGATATATATATTCTGAAATTTAATGTCATTTTCTATATTAAATTCTTTAAAGCTTAATATTTATTATTTAAGAAAGCATTTCTCAAGGGAGGGGAATAGGGAGATTGGAAGAGATTAACAAAAGAATTTATGCATAGCCCATGGACACAGATAATAGTGTAGTGAAGGCCTGGGGTGGGGTAGGGGCTGGATGGAGGGGTGCAAAGGAGGGGGAAAATGGGGGACATCTGTAATACTACTAACAATTATATGCATATGCATATGTATATGTATATGTAAGTATTTATAAATATGAAAGCACTTCTCTTAAATAGTATTTAGCTATTGATTTGTCAGAAATAACTTTTTGTTAAAATATGTGAAAATGTTGGAAAAATAAAAATGATGGGAAGAAATATTAATAATTCCACTAAGACAATTATTTTGATGAACATCTATCAGGTATCTCTTAAAATGCCTAAGTAAAGGCAGACAATTATATACAAGTGAAATGATACATATTCTGTATCTTCTTTTTAAACTTAATATTCTTAATACTATGCCTTGAACATCTTCCCATATTAGTAACTATATATATGCGTGGTCATTATAATAGCTACACTGCCTTACACTACATGAATATATTGGCTTTTTAATCACTCAGTTGATGGAAATTTAGGTTGTTTCCAATATTTTACTATGGTAAGCAATGCTGCAATAAAAACAATCTTGACACATGTCTCTACAGATATGTCTACCTCTTTAGGATGAATTCCTGTAGTGAGATTAATGGGTCAAAGAGGATTCAGGTTTTAAACTTAAAGACATTGCCATCTGCTCTCTAGGACAGAAACAATATTATACTCCCATCAAAATAGTCCATGTGTGTCCATTTCTTGTATTACTAATGAGGTTGAACAGCTCTTTACATAAGTGCTCCTACTTGTACCTGTTCTTGTATGAATTACCCACTAATGTCCATCTCTCTAATGGGGTGTTCATTATTTACTAATTAATTTGAAGAATTCTTTTTTAAAGATTATTAATCTTTATTTGGTATTGGAGATTTTTCTACTTTTCCTACTTTGCTCTTTCTTTCATAGTTTTGGCTTTTGAGTAACACTGTAAGAGCCTTCTTACCTCCCAAATAAGTAGGCAGTTAGTTCTCTTACTGAGTAACACTATAAGAGCCTTTTTACCTCCCAAATAAGCAGGCAGTTAGTTCTCTTACTGAGTAGTGACCAGGCCAGCAGGGGAGAGCAGTTAAGGGTGACCAGGCCAGCAGTGGAGGGCAGTTGGGGGGAGCAGGCCTGCAGGGGAGGGCAGTTGGGGGCAATCAGGCCGGCAGGGGAGTGGTTAGGGGGTGATGAGGCTGGCAGGCAGAAGCAGTTAGGGGCAATCAGGCATGCAGGCAGGTGAGTGATTAAGAGTCAGCAGTCCCGGATTGTGAGAGGGATGCCTGACTGCCGGTTTAGGCCCGATCCCTAAACCAGCAGTCGGACATCCCCCAAGGGGTCCCAGATTGGAGAGGGTGCAGGCTGGGCTTAGGGACACCCCCCACCCCCGTTCACAAATTTCATGCACCAGGCCTCTAGTTCTTGAAATAATAGGACTCTAGTAACTAACATGGTAAAAAAATGTCTTCTCTGCTGGCACTTGTTTCAACTCATTTTTTTTCCCCGAATTTTTCTGGCTATTTCCCCTTTTTCCCCAAAAGTTCAGAAACTTTTTTCCTTCAGATTTCTAAAAAGTCCTATTGATATTTTGGTATGGATTACTTTGAATTTCTGGAGTATGAGGAGAAAGAAACTCTTTATGTGAACCCAACCAAGAATTATTTTTTGAGAATTCTTTTATGTCCCCAGGAAAGTTCTAGAGTTTTCTTTGTAAAGGTCCCATGTTTCTTATAAATTGGGTCACTCATATTTCACTGCTTTTTATATTAGTAGCTAGAGGCCCAGTGCACAAAATTCATGCACGGATGGGGTCCCTAGGCCTGGCCAGCAATCAGGGCCTATTGGGGTTGTCTCACCCAGTCCCAATTGGGGCCAGGCTGGCCAGGGCTGGGGGCCTGCTGGCTGCCAGATAGGGCCAGAGGGATGGGGGGAGGAATGGGGGAAGGGACTGTGGGAGGTTGGCTAGCCATGGGAGGTTGGCTGTGGGAGTACACTGACTACCAGGGGGCAGCTCCTGCATTGAGCATCAGCACCTTGGTGGTCACTGCGCGTCATAGCGATTGATAGACTGGTTGTTCTGGTCATTCGGTCGTAATGGTCACTTAGGCTTATATATAGAGAGATAGTAGTACTGCTATGGTGAATGTGCTCTTTTTTCCATTATATCTTCTAATTTATCATTTGATTTATATTAATTTTTATATATTTATTATGCAATTAGCCACCGTTCTGAATTCATTAATAGTTTTTCCATTTGTTCTCTTAAATTCTCTAGGTTTTGAATAACATAACTACAAATAATTATTCTTCTGCATGCTCCCTTCTAATATCTAATTATGTAAAATTTTAAAAATTTAAGATATGCATTATTACTAATTTTCATTAATTTTGCATAGACATAATAAATACTGTCAATGAATAAACTTAGTTATTTTGGTGAGGTCCGGAAAGTTTTAATTATTACTGCTTTTATTTTTCTGGGTTTTGAGGAGGCACATTTACACTTCAAAGGTTGCATTTTCTTTTTTCATTTGCTCTATTTTTTTCTCATCTTTTTTCTCCATATTTTTGGCGAGTGATCAAATTACCCATATGACCAATGATGTCTTCCATAATGTCAGTTATGCTGATTTGTACATTCTATGGGAATCTGCATTTGGGTTTCCTTTTATTTTTCGCGTATTTCAGGATACTCCCTTTTCATTCCTCCCCTTTATCTCACGGCTCATATAAATAAAAGAACTTTTGTCTAAACACTTCGTGCAAGACAGAGTGCTGAGTATTTCAGAGACATAATCTCGTTTACTTCTTACACTCCAGGTAGAAATTACTCCCATGTTACATGTGAGGACATTGAGACTCCAGATGAATAGGTAATTTGCCCAGGACTCCACAGCTGGTCAGTAGTAGAGCCAGGATTTAAAGCCAGGCCGTCTACCTCTACAACCCATGCTCTCAGCAACTCCAACACAGGGTTGCATATTCCCTTGGCCCGCCTCCCTGTGTACAAGAGAGCTCAGTTCCTATAAAATCTATACCTGGAGTGAGGTGGTCTCATAAACACTTTATGTCCCTCCTAGTGCCTGCTGGACTAAGGTGTGAGCATCTCCTGCTTCACAGGAGTCAGGCAAATGTTCTTTGTACAAGTGTCGTACAGTCTCCAGCATTCACTGCAATTCAGGGGCCCTTCCCTCTCCACCCATTTGCAAGGCTTTCTCTGTGTGACTGGACATCCAAGGGTACAAAGTGCCCCTGCCTCCTGAATCTTCAGTTGCACCATAAATTGAAGCCTGTAGTCCATAAAATGCAAAGGAAAGCAAGAAGCTCAGGGCTACATAAATCCCCAGCTAGCTCAAATATTTCTCAGCAATAAGGGGTTTGATTTTCTAGGCAGTGCAGCCTCTGGGTCCTGAGTAAGAAGCAGTGGCTGAGTGGAGGCTTTTTTCCCACCTTCCTTGCAGCTAATTTAGGTCAACGTACCAAATGATTGACACAGGACTTAGTGTAAATTCCCAATGGGTTTTGGCAAAGGGTTTCCTCTTTAGTTTCTTGTACAGTTGCAGTCTTGGTGCGTAAGGATAAATGAAGGACTGCTCATCTGTGGCCACATTTAACACACTTTAATGAGCAGCTGTATCATATAATTGGCTTAGAATCACTCTTAAAGTACATGGAGTGTCCCCACCGATACCTGTGTCAGTGGTCACTGACATAGACCAAAGTGACTCTAGATTTCTTTCGATGATATAAAATTTCCTATACTCTTTCCTTAAATGCAGTAAGTTACCACAATATGAGCTATCCCTAAAGCCCTATGGATTAGCAAAATTGTCTCCTGACAATTTTCAAATGACATTTTAGAAAATCACTATGCTGTAAAGCAGCACTACTGGAGAGAGAATCAAAGACGGAGCGGGATGTTTTCTGTAAGATGTGGTTGAGGACACAGAGCCAGGCCAAGGTGACCTGATGGGTTTTGCTGTTCTTGAGAATTGTCTTGAATGGGAAAAAAGCTCTTTACACTGTAGATTGTGGAAACCCCTTGACACACACAGAATGTCTTGCCTCGATAAAGCTGACCAGAGGATTTTATAAAATGCTACCTGATTGGGTTTTTATTTTTCAGAAGCATCGAAGTTATTTTGTAGTTCTATGGCCAAAGCTAGTATGGATAGAGGGAGCTAACTAATGCATCAAAGATACTAAATGTGTAATTGGAAATCCCAGCTACACTAAATGTCCCACATCTGTGTCCCCAGGTCACCCCTTGATGGTTAGTTTTATGTTTACAAAGTCATCAGTTGCTTTTAAGTAGATAACCCTCAATAATGAAGGTGGGTCTCATTCAATCAGTCAATAGTCTTAAGAACGAAAAATGAGTTTTCCCAGAGAAAGAATTCTGCCTTAAAACTGAAACATAGAAACCCTGCTGGCCTGTCCTATAGATTTAGACTTGTCAGCACCCATAACTGCATAAGAAAATTTTTTTTAAAATCTCTTTTAAAAAATTGCATATATGTGTAATGTGTGTATGCAATACTCCAAAAAATGTTTTGCTTGGCTCTTGCCCCTACACAACTGTAAGCTCAAGGATGTAGACTATGTCTTATATATCTTTGTATCTGCAAATTCTAGCACTGTGCCTTCTCACTCTTATGAACTCAATAAATATTTTGAACTAAAGGATGAACAGAATAATCCCTTCATAAAAGTCAAATCAAGAGATAAGTGACAAAGGAGGCCAGCATGACTATAATATGATCAGAAACTAGGAATCTCAGGCAAAATGAAACTCAAAAGCAGGCAGTCCCCTGAGTTACAGCAAGTCAGGAAAGCCAATGGCCTGGAAATTTCAATTCAGGTTTTTGTTTTTATTTTTTTAAATATATTTTATTGATTTTTCACAGAGAGGAAGGGAGAGGGATAGAGAGTTAGAAACATTGATGAGAGAGAAACATCAATAAACTGCCTCCTGCACACCTCCTACTGGGGATGTGCCCGCAACCAAGGTACATGCCCTTGACCAGAATCGAACCTGGAACCTTTCAGTCCACAGGCCGACGCTCTATCCACTGAGCCAAACCGGTTAGGGCTAAATTCAGGTTTTTATATCAAAAGCCTACTAAACAATGTTGGCTGAGTTTGAATGTACTAGTCATGTGACCTTTAGCATGTCCTTTCACCTTCTTAAGCTCAGGGTGACTGATCTATTCATCTCTAACACATTATATGATTCTAAGGTCAAAGCAAATAGGAACAGAAATTCAGATGGTTGAGACATGACATAATCCTTATAGATTCTGCTGGTTATTCTCCACTTTGCATCAGGGACAGCACTAGTCCCTGAGGCTGCAGGCACCAACAGTGCAGTAAATATGTTGGCTGAAAACTGGGACTAGAATAGAACTAGAACTACAAGGTGATTCATACAGGGAACATGTCCAATGCTACAAAATCATGAATGTGGTGGTTAATACAGAGAGTTTGGCTAGTAACTGAAGTGTATCAAAGGATTGTGAAGTGTGAAGTGAGCAGTATGCTTCAGCTCATTCTATAGATGAGGGGTAATTATTCTGTAAAAGGCAGATTTAGAAAAGGACAGAGGAAGATGGAGAAGAGTCACTTCAAGATCTGAAACTGCTGGTCATTGTGATCCTTGTAGTCCAGAGGATCCACAGGGTTGTAGGCGAGTTTCCAGGTGCCTGTGGGTCCTTGCCTTCTAAGCTGCCCACAGGGCTGTAGCCGTCATAGCTTTGGCCTGACAGGAAGGGGGAGACTGGGCCAGGAGGGTCCCAAAGAAGGGCCGAAAGGAGCTGAGAGCCAGGCCCTCCAACTGGGGCACCAAAAAGATTCTCACTTTTACAGAATAATGACTCCATCTTTTTGTATGGGAAGGAATCTTTCATTTTAGGATGTATATAAACATACTAGTTTCTAGAATCATGATATTGTTTTGTTTTTACTCCTCACCTAAGGATATGTTTTTGTTTTAATTGATTTTGGAGAGAGAGGAGGAGAGGGAGAGGGAGGGAGGGGGGAGAGAGAAAGACAGAGAGAGAGAGAGAGAGAGAGAGAGAGAGAGAGAGAGAGAGAGAGATTAATTGATTATCTCCCATACATGCCCAGACCGGGAATTGAACCTGCAATCTAGGTATGTGCCCTGACTAGAATTGAACCTGAAACATTTTGGTGTATGGGACAATACTCCAATCAACTGAGCCACCCTGCCAGGGCAACATTGGCTTTTTAACACTTTTTCAAACATGTTATTTCACAGGGTGCTAATTTATAAAAGAAATAGTGAATGAACTTGAAAAATGCTAATATCAAAACACTTCAGCCATGGCACATACAGCCAGAAGCCAATGACAGCCTTCAATTATAGAAGTTAGCAGGGCTTTCTGTTCACTATTAAAGCAGAATTCCATGTTCAGACTAGAAACATGACTGTCATTCAACAGAACAAATCAGGTCAAGAGGACCAACCACATAATGCTACAGCAGATAAGAGGCTGTGTTCACAGGAAGAAAAAACAAGACAGAATTAGCAACCAAACCTCATTTCCTTGGACATAATGTTGATGGCAAGATTTCTAAGCAATCACTTCTTTAGTTTAGATAAAGACTTCACAGCACAGAACACTGTTAGAACGGGACCATTAGGAGCTATGTAAAAGTGAAGTAAGGCAAGTAAAATATACAAACACAGTTTTTAATTTCCCAGAATCATTGCAGGTTACCATGTTATGAAAACAAAAGCAGATCATTCTTAATGTGTCAAATTTATTTATTTATTTTTTAAAAATATGACCCCCATCACACAAATATATAATTCTAAATCTAATTTGAAAGCAAGTCAGTCAAGAAGTATCTATCTGGAGACTATGCACCTAGGATCATATTACACCAAAAAAAGGCTGCTGTCCCAGAATGTACAGACCACTGGTAATCAACCATGAGCATAGTGAATGTTCTAGTATTTTGGTAAATATTAGAAATTTAACAAATATTGTTTATCTGGCCCTTCCAAGCAGCTTGTAGATCCAGATAAGATTAGCTTGGGCAAGGGGTCTTGTTTAGTCCCAAAAATCTGCAGAGTCCAATACAGGTCTGGGCTAATCAGAGATGAAAGAAACTTTCTAAGGAGAAGTAGGCTTGGAAATCAAGCAGTCCTATTTCCAATTAGCACATTTTAATCAAAGGTATGAAACTAATGATCAGGTAACAGGAATATCTACAATGCACCCCAATGTCAATGACCACACATTCTACTTCCTACTATGACTGCTTGATTACAGCATAAAGAATATTGTCAGCTACAACATAAACTGTGCTCCAATGCCCAGGATCTCTAAAGACAAATCTTGTTTTTTTAATATAAGAAACTCACTGAATTAAATGAATGCCAATTAAAGCAAAGATAGTGTAAGTAAAACTGGGATAAGAGACCTCTAATTACATAGGAAATACATGAAGAAATTAATTATGACATGAGAAGAATCATTTTTCCAGTAGCCCCGCTACTATGGATGATGTTTTCATGAGCCTGGACCGCCTTCTCCAATGGATACTGAGAACCTATTACAGGTTTCAACCAACCAACTTCCATTCCAGCTTGAAGAGCTGCTGCAAACTGCTGAAATTCTTCCTAAAGTGAAAGAAAAAGGTTTTTGCTTTTTTTTGGTAGAGGAACATATGAGTTGATTTTCAGAAGCATTAAATATTTTCAGAATCTAAAAAAGCATAGTTCTTACAAATGTGTGGCTTTTGTCAACTTATCCAGAATTACAGAAAAGGAGTCCTCTATATTTGTTTGAGACAGTATCAGATTACAAAGTACTTACTGTTCTGAAGTGATTACGAATTGTATCTTCTTTTTCTCTCAAAAGTGTCCTGACTTGGAAAATATATGATATTGTCACCCTCGTTATCTTCTGGTGACTAAGCCTTAATGCACACATATAGTCAAATAACTAAGTTTAACATCTACTTACACTTTCAGCCTGCCTGATTAGGCAAATTTAAGTTACCAAAATCACAATGACTTCTTTTCCTACCTTAGTTGATGAATACAGAGCAACTCCAATTATACTGGTTTCCTTTGCCATGGTGTCCCGGGGGTTTATTTCAATAGGACCTCTGCTGCCAACAATCTATTATGAAGAACAACATGCTACAGTTAAAGATTACTGCAACACAGTGTTAAATTATGATAAAACTTCAAAGTGGTAAAAAAAGAGAAACACTTACTATTACTCGTCCTCCATATGATAGAAGATTCAAATCATTACTAAGATTTACGTTAGCTAACATTTCAAGAATAATATCAATTCCTTTTTCGCCAACAGATTTCTATATAATATAAAAGAATGCAAAATAAGTTAAGAAAGCAAGTAAAAAAAAAATCTATAAGAAAGTTATAATTGTCCCGGGTATTACAGAAATGTGTTTTGAATGATATAAGCTACAAGATCTCATGGTCCTAAAATTAGACTACTGCAAAACAAAAATATCTTCTTAAAATAACTGGCTGTTTTTCAACTTTGTAAATACTCTTGGAAATTGATACCAGGAGTGAATACTCCATTGATTGTAGGTTTCCTAGACATATAACAAAGGAGTGCCTTTACTCAGTTTTGTGGCAAGTTGATTTAGTGGTAATAAACTCTCACTCATCCTTTCCTTAGTTTGTAATGACCTAGTTTACATAGTAATCAGTAACTAGAAAATTCTAATTCTTTCTCAACATGAGCAAGTACTTTGAGGGTTAGCAAAGTAATCAGTGTTTAGTAAATTGCTACTAGAGCACAAATGGAGAACTTCAGAATCTGCTTGAATTCTATTGTAGCCACAGAACATATGCAACAACTCACTAAATGCTACCTCACTGCTTTGGAGGAAGTAGTGATTAGTCCTCCAAATTTTGGAGTCCAAAGCATCCGGTTAACAAATAAATGTTCTTCCCTAGGCTAGACAGATCCAGTTTGTAATCTTAGGATACTTCACCTTCCATGAAAAATTTATACCAATAGAAATTATATTAATAACACCTAACAGATGCAAATATAGAGCTGTGGATTTACTTAAACTGTGACTGGCATTAAATTTTGATAGCTGGAAGACTTGAGAGGCAAAATTTTATTTGGCAAACATAAACAAGACAGAAATAAGAGTGAAAGTTTAAAAATTAGACATCTCTGCTTTTTAAATGAAAACATTAAAACACACATAGGCAAAAAAACATATAGGCATTGAAAAAAGAGGCAAACAACTTTAAGAGAGTGGTTAAAAAGAACTTATAAAAATGTGTCTCTCAAGAAACAAAATTTTACTTTTATAAAACTGTAGAACAATTTTACCTTAATTTTATCAATATAATTAACCTCTCTGTGATTAAACACTTCATGGGCTCCATTTCGCAAAACGATGTTTTTTCCTTCTTCGGTACCAGCTGTGCCCAAAACCTTTAAGCCATAAGCTCGAGCAATTTGGCATGCTGCTAGTCCTACCTGAAAAACAAAATACAACCCAATAGTTTTATTTATTTTTTTAAGGGGAGGTTGTACATTTTTTATTTGTCAATTACAGCTGACATCAGTATTATTTTATATTGGTTTCAGGTGTACAGCCTAATGGTGAGACATATATGACAATTTATGAAGTGATCCTCCAATAAGTCTAGAACGCACCTGGCACCATACATAGTTATTACAGTATACTGTATTATTGACTGTATTCCCTATACTTTACATCCACAAGACTATTTTGTAAATACCAATTTTTACTTCTTAATCCCTTTAGCTTTTTTGTCCAGCCTCCCAACCCCTCCCATCTGGCAACCATCAGTTTGTCCTCTTAACCCAGTATTTTTAGATTCTTTGCATCCTTGCAAACATTTGTTAAGTATAGATAATGAACTCAACGTTCTTCTAAGTCCTATTCTATTATTAAGGAAGTTCAAGTTTAAATGAGGAAATAAGGACAATAGGTAGCTTTTATTGAGCATTTATGAAATGCCAGGTTCCACACTAAATAATATATATGTATCACTCTGCTTCATCCTCACAAGAAGCCTATGATACAGATTGATTATTATCCTTAGTCTATAGATAAGAAAACTGAAATTATAAAATGTAAGTAACTTGCCCAGGTCACAGAGATGGAAACAAGAGCTGGATCAAATCAGACTGCAAAGCTTGAGTTTTTAACCAATGCATCAAAATGTTTACTTAGTTTTGTGCAAAGGTACAGGGTTTAGAGATGATCAAAATATGTTCACAGACTTCATACTTTAATTATACATATAAAAATACTCTATAATAAATGTTAGGCCTCTACCATTTAAGTGGAAGAGACAGATACATGGGCAAATTAATTTATTCATCTATATGATAAACACTTATTGAGCGTTTACTATGTGCGTGGCATGGTACTTGACCCAAGAAACTTACATTCTAAAGAAGGGGGAAGATGATAAACACATAAACAAATACATGAACAATGTAAATTCAGAAAATAAAAAGTATGAAAAAAATAAAACAGCCTACTGGGTTAGAAAGAGATAGGGAGAGGAGGCAGTTCAGTCGTTAGGAAAAGCTGCTGTGAAGAGATGAGGCCTGAATGAAGTGAGGGACAAGCCACGTGTGACGATCTGGGAAGCCAAGCGGAGAATGCTGCAGGCAGAATGGTCAGGGCTGACTTGGTGGAGTGGGAATGAGCGTGGGGTGCTCAAAAGAAAGAGAGACAATGTGGCCTGAGGGGCACATGGGAGAGAGTGGAAGAGGCCAGAGGGGCACGGAGAGGCCGAGGCACACACGGCCTTGGGGGTGAAGGTTGGGATTATATTAAAGAACCATGCAGAGCTACCAGAGAGCTTAAATTGGGTGTGATTCGATTTAGGCCTTAAAAAGAACACTCAAATTACGTAATAGGAAAAAAGAAGGTTTCGGGGAAATAAGAGTAGGAAGACCAGTTAGCAGCTGATAGAGTGGTCAAGATAAGAGGTGAAGCTGGCTTGGACTAAAGTGGCCACACTGGAAAGAATAACAAGTTCAGATACAATTTAGAGGTAACCTGAAGGGCCTTTCTCATAGATTGTGGGATGGAGGAAGAAGAAAAATCAAGGATGTCTCCTAGGTCTTAGGCCAGATTAACTGGGTAGATTAAGGGAGTAAGGAAGATTAGAGAGGATCAAGTTTGTGAAAGCATCAATAAATCACTTTGAACATTCTGAATTGCTCACCTAACTGGTGACATTCAGTAATCAGCTCAATATGGGTATGGACTCAAAAGAGTTTAGAGCTGGAAATAATAAACCTGAGATTTATCAGTTTACAAATGGTATTTAAAGCCATAGGATTAGATGAAATCATTAGATCGCCACAAAAAAAAATGTGCTTAGGATAAAGAAGAAATAAACATATACAGATATAAGCAATTATTCAAATTACAGTACTAGGCCATATGTGTTTAATTACATGCTAAATGAATGGTACAGATAAGTGTCACAAACATTTACAGCAGCATTTCTCAAACTTGGCACTATTGACATTTTGGGCCACATAATTCTTCCCTGTGGGGCTATCCTGTGCATTGAAGGATGTTTAGCATAATGTCTGTCTGCTACCAACCAGATGCCAGAACCCTCTACCCAGATACAACAACCAAAAATGTCCCCAGACACTGCCAAATGTCCCTGAAAGAGGGGAGGGATGATGCAACATCACCCTTTATTGATAACAACTGGCTTAGAGGAAGGCAAAATCATTATGGATTGGGCATGATAGAAAACAAACGAAATGATTATGGAACCTAATAAAAGTTGTCACAGCATCACAAACTAGCAGGCCTGAGATAGACCTGTCAGGCATGCAGGCATGATAAGCCTGAACTCGGTTGGGTTACGACAGGAATTTGTTTGATTGAACCAAAACAAACATATGAAACTCACTGTCTGAGTGAGACAGACATTCAATTCCATGAAGTGAACTATGGGATTATTAGCATGATCAATTTTTACTATTTGAGTTTTTAATTTTCAATTAAAAACTTCAGTTAAAAAAGGCCTTTAATAAAACCACATTTTAACCTAGGATTTAATGTAACTGTTTCTCCTTAGCCTCTAACTACTTTAAAGGGCACTCAATTGCTATCTTAAAGGCACTGCTTATTCTATTCTTGTCAACAATTATGCTAGCCATACTCCCTCAGTAGATTATACAGCATTATGTGTCTACCCTTTTCTTCTATTTACTATGCTGACATTATAATAGGGCACTTCCCACCAAAATATCTGGATAATAGCTGTGCTCATAAGTTCCACATCAGTTTAAATACACAACATAATCCCAAAGGAATTTGAATTAAATGAGGACAGAAAGTACAAACAGAAGCAAGAAAAGCCCTGTGCTGCTTCCCTCTAACAGGGCAGGGGGATCAGAAGCGCTTCACACACCAGGTCGCCGGCCGATCCCTGCCAGCCAAGGATGAACAAACTCAGCCAGCACAGAGAACAGCGTGGATTTTGCCTTAAAAAAAATCATGGTGAAGCGACTGGGCTTTTTACAAGAGGGTAAAGGGAATAAAAGAGATTTTCTCTCCCCTTCCTATTAAAATTTCTCCCTTCTCTACAGAGTATAAGGTGCGCTCTCTGAAAGCCAAAGTGATTTAAATAAATGTATGTTTGACAGAGCCTTTCATTATTTAGGGTTGAATTTAATTTAACCCCAAAATAGCCTCTTCGGTGAAGCTAACCAATGAGAGCTCTTGACAAGATATATTTGTCATGTTTTCTCAAGCCCCATAAGGAGAATCTTGGTGTTTTTTAGCAAACAGTCTGATCTGTGAAATCCTTCAGAATTGATCTATTTGAGGTACACACAGGATGCTGGGTGTGAAACCTTGCAATTCATCTATCTAAAGTAACAGAGACACAATGGACTGAATTGTCTGCATTACCTGGCCACCTTCAAAGGTAAATTCACATTTTCAGGACGCCACTCATTATTCTGGAGACAATGTACCATTTAATAGGTTACTTCTTTCAAACTCCTGTGCAGAATACCTAGTGCTCTGACAGGGTTAAGCAGCTTCCCAAGGTGAGCCTTCAAGCCCTAGCCAGTGATGGCGAAACTATGACACGTGTGTCAGAGGTGACACGCGAACTCATTTTTTTGGTTGATTTTTCTTTGTTAAATGGCATTTAAACATATAAAATAAATATCAAAAATATAAATCTTTATTTTACTATGGTTGCAAATATCAAAAAATTTCTATATGTGACACGGCACCAGAGTTAAGTTAGGGTTTTTCAAAATGCTGACACAACGAGCTCAAAAGGTTCACCATCACTGCGTCCCTTTCTGTTAAAACTGCAAAATCCTGTTTCTAAAATTTCTAAACCTCTACTTGCAGGATAGAGGTTGCATGGATTTCTTGTTCAGTTCCGACCTCAGAGCTCTAACTTTTCCTTTAAGCTCCTCAAAGACAGATTGACAGCAGGTTTCTTGAAGTGGTTTCTGACAGCCCTGCGTTCGGTGACTTCACTAAAGGGCTTATTTCATACATTCTGAGTCCCCATTTCCTGCACCACCACTAGCATTTTAAGCCACGGGTTGTGGTGTTAAGGACACAGCTGTATACTTTGCGTGGTGAATGTCATCAAAGCGCAGCAGGCAGGCCGCCGAAGAGAGACAGAAAGGACAAAGAGTTTAGTGTGGCTTTGCAGTGCTGTCTGGGGCAACATATGTAAAACTTTAATGAGCCTTAGTTCCTTATCTAAGGGAATAAGGAATTAGTATTCATCTTAAAGAACTGTTTACAATTCTACATAAGCATTCTTATTACATATGCCACTTGAAGGCAAAAACAAAGCCAGTTTATCTTGGTTCACACTCAACACAGGTGAAAAACCTAATAGATATATTTTCAATGGGGTAATCTGGTGAATTTATTAACCAAGAAATGATAAACTAATGACAAGGAATCACCTTCAGAAGACAAAACTTATAGAAGCGTTACCACATAAAGGAAAAAAGCACCCCTGACTATATTTATAAATTTGGTTTTTAAAATGGACTTAGATGTGCAACCCAAAAACAAAAGCTCATTTAAAAATAAACTTAAAGAAAAATACTTACTCCTCCACTAGCCCCATGAACCAGAACACTCTCTCCAGCTTTCCCACGGGCTCTACAAAAGAAAGCACAGGTTCATCACCTCACCTTAAAGCTAATTAAGCTCAGGTACTTCCAATTATTCTCAAGGAACTCCTACCCTCAGTCCAGCTACCACTTACCCAGAGAGGAAACTCATTGTGAGACATTCTCCAGGCTCCAGAGGATCAAACAATGACTCTTCAGAGCCACAGATAAGAGAAAACCTCAGTTCATTTATTCATGCAACACCCGTTTATGGGAGTCAATGTGTGCCAGGCCCCGTGCTGGATGCGGGATCACCTCATGGTGCTATGCTGAGAGGCTGCAGTCCTTGGAGGCATGCTAGTGAAACTGCTGAAGCTAGAGGAACTGGAGTTTCTCCTTGATTCCCACAGGAAACATCCCAAATCAGGTGCATTATAGCCAGGCACAGAGCACTGCCCAAGTAAACACAGTGGCTATTTAAGAAAACACGTTTACTTTCCCATGCCTTCAAACATCAGGTTGCACCAGCCTTTAAGCCCTCATTTCAGGAAGCAATGTTAAGCAATGTCAGCAATGATAAGACCATAATAAGTACAATAAATCTTGTCACAAAGGTTCCCATGTCACCCCTAAAATGTCCAGATCCTCTGAACTCGCTGTGTTTTACTTCTGGTTCACATCACTACTTTTCTAATATACTGAAAACAAGGAATGCGCAGCAAGACAGAGAGGGGATCCTTTATTATTCCAGATGGACAAGTGCTAGTATCACAGCTGTGGTTGGTCCAGATCTGGCTCTGAGAGGATCTCTTGCTTCCTAGAACAATACGGGGTGGCCACAGTCATTATGTTCAGTCTGGGAGTGAGAACACGGTAACCTGGAGTCCTGCTCAAGGCTGTGTGCCCACAGCTGACAAATGGCAATTATGAGCAGTAAATGAAGCTTTCTCCAACCCTCTTGTGGGAGATGAGGGAATTGGGAGTAGTGAATTAAACTGAGGGTTTCACATGATAAACTACAATAACTATTACTAAAACACTTCAACATTTTAAAAATTAAAATTCAAATGTAAGGGAATAGGATTACTAATGTTATACTATGGGATATGAAATACTTCCCAATGAATTTAAAAATTCTTAACCCCTCAAACACAATGAGCACATTCTCTTAAATCCCTGGACCTGTGGTGGGTGGAAAAAGAGCAGGCTAACGCTCTCCGAGATCCCCAATGCCATGATCCTTCTACGCTGGTGTGGAGTCACTGTGAGGGTTATTTATGTGTCAGCTTGGCTGGGCCAGGGTGCCAGCTTTAGGTCAAACATTGTTCTGAATGTTTCTTTCAAGGTGTTTTTTGGATAAGAGCAAAATTTAAATCAGTAGACTGTGAGTAAAGCAGATTGCCTTCCATAAAATTGATGGGCTCATCTAATCAGTTGAAGGCATTAATAGAGCAAAAGACTGACTTCTCCCAAAGCAAGAAGGAACTCTGCCAGCAGATTGCTTTTGGGCTTAACTGAACTCTTTCCTGAGTCTCCAGCCTGCTGGTCTACCCCATCAGATTTTTTTTTTTCTTTTTTAGACTTATCAAGTCTCCACAATCATGTGAGCCAATTCCTTAAAACCTCTCTCTCTCTCTTCACCCTATATAATAAAAGGCTAATATGCAAATCAACCAAACCGTAGAATGACCGGTCTCTATGACGCACACTGACCACCAGGCATCAGACACTCAATGCAGGAGCTGCCCCCTGGTGGTCAGTGCGCTCCTACAGGGGGAGCTCTGTTCAGCCAGAAGCCAGGCTCATGGCTGGCGAGTGCAGTGGTAGTGGCGGGGAGCCTCTCCTGCCTCCGTAGTAGCGCTAAGGATGTCCATCAGTCAGACATCCTCCGACGGCTCCCAGACTGCAAGAGGGTTCAGGCCAGGCTGAGGGACCCCCGCCCCTGCCCCCTGAGTGCAAGAATTTCGTGCACCAGGCCTCTAAAATTTTATATATATATATGTGTATATATATATATATGTGTATATATATATATATATACATATATATATGTATATCAACCCAATCAGCTTCTGTTTCACACTCTACTAAAAACAATCTGACTAAAGTTACCAATGGCCTCTTAATTGCTAAGCCCAACTGCTATTTTCCAAATACACCTCGCTGCTGCTTCCCTCCTTAGAAGCAAAATCAACTACTACCCCTAACACTATCAACCCTGAATTAGTGCTTACTCTGTGCCAGGCTCTATACTAAGAAGTATGCATTACTTCATTTAATTCTTGCCACATGCCTATGAGAAAGGTGCTATTAGTTTTTCAAATCAGTAAACTGAAGCTGAACAGGAAAGTAACGTGACCAAGGTCATATAGCTAGTAGTGGGTAAAGATAGAACTCCAACCCAGGTCTTCCTTTTTTCAAAGCCCACGAGCTTAACAAATGTTTAATGGACACCATGGCTTCTGGACTCCCTTTGTCTAAGAATAACTCCTTTTGGTTCTCTTGGGACTCTGTCTCGTACCTCCCGACTATACCCTTAAATGTTGATATTCACTAAGGTTCCATTCTCACTCCACTGTTCTTCTCACTCCCTGAGGGATTTCAATCACTTTCATCTTGTCAGCTCTCACCCACATGCTGATATCCCCAAATGTACACCTCCAGCCTTCAAGCTTCCGACTCTTTCATCCAACAGCCTGCTGAACTTCTCCATTAGGATGTCTGTCTTAGTTTTAGGTCCAAAACTGAACTCAGCTTCCCTTTGAAACTTTTTCCTCTTTTTTTTTTTTTTTTTTTTGGTCACAGTTAAACATTACTCAAGCTAGAAAGCTAGAAGTATTCTTAAGCTCTTCCTTTATCTCATTCTCCACATGCAGTCAACCAAATATTCCCAATTTTACCTCTAAAATTTACCTTTTCTCTTCACCTCTTCCTCCATGACCCTTGCTCTGGCCTAGAAGATACTCCAATAAGACCCTCCCATCTCCTTATCTTTTCCTATGGTCAAATCCATCCTCCATACAGCTGATAAGTGATACCAATAATACAAAAAGATGACAATATCAGTCTCCTGAATAAAACATTTCATGAACCCTCAATCCCTTACTAAACAATGTGTGAGCTTTATAATCTAGCTTTTACAATCTGAAACCTACAGATGTGGTGATGACAGCTAACATTTATTGAGAGATTACTTATTCTTTCCCAGTCTTTGCCTTAAAATCTTCTATCCAACAAAACCACATTGCTATAGCTCTCCCCAGATACCATGTTTTCTCACACACCAACTATCCCATTGTCTAGAATGCCCTCTCCCTTCCCAGCTCCTTCACCAGGCTAATTCCCTCTGATCTTTTTCAGATACCCAGGGGATTTGATTAAAATAGAGATTCTCAGGCCTCAGCTATGGAAATTGACCAGTGGGTCTAGGGTACAGCCCTATACTGTACTTTTAAACTGCAGTTTAAACGTTTTCATGGTTGCATAATCAGATTTTTGAACCATGGCTTTAAAATAATCCAAGCCTTATACCTTGCCAGGAAGACCTATCTCATCACCATAGGCACATCCCTTGCGATCTCATAAATCCCTATGCACATCTCCATCATGTACTTTTGACTACAGTATATAACTGTTATTCCTCTTATGTCTACCTCCCTTACTAGACTGTGAGCATCTCGAACACAAAGACAGTGTTTGCTCTTCTTATCCCCAGTAATTAGAACAATCTCCTGAGTTAGCAGTTTCCATTTCATAAAAGCTTAATGGTAACTAAATGGTACCCCAAAACGATAAACAGATGATAAGAAGGAAAGCAATTAATACTGCCCTCCTTTGTTGTTGCTGTGTTGTTGGTGGTTGTATAGTTGGCAGTGTGAGTACCTGTGGAGCAGAGCTCGGTACGCAGTGAAATATGGAACACCGAGGGCAGCTCCTTGCTGAAAGTCCAGTTTTTCCGGCAGTGCGTACACAGTGTCATCAGCCGCAACAGCAAACTCTGCATAGCCCCCCGAGATCGTGCCGGCAGTGAAAACTCTGTCACCTTTCTGGGGAAGCAATAAATCAATACACGCATCAGGGATTAAAAATGATATCGAAATGGGTACAATCTCTTTTTTAATGATTCCTTCAAACTTTTTTTTTTCAATTACAGTATAATAAAATATAATATTAGTGTACAACATAGGGATTAAACATTTATGTTACTTATGAAGTGAACATCCTGAGCTACAACCCTTTTTAATGCAACTTTATAACAAGAAATAAGTATCTATATATTGTTTTCTACATCTTAGGGTCTCCTAAAAATCATTTTAAAATACTGAATATTTAAAAATATTTTATTAATGGGAATCAGTGAGAAGAAAAAATTATGAGAAAAAATTATGAAAAAAAATAAGAAGAAAGTGAACCTCCAGAATGGTATAATGATGATAATGACAATTAACCTTTATTGAGAGTGTACTGTGCTAGGTACTGTATTAAGTGTCTTATGACTATTATCAAATTTGATCTTTGCAACAGCTTAAGGGGTATTTTTATTATTTCCACTTTAGATTAATCCTACTATGTAGATAAGGAAATTGAGGGAAATAGTTCAGTAATTTGCTCAGACTAAAGAGTTAGTAAATGGCAGTTAATAAAACAATTTTTGCCCAAAATACTACGGAGAAGAAACAAATAAAAAGTAAGGTTTCTTCCACACACCAACTACCTGTGCTAAATCCTTTCCATAGATTTCTTCACCCCTGCATTTCCTCCATTTTTCATGTTTGTAACAAAAAGCAGGCCACTATGCCTGGATGCTGACAGAGGATGAGCCGGGACAGGCTTCTTCACTTGCCACAGCCCCAGGAACAGCAAACTCTCAATAAATGTCCCTGTGGCCCTTACTATTGGAGAGCAGATGCACCGGAGGTGAGATAAGGCACTGGGTAAGATCATAGGCCTGCCCAGACTGACCTGCACACTAGGGAATGAGACTGCCCTAACTTCTCTTTTTGAAAAAAAAAAAAAAGTTAATGTTCCCTGGAATAAGCAAAACATTAAATCAGTAATTCTCAATATACTTCAATTCGTCCTTTAATTAAGATCTGAAAAGGTAACAGCAATATGCAGTGGGGTATAAACAAGCAAGACTCAAAAGGCACCTAGGAGTCAAAGACAAGCATTGCTGCTTAGCAGTGTTACCTGTAAATGGTCCAGTATGACTAGGTTAAGAGTAATCTTGTTTTTACAGCTTAAAAACATGTTGCGTTAATTTTAACATAATTCAAACATTTACTAAGAATCCACTATATAGAAAGCAGTACTTCAATTTCTGCAAAAGATCTTAGCAGCAAGAAACTCTCTTTAATCTCAAACATCTTACACTCTAGGAAGAGAGAAAAATAAATAGCATGGAAATAATTACAAAGTAAGGTAAACATGCTGAGCCATCAAAGACAGAGACAAGAAAAAGAAAGGAATTATTTCTAAGATGAGAGAATCAAGCATACCTTTATTGAGAAGTTAATATTTGAAGTAGTTCTTGAAGAATAGGAAAATAATTGAAAACTAGAATTGGGAAGAGTCATTATGGGTGAAGGAAACAAAGTAAAGGAACAGTGGCAGGAAAAATAAAGCCAGTGTTCATTCCCAATGGATAAGTAGTCTAATGTGTGGACTGCAATAGTTAGATAAAAAGAAATAAAAGCTGGAGT
>NW_005871073.1:1697562-1727366 GCF_000147115.1 Myotis lucifugus
GAAGGAATGGGAGATAATATGAAAGAAAAGATAGGTGGGAGAGAGAGCATAAAATAACATAACAAGCGGTTTCAACAATACCCTAAAATCTACACGAAACGAATACAGTAATTAATTGTGAAACAATCAGAATTACATTTTAGAATACGCCCCTTACAGAGCAAGGACAGATTCAAAGAGGAAGGAGGGAGGGTGGTAAGGTATGTGTCTATTACAGAAATCCCAGGTAAGGGCCTACGTAAGACAACCTAAACTAAACTACAGAGAGGAGGAATGGAAAGAGAGAGAAAACGGTTCTAATAAGGGAGAACTGAGTGAGGGAGAGGAAGAAAAAAGCCTAAAACCCGGGAAGTCACCAAGACAGGCATCAGAGAGAGAGGAGCAGAGATGAAGTGAGAGAAGACAGGCTCAGTTGTAGACACACTGAGTAAGCAGTTCTGGGAGATGGACCAAGTGGGTGCCCTGCTCTCTCCTGCATGTCCAACAGGAAAGCCAGACACCTGGGACTAGTGAGCACTGGACAGGTTGCTAGTGTAACTGAGGAACTGATGAACTGATTTTTTTATTTTAAGTTAAATTTGAATTTTCAGTAACCATCAGACATTTAAATGTGGCTACCACAGGTCCAGAACTTAGTAGCTAGACGTATGGGGGGATCATTTTTAAAATTATATAAATGTCTAACCACTATGCTATAAAGCTGAACCTAATATAACATACTGTATGTCAACTGTAATTGAAAAATAAATAAATGTTTGTCTAATACAAAATAATATTTATTTTTTTAAAAGGGAGCCTAAATATTAGGAAAATGTTCATTACTTAAGAGACTTGACATGCCTCTCATGTAAGAATAAGAAATAATTCTTTTATGCGATTAATATTTGGTTGAGCTTAAAATACTACCTCAATAAAAAATTTAGAAAATGTTTATATTAAAAAAGAAAATTCTAAGCAAAAGATACCCATGTGATATGGAAAATGTGGGTGTCCATGAGATCATCTTAAAGAAGGTATCCAATAAAAACAGCAGAGGTTTAAGTATGGACAGGGAGCACTGGGCAAACCAAGATTTGAGGAGCATCCAGAGAAAAAGAGGCTTGAGAAAGGATGCTCCGAAAGGAAGGGCGGGGGAAGAACAGGAGCAATGATGTCACAGAAGCTGTAGAAAAAGTTTTTTTAAGAAACAGTAAGTGACTGAGAGTGTCAAATGTCACAGAAAAGTCAAGAGAGATAATGACATAAAAGGGCCCATTAACTCCAGCAGTATAGATGCTATTAGTGACATTAGCAAGAATCATTTTAGTGGAGCGATGGGGGCAGAAGCCAGATTGCCAGGGCTGAGGCGTGGAAAGCTGTAGGAATCTGCCTGTCTTCCGTTCAGGGGCCACGTTAATCTTCTGTCTCAGTCCAATTTTGGATAAATAAGTGGCCAAAGTTGAGCAGGTCAAGGAATTATGAGGAAAGATGCTAGAACATGAATATGCGCTCTCTGCTTTAAAAGTCTTTTAGAAAATAAATAACAAAGCCCTGATCATAACATTTTCATTGACTCCATCACCTTGTTCTGAGTCAGAGCTCAGAAAATGTATGTGACCTTGCAGTTTTTCATTTTTACTTATTATTAGCATTTTCTTTACTTTGTTAAGCTAAATTTAGAAATTTAAAAATATGTTGGTTTGTGTATTATCAAGAGTTAGGGAATAGTATAATTTTCTTGCATGTTTTTTTCCTTTACATATTTCTGTTAAATTAAAAGGTTCACCGTTTATTTCTGTGGGGATGTGAAGATATAGAAATGACCTTGCACTTATTCCCAACAATACAAATAAACAGGGCCTCTGGCTAAAAGATAATTTCTTTTGTTACTAGAGGAGTCCCCCAAGTGGCAAAAATGGTGTAATGGGGCCTTTTAAAGCCTTAAATACAAACACATTTAAAAAGTATGTTAAAATCTTTTATGGAAAAATATTAAGCTAAAATAGAAATAATAAAAAATGTAATACCTTGAAAGCAGATACATTTTCTCCAACAGCTTCTATTACCCCAGCCACATCTGAACCAGGAGTATAAGGTAAGGGTGGTTTCCTACTATAAGTACCAGAGCGAATGTATGTGTCCACTGGGTTTACTCCGCATGCATGGACTTTGATTAGAACCTGCAAAGACAATGTACTAGTTTACACAGACTGTTCATGACTGCTGGGGCTGTCATGATTATGGGAGCTATAACAATGGAGGGGAAAACCTTGCCTTCCATGAGCTCACATTCCAGTTTTGCAAACCCAAGTATAAATAAAATTCTAAGATATAGTAAAAATATTTTGAGAAAATAGTGATGGAAATAGTTGAGGGAGTGTGTGGCAGAGACGTCTATGTGCTCATCAAATCCATTTCCTCCTCCTGGGCTCATAGGAAGAACATTGTTTCCTGTCTCACTTACAGTGATGAGGAGCCAAATGAGTGAGTTCTAGCCAAGGGGATGTGAACAAAAGTGATGAGAGCCACTTCCAGGCCTGACCCATAAAGACCTTCCTGCTTCTGCCCTTTCATGTGACTCCGAAGACAGGTGTTGAAAGTGGCAGAGGAACATGATAGAGTAAGCCTGTGTCCCCAACTCACTGTTAAAGGAGAGCGACTCACCAATATCTTAGAATTTAGTGAATAATAAATAATTTTCTATTGTTGACTCATTGAGGTTACTGCTACTATAGAAGCTTACTTTACCTTAACTAATACAGAATTACTTCTGCTGTCAGAGTAAGGGAAGGCATTTGAAAGGATGTGGTACTTGCACTGGGCCTTAAAGAATGAGTAGAAATTCTTTGGGAATTGGAGAAAACTGATATTTCAAGTTAAAGGACTATTATGTGCAAAGACAGAAGGAATGAAAGGGCCTTATGGAGAAACCGGATAAAGCTTGATGTTGTTACAGCACGATCTATTGAGAAGGAGAGATAAGAGATAAAAATGGGTTATGGCCAAATTATAAAAACTCTCAGAAGGCTTGCTAAGGAAATTAGACTCAGGAGCCATGGAAGGTACAGTAATAAAAGTACATAATTTTTATCAAAAAAGTGTATTGTTAAAGTTATTGGAAATGACTAAGCTCTACATTTAAATTCTCTTAAAGCATATGTGAGAAGCAAACATGCAGAAGAAAATGGTTTTCTTATTGTACACAAAATAAAAATTGGGGAAGTTTGTAAAAGAATAACTATTCAAAACTATTTATGACTCCATTCAGAAAAATCCAACTATTGCACTGCATAGATGATTGTGAACTTCAAAAAACTCTTATATAGCCCTAACCAGTTTGGCTCAGTGGATAGAGCATCGGCCTGCGGACTGAAAGGTCCCAGGTTCGATTCCGGTCAAGGGCATGTACCTTGGTTGCAGGCACATCCCCAGTAGTAGGTGTGCAGGAGGCAGCTGATCGATGTTTCTCTCTCATCGATGTTTCTAACTCTCTATCTCTCTCCCTTCCTCTCTGTAAAAAATCAATAAAATATATTTTTTAAAAAACACAACAACTCTTATAACAAGACTAGAGGGCTGGTGCACAAATTCATGCACAGGTGGAGTCCTTTGGCCTGGCCAGCAATCAGGGTGATGAGGGCCAGGGAGAGGGACCATGGGAGGTTGGCCTGCCATGGGAGGTTGGCTGTGGGAGCGCACTGACCACTGAGCACAGCTCCTGAGGTGAGCATCTGCCCCCTAGTGGTCAGTGAGCGTCATAGCGACCGGTTGTTTGGTCGACCGGTTGTAACAGTCACTTAGGCTTTTATATATATATATATATATATATATATATATATAGATGTTATTCCTTTTCATATATCTGCTCCACTAATTATTAGAATTATGTCATCTTTGTCAGAGCTCATAGATATAAACAGTGTAAACTTTGTCCTAATTCAATGTCTTTATAATCATTGTAAGTCTGCTTCTTTTGAATATTAACTTGATGTGCTAGAGCAGTGGTTCTCAACCTTGGCTGCACATTAGAATCACCTGGGAATCTTTTTAAAATCCTGATTTCTGAGGAATGAGGCCCAGAAATCAGGATTTTAAAAAGATTCCCAGGTGATTCTAATGTGAAGCCAATGTTGAGAACCACTGTGCTAGAGACTCATACTCTGTAATTACTGACTTTTTTAAAGTAATTATTTCCACCTGGTGGTCTTTTGGAATTGGTACTGCAACATCCGACTGGAATTTCAGCACGTCTGGTCCACCAAATTCAAAAACTCTAATAGCTCTCATCAACTTCTGTCCAGTTGCCATGGTGATCTAGAGACTAAGAAAAAATATTAATGTATTGTCCTATTGTATCTAGACTATCACTATGTTTTCTCCCCCCCTGGAGGGTTAGATCAAACAATTTTTCATATGACAATTTAAATCACAAGATTACTACTGATTTCATTTCATGTTTAAACACCTTTCATCTTACAAATCCTTCAGCTACAAAGCAAAATGTTACTTCCTGTAGAGATTCAATGCCTTCAAACAAGGGAATCAACATGCACACAAAAACATCTGGATAGGTATAGCATAATGAATATCATAGGTGTCCTTGTGTGTAAGCTTGGGCTGCAACATCTTGGACATTTTAGAAGTTCATGCAAGTTTTATTAACATTAGATAAATAGATCTCTTGTTAGATTATTATTTCAAATACATAAAGAAATACAAAAGATACAATAAACACATTCACCTGCCACCCACCTTTAACAAATCTTAACATTTTAAAAACCTAAAACATTATAGATATCACTGAAGCCTCCGGTACCCATCCCCAAACCCACTTCTGTCCCACCCTTCCACGAGGTAACGAGGTAACTATTAACACAAACCCCGTGCTCATCATTGCCAGGCATGATGTTATCTCACTACTATTTGCGAATGCATTACCAAGCAATATATGCTATTGTTTTTGCATGTTTTCAAACTTTGTTTAGATTAGATTGTACTGTACTTAATTCTGCAACTTGCTTTTTCCTCTTAGCGTTATGTTTTTGGTATTTATCAATGCTAAAACACTTCGCTTTATGAAGTTCAGTCAGTTTAACAAAGGAGGAAAAACATTAAAAACTAAAAACACTGCTTTGTATGCCATCTTTTATAAATTACAAGGGTAATTTACAGTTAACCTTTCTGGCCTACCCCTGTTAACATTAAAATGAAAAGAAAACTTAAAGTTTTAAAAGAGTGGCAGAAACTAGAACTTGAGATGAAAGAATTCAGACTTTTATTGAATGGAAGTTCAACACAGGGCTACTCAGAACAGAGTCCATGCTGATTACAAAATGTCATTCCATGTATGGAGGGAGGGCAGGAATGGAGAGGTCAATGGGAAAAAGAGGAGACTTATGTAATACATTAAACAATAAAGGATTTAAATTTTTTTAAAAAAGCATTCTGATGGTGTTCTTAATAGACAGCTCTAAGTATAATTAGTCAAAAGTTGCATCATTAAAAAACCTTTATTTAAATGATTTAACATAGTACCTAGCACAGAGAATAAAGTAACACTTCCATTGCTGAAAGGTTGTTTAGCAATGATATATCCTGAAGGACAACCCTCGAATAAAAGGAGGCAGAAGCAGGCAAAAGGCACAAATCTAAGAGCACGGTAGGGCAGCTAAGCAGTCCCTGAGGGTGGGAAGACCTGTGCAGACTACTTACTCCACGGCCTCACTACTGTATTTCCATCTTCACTTAAGCTGGGTATTTCTTAGACAAAAATAATTATAAAAAAATAAAACAGGGAAAAAAAAGATTGCCTAGATCAGAGTTTACCATTCTGAAAATAAGAACACCACTTCCTTTTTTCCTTTCTGCCTTCAGCATGGTGTTAGGGAAAGTGTGGGCTTAGAATCTGACAGCTCTTAGTATGAATCCCAGCTCTATCGTTCACTAGCCATGTAGCCTTGGGCAAGGCAGTCAAGTTTTTTGAGCCTCTTCATCCGAACACTTTTTACTGTGCTAGTGACATGGCAAGTACCAAGTACAGAACCTGGCCGAGGTTTACTCCTATGTATAGAAGACACCATTATTCCTTTCCCATCTATTTTCTCCTTTCTAATTTCTTATTAATGAAAACATTCTTGATTCTATAATTCTAGAATCACCTTTGATTTACTATTACAATATTTACAGGATTCTGGTTGTAAAACCAAGTCCTTAGCCCCAGAGTTCAGAGTCTAGAGAATGATTTAAGCTAAACATTAATACCAAATATTGGTCATTATTCATTCAACATGTTTTGTTGATTGTTTTGTGTGTGTGTGTGTGTGTGTGTGTGTGTGTGTGTGTGTGTGTGTGTGTGTTTTGGCATCAATCGTTAGGGAGGCACTGTGCTAAACTCAGAGAACACGAAGGGCAAAGAGAAAATGCCTCAGCCCCTCCCCAGCTCCTGCTCACTCCCACTCCCTCACATGTACACACACACTGGGTAAGATTTGTAGCTCCTTCTCCGCTTTCAGTATCTACTCACTTCTACCTATTCATTTCTTTCATGCACTCGCATTTATCTTTTCACCAACAGACATCACTATTATCCTCAAAAAACTGTAGCAATAAT
Source organism: Myotis lucifugus (assembly GCF_000147115.1). Lineage (NCBI taxonomy): Eukaryota > Metazoa > Chordata > Mammalia > Chiroptera > Vespertilionidae > Myotis > Myotis lucifugus. Next base: position 1,704,152 of record NW_005871073.1, read on the forward strand.
AAAAGCAAAATTACCCTGAAATAGAATCTGTCAAAAATATCTAGCACGTACATTTTTCCCCTCTACATTTTGACATTTTCTAAATGGGGAGAAAAGAACAAAGTAAGGAGGAGACTCATCCTTAATACTGGGTTTAGAAGATACCCTGCTTTGTCCAAAACTATCACATTATCCTGTGGCGCCGGTAAGGAGACAGGCATGACCTTGACAGCTCTGTCTTCCACTTTGCTTCTGGCCATCTTATTTCCCACTGAGCTTTTGCCACTATGATTGATCAGGCTCTAGTCTGTACTCCTTGCCTTTGAACACCCTCAGCTACCCACAGGGTCATGATCCACTTCATAATACAGGTGCTATGTCAGAAGGTATAATAAAAAGAATAAAATAACACAATGCACAAATAGAAATTGTAATAATTCTTAAGCCCCCGCAATACCTGATTTCTTCTCAGAAGCACATCTTTCACATCCATTGATGTAATTATTTTCACAATAGGAAGAGAAGCAATGGTTATTAAAACCACCACCAAATTATATGAAAAAGTGGAAATAAAATCACCATCCATTTTATGGATGAGAACATATTCCAAGTGGTTAAGAGATTCACCAAGGTCACACAGAGACAACGCTAGAACCCAAGTCCTACATCCTAAATTTTGTTGGACGATTTTATTCTCTTACTATACAATCCTTTTTATCTCACCCTTTGAAATGTTGGCAAAGAGGACCTTAATTTCTTAGGAATGTACTTTATTATGATGATAGTGAGACAGACTGTTAGAAATATGAAATTTGGCCCAGCCTATGTGGTTTAGTGGTTGAGTGTCAACCTTTGAACCAGGAGGTCATGATTTGATTCCCAGTCAGGACACATGCCCAGTGTGCAGGAGGCAGCCAATCAATGATTCTCTCTCTCCTGCTCCCTACCTCTCTGAAATTAATAAAAATATATTTTAAAAAATAAAAATATATTTTTAAAAAAGAAATATGAGCCCTGACCAGTTTGGCTCAGTGGCTAGAATGTCGGCCTATGGACTGAAGAGTCCCAGGTTTGATTCCGGTCAAGGGCATGTACCTTGGTTGCAGGCACATCCCCAGTAGGGGATGTGCAGGAGGCAGCTGATTGATGTTTCTCTCTCATCGATGTTTCTAACTCTCTATCCCTCTCCCTTCCTCTCTGTAAAAAATCAATAAAATATATTTTTAAAAAAAAGAAATATGAAATTCAACTAACCTGCAGGTAGGATTGCGTATTTTATGACCAAAGCATCTGCTTACAATTGAATGATCTCAAACGCCCATAAGTTAGAGGATCTACTAGAGATATACAGGACATTACTCTAAAAGGGGAACAAATAATTTCCTTATCTGTAAAATGGGGCCGATACTCTCTAGCATAGAATCCTTGTGAGGAGTAAGAGCAGCGGCCATGGTGCGTGTGTCACAGCACACCTAGCATGCAATAAGCTCTGTCATTCAGAGTAAATCACTTGCAGTCAGCAGATCTGTCACATTGCTTGTGTTTTTTTTTAATTAAAGTGTACTTCAAATGACTTTTTCTATTGATCAAATATAAACTTTTAAACTTTTCACCAGTGTAACTTGGTTTTCATTTTTATTGTTTAATCTGTGAAAGGTTGCTAACCATACTTTGCAAATCTAGGAAATTCAGAATTTAAAATTCTTCCCCAAACAGTGATCTTCTCCATGCAACACTTGAATCCATTAGGTTTAAATGAAAAGTAAAGGATAAAGAAAATGTTAGAAATCTATTTCAACATGGTCAATTTACAAAGCCAGAGCAAAGACACAGAAGTAACATTAAATAAAAATTTTAGACAAGAAATAAAAAACAAAACAAAACCTTGGGAAGATAATCAATCATTATATAACTAGAGGCCTGGTGCACAAGATTCATTAACTGGGGGTGGGGTGGGGGGGGAGGGTGTCCCTCAGCCCGGCCTGCACCCTCTCACAGTCCAGTCCGGGACCCCTTGGGGGGATGTCCACCTGCCAGCTTAGGTCCAATCCCCCCGGGGTTGAGTGTCAACCAGGGATTGGGCCTAAGCCGGCAGTCAGACATCCCTCTCGCAGTTCGGGACCCCCTTGCTCCTTATGGCCAGCCTGCAGTGGAAGTGGGAGAGGCTTCTGCCACTGCTGCTTCTGGCTGAACAGCACTCCCCAGAGCTCACTGACCACCAGGGGGCAGCACCTGCGTTGAGCGTCTGCCCCCTGGTGGTCAGTGCATGTCATAGCCACCAGTCATTTGGCCGTTAGGTCGATTTGCACATTAGGATATAATATATAGGATATAGGATAGGATGTCAGGGTACATGCCCAGTTTACTGCTTCATCCCCATTGAGGGGTGTGCAGGAGGGAGCCAATCAACTATTTTCTCTCATCATTGATGTTACTCGTTACTCCTTCCTCCCCTCCCCTTCTTCTCTTAAAATCAAATACAAAATACATAAAAAATAAAAATTTTAAAAAAAAAGGAATGACTCGGGTAAGCATATTATTTATTATTCCTAACCCCCAAAAGAAAATTTTAAAAAAGTTAGAAGTGGCCAAGGATAAGTCTCTTCCTGGCTGTGACCTGGGCGGGTGGGTGCTGGCCAGGACCTCCTCCCTCACCCCCCACAGGAGGGGGGGAGGAGGAGTTAGTGACCTACAGTTCTAATCTCCTCCCCCCCTCCCCGCCCCCAGGCTCTCCGTGGGAACTGAACCGGGCAGGCCACCTGCCCTGCAACCTCGGGGAGCTGAGCTCGGTGGGGTTTGCTGCTGCTGACCAGGCCTTCCCACAGCCATCCACTAGCTGCGGACAGACAGTCCAAACTTCAGCCTTTCAGTGGTTCAATCATTAACACCCTCCTGGTCACAGCGGCAAGGCTCCTGGAGGGAACGGGTAAACATCCAACCATGTGTTAACGGGGTGTTTTGTACTTTTTTTTTTTTCCTTTGAAGATTATTCTAGGTGGGGGAGATCGGAGGAAAAAGGTAAAAAACAAAAACAAACAAACAAACAAAAACACAAACCACACATTCCTCTCCAAAAGTAAGATGGCAAACCTGATGGACAAGCAGGAGGAAGGCCCGGCAGACAGAGCTCGGGGCCCCTGCCGTTGCAGGAACCAGAGACAAACCAGCTCCCAACGAGCGCACAGCCTGAACCTCGGGGCGCCGTTTAAAACCACTTACCGGTTCCGGAGCGGGGAACCCACAACCGCCAGGGCTCCCCAGACTCCACCGAAGAGGGGGCGGGCCTGGCCGGCTCCCACGATCCCGGCTCCGCCCCGCGCGCCTGCCTCGCCCCGCCCCCAGGAGACGGCCTCCCGAGAGCGCGACGCGGCGGAAGTTTGGCCCTTCCCGGCACCCGTCGCTTCAAGATGGCTGCCCCCATAGCAGGCGAGGGCCGCCGGCAAAGTGCAGACCCCACATCCCTCCCCGCATGGAGCGCCGCGCGGAGTTCAGCAGGTGGAAGGCGCAGTGTCTGAGCAAGGCGGACCTCAGCCGGAAGGGCAGCGTGGACGAGGATGTGGCCGAGCTCGTGCAGCTCCTGAATGGGCGAGATCAGTTTTTTACCACCAGCTCCTGCGCTGGGCGCATCCTCCTCCTGGATGCGGTGAGCCTGCTCGGTGCCCTCCCGGCGGCGCCTGCCTGCTAGTGGGAACCCACCCCGTGCGACACCCCGGTGCAGCCTGCTTGTGTGTGTCCTAGTGGGTGGTCTCGGTTTCTTTATCGGCGAAATTTAGAGGACGGATTAGACCAGGGCCTTAAAAACGTGAGTGTGTCTGTGAGTCACCTGGAGATCTTTGGAAAGTCCGGAGTCTGATCCTGTAGGTGTAGCGCGGGGCCTGCTAGTCCGCCATTCTCACAAACCCCAGAGTGACGGCCCGGGAGTGACCTGGCGGTGCAAGGGCTGAGGATGTGATTTTCCCAAATCGAAGGGAACAGACTCCAGCCTGGCCCAGCTGGCGGCTGCACCGCGGCCTGCGGGCCTGGGGGGCGTGGCCGGGTTAAGGTGGTCCCGGAAACGCAATGTCTATTATCTATCTTCTATCTATCTATCTATCTATCTATCTATCTATCTATCTATCTATCCATCTATCTATCATCTGTCTACCTAATCTATTTATCTAGTGTGAGATGCGAAGCCCTGAGGCTGTGGCGTGATGCCCCGTAGATTCCAGCCCGGTTCTGGGAATTCCTGGCCTTGTGACTTGAGGACACTTACCTAAGCTCACGCCCTCCCTGGGTCATGAAGTGAGGATAATAAAGAGCAGCGATCCCCAGCGACAGGCACCCCGGCGTGCTGCACTAATTTGTAAAACATGCACGACCTGGCCAGTCAGGGGCACTGGACCTCTCCCCCTCCTCTCCCCCCCCCCACCCCCCCCTGCCCCGAGGTTGTTAAATACAAAAATGACAACAGCCAGCACAACAATAGCCGTCAGTCGGTGTGAATGAATCAAAACTACACCTGGTTGTTGCTTTTTCAGATTGGCAAAAAATATAATTTGTGTGTGTGTGTGTGCTGCAGAATTTTAGTAATTAGTTTATGTGTGCCATGAGATGAAAAAGGTTGAAAATCGCTGGTGTAGAGAAAATGGGGTCATTAATTTAAAAATCACCACTTGGGGATTATTAATTTAAGAAAGCCTACAATATGTTATGTATTCACTGTACTTGCTATTTTTGTAAATGTATGATTACATTAGATTATGTTATTTTTCATTTTAGAATATAAATGGCTTTGAGGTTCAGAAACAAAACTGTTGCTGGCTCCTAGTTACACACAAGCCTTGTGTAAAAGATGATGTGGTAAGTTTTTATATGTAAATTTAAAAAAATCACACTTTTTAATTCGCGGTCACTTTAAATACAGTTGAAAAATAGAAAATTCAAGGTGATTTTTGTGCATAATTATAATGACTGAATATTATTCATAAAGCCTAAACAGAATTCATTATGATGGTTTTTCTGAGTTGTGGGAGATAAAAGTAAAAATATGTATGCAAGCATTACTACGGCCGCTCAACACAACACATCCTCTTGGACATAGCAGAGAGTTCATGGACATCGGACACATATTGGATCCAAAGATTGAATTTTATTTGAGCTATTCTATAACTCAGTAACCTGGTACAAATCATAGAAGGAAAAGGGAGAAAGGGAGCCAGGAATAAGTCATTAGCATTACCTATGTACTAGAGGCCCGGTGCATGGATTCGTGCACCGGTGGGGTCACTTGGTCTGGCCTGCACCCTCTCGCAATCCGGGACCCCTCGGATGTCTGATAGCCAGTTTCGGCCCAGTCCCCACAGGCCCAATCTAGACAGGAGGGAGCCCGATCCTGTGCGTTGAGCATCTGTCCCCTGATGGTCAGTGCACGTCATAGCATCCAGTCATTTGGTTGCTTAAGCTTTATATATATACTAGAGGCCCAGTGCATGAAATTTGTGTGTGTGTGTGGGGGGGGTCCCCTTAGCCCAGCCTATACTCTCTCGTAATACAGTACCGCTGGCTCCTAACCGCTCGCCCCTAACTACTCTGCATGCCTGCTTGATCGCCCCTAACCACTCTGCCTGCCTCCCTGATAGCCCCTAACCATCTCTACCTGCCTGTCTGATCGCCCCTAACCCCTTTGCCTGCCTGCCTAATACCCCTAACTGCTCCCCTGCTGGCCTAATCTCTCCTAATCACTCTCCCCTGCCGGCCTGATCACCCCTAATCACCTCTGCCTCGGCCCCCGCCACCGTGGCTTTGTCCGGAAGACGTCCAGTCTATCTGGTCTAATTAGCATATTACCCTTTTATTAGTATAGATAGATTACCATTATACTGATATAAATAAATTATACATTACCTGAATTGCTTCTTGAAAATCTTTGTATCATGCTGGATGATTTAGTTGCCTAAATTGAAATGTTTAAATGAGTTCATATAAGTTTGTATTAATCAGGCACGTACATTACTGGTTCAGGTGCTCAAATGTACATAGGTTGAATGAGTACCTATGGGTACTTACTCTCTTCTGCTACAGATTATCTTTGTGTCAGGAAAGTTAGCTACTAGCAACCCCAGCAGAAAAAGACTTCAGAAGATTCATGTACCATTCCTAAAGGACTCTGAGCCATCCCCTGAGATCAGTTATTTTTGCCAATAGAATGGAATGCTATCCTTGATCAGACCTAGGCACTTGGCATCTCTGATATTATGATAGTGGGAGTGATGAGTGACAGGGCCATTATTAACAGTCCCGTGTGAAAGAGGGAGGATGCTGCCCAGGAATATTAGGCAAACAGAAATAACAACTGCCCTATATAAATTCTAGCTCAGACATAACGTCCAACTTGTGTCTAACAAGTATTTAAACAGACCTTCTACTATAGTCTTTACATACCCTGTTCCTTAATGGAAAAATCTGTTATGGAATTAAATACAGTAATAGTTTACTTTTGTAAAACATGGTTGGAAAGAATGACACAGGAGGTATATGGGAGAATTAGAAATCAAGTCTTTTAAAAGAATAAGCAGATTAATAAGTTTTTGGAGAAAGGACCAAGAAAGCCGAGTGAAAAGTTATTTCGGGAACAGGATGCTGGAGGAATCTAAAAGTCCCGGGGTTCAAAAGAAGAGGATCATATATTTGTGTCTGATACTAACATTATTTATTTAGATTGCAGCTCTGAAAAAAGCGAATGGTGATGCCACTTTGAAATTCGAACCCCTTATTCTTCATGTGCAGTGTCGAGAGTTGCAGGATGCACAGATTCTGGTAAAACTTTGTAATTACGCTTGAATTTATTGGTATGTGGGTAGACTTAATCTTAAGCCTTACAACTTCTGCCAAAATTTAATGCAGTAGTTTAATCAAGTAGTTTTTAATTAACTATAGGTTTGGGGTTATATATGTTTCTGCAGTTTGTAGAGTTTAACGGTTTGTCTGATTAGTCAGGTTATCAGAATCTAACAAATTTATTTTTTTACAGCATTCGGTGGCAATAGATTCTGGTTTCAGGAACTCTGGCATAACAGTGGGAAAGAGAGGAAAGACTATGTTGGTAAGATACCTTTTGGTAAAAAGCAATTCTTTGAGCATGAAGTGATCCAGGTTATTGAAATAACTTAGACTTGTACTTAGACTCCTGCCTTTGGTATCTCCTGACTCAGATCTTCTTGCCATTCCCTGTGTCAGAAACCTTCAGTGACTTATTTATTCCTACAGGGCAAAGTCCCAGAGATATTAGATGTACATTTGCGGTCTTATTTCATAGTACTGTATACTCCTCCACTTTTAGCCTGATTCTCTGTGCCCTCCTCATCTTAAATAGCCCCGATTTAATAAGCACCATGATATCATGGAAAGAATCACAGATAGGGGATCTAAAGTCCTCTGCACAAATACTGGCTGGCCCCCAGCTATGCTAAATGAACTTGGGTAAGCTCCCTCAGGGCCCGAATTTTCTCAGCCATACCAGGGGTCCAGCAAACTACTGCCATAGGGCCAAGTCCAGCCCACAGGGGTGTCGGATCCCACTACACCAATCGGATGAATCACTAAGATTGCTTTTGTGTTACAGTGGTAAAATTGAGTAGTTATGCCAGATACTATATGGTCCACAAAGTTGAAAATGTTTACTATCTGTCCTTTGTCCGAAAAAGTTTGCTGATCCCTGGACTGGATAATCGTTAAGGCGCCTTCTAAGCTCCACATCCTCTTAGTCTTTTCCTGGCCAAGCTAGCCCCTGGTGAATTTGCCTTATTCTGATCTGCTGTAGTATTTACTGATTGCACTTATTGTTTGGCAGGACATGTATTATTTGCTCTTGAACTGGTTTCAGATTGTCCTCCATTCTAGCTCCCTAGCCTTTCCTATTTTCTATCCTGCTCACATCAATATTTCTTTCTCCCTTTCTCTTCCTCTCTTCCTAATATCAATAAAAAATACATATATTTTAAATTTAGGGAGAAAAGAAGACCCCTGTAAAGCATGACTAACTAGAAAAGCAATGCCCATAGTACTGGTTTGTGTCCCCATCTCATTCCCTGCTGCATCTGGTGACCTAGCAAGAACAGAGCCATTCTTCTACCTTCCTCTCCTTTGTCTTCCATATTCAATTAGTTACAAGTCCTATCACATCTGCCTCTTATTTCTCACACCTGAGTCCACCTCTCCAAGCCCTCTGTCACTGCCCCTACTTAAGCCCTCAGTGTCCCTCACCTGTCATTACAGTGGGCTCCTGACTGGTCCTCCTGCTGTCCATCTTCTTCAGTCCCTCCACCCAGTACTGTCAGAATCTCCCCTTTTGAAAAAATGAGGGTCTCCAAATATTTTCCCTGATATTCAAGGCCTTTCCCAAACTACTTTCCATCTGCCTTGTTTATGCTCTTCTGCTAGCATACTTATATTCCAGCCAAATAAGAAATGTATTGTGCTCTGTCATGTCTCCATAACTGTAGATAAGTTGTTCCTCGCCCATTTTACATGTGGTAAAATTGAACTTATCCTTTAAAATCCCATCTCAAATGCCACCTTCCCATGAAACTGAGGCCTGTCTCATTTAGTTGTATCTCTTCTACATTTCTTTAATGGTTTGTGCATGCACGTGGGCGGACATGTTTGTGTTTTCCCTGTCATAGCACCTATGTCGTGTTACAATTTTTTGTTCACTTGTTTATCTCTTATTCCAAAGTGTAAGCTCTTAAAGAAACCATGTTATATTCATCTTGTATCTTCACATCTTGCATAGGGCCTACATTGCAGATGCTCAATAAAGTTTCATTGAATTCATTTTTATTCCTCATGATAGTTTTGGTGGTTGTTCTTAATCTATATCCAGTGTTTGGATTTGCTTGTAACATGCTGACTATTTCATCAACAGGATTACTAAGGTTGGCCCTAAAGCATCGAGAAAGCAGCCACTTTGTGGGATAGAACGGGCTTGGCTTATTCTTATAACCACACTCCGCTCAGGCAGCACTAAGAGGCTCTTTCAAATCCGGTCCATTTTGATTTTCCCTTGAAGCTTCTGTTGAGATTTCATTTATTTCTTTTCTTAAATAGTCTATTAAAGCTTTCTAAGCTTTAGTGAAATTGAAACTGTTAAAGTTATTGGCTTATTTGATAGTATCTGCTTCTCTGAAAACAATGTGTAGAATGACTTTTTTTAGAAATGACTTTACATGAAGGGAAAATCTATTTAATCTCCTGTGATCCAACTGTGTTTAGCTAACTTATATCAAAGCACAAACCTAAATGCTGTAATGGAGCTAAACTATGTTTAAACACAACCCTAACTTGGGATTTTCTTTAGTTATCTTCAGTATCTCTAGCACATGAGTCATCATGTCTGACTTGCTTGTTCCTTGAAGGCTGTCCGGAGCACACATGGCTTAGAAGTTCCATTAAGCCATAAGGGAAAACTGATGGTGACAGAGGAATATATCGACTTCCTACTAGAGATAGCAAATCAAAAAATGGAGGAAAACAAGAAGAGAATTGAAAGGTACATTTATTAGATATTTTCATGTTATTTTTCTATGCCTAGATCATCTTTGAAAATATTAATATACACTGTCTTCAGTTTAGACTCCCAACTGCTTTTCTATTTTATAGCCTTATCATGAATAATAAAAAGATGATTAAAGTAGGCCGGACTGTAATGGGTACTAAATGGGAGCATAAGCTACATGGAGGAGAATGGGATGACTGACTGCCAGCAGTGGGTATAAGGGAGCTAAACATAATCACTCAGGTAGGAAAGCCCAGTAGCCATGGAGACCATAACTGATCAAGTTAAAAGCAACCATGGAAGAGGTGCACACTGCCCCGTGGTGTGATCCCCTGGAGATGACCTAACCCAGAATCTCCTTTTTAGGAGAATATAGACTGGTTAATTTTTAGCCTGATAAATATTTTACATCTCTGGTGAGTTTACTACCCATCTCTTATCATGGATTAGATCTAGCATTGCCAGAATTGTCCTAGTAGTAAGGATTATGGCTATTAGTTCACATCTTTATACTTCTCCTGTTCTTAAATTTCACTCAGGATGAATACAATTTTTACAGTGTTTTCTTTTTTCAAATAATAGTTTTTATATACAGAAGTGACTCTTATGTTGCCTTTCTTATATAAGGACTAGAGGCCCAGTGCACGAAATTCATGTACTGGGGGGGAGGGGCATCCCTCAGCCCGGCCTGTGCCCTCTCACAATCCGGGAGCCCTCAGGGGATGTCTGACTGACGGCTTAGGCCTGCTTTTGGCTGAGCAGCACTCCCCCTGTGGGAGTGCACTGACCACCAGGGGGCAGCTCTGGCATTGAGTGTCTGCCCCTGGTGGTCAGTGCGTGTCATAGCAACTGGTCGTTCCGCAGTTCAGTCGATTTGCATATTAGCCTTTTATTATCTATATATACAAAACCCTACTATGCAAATAGACCAAACAGCAGAACAGCCAAACAACCAGTCACTATGACATACACTGACCACCAGGAGGCGCGCGGACCATGGCGGGCATTGTCAGGCGGCAGAGTAGAACATGGCAGGCATCAGCCACGGTGGGATGGTGGAGCAGGTGAGTGGGGGTGACAGCCCAAGGCAGGGCGCTGGTCACTGTCATTGGGCGAGCCTCTGCTGGTTACTGAAAATTATTTGCTCCCGTGCACCGCAGTCCCACCTGGCACTTGCACCTGCTGCCGACACTGACCCCACTCACACCCACTGCCAGCACCTGACGCCGGCCCCGATCACTTGGTGCCATCAGTGGGTGCGAGCGGCGGCTGCCTGCCCCAATAGCCCCTTGGGGCTTTTCCACCTCCCCCTGCTCCTGAGGGGCAATCAAGGCAGCAGCCACCACTCACACCTGCTGCTGGCGCTGGCCCCAATCACTCCACATCATCAGCTGGTACCAACGGCCGGCGCCATCAGCGGGTGGGAGCGGGGCTGCCGGCAGACAGGGGACTGGGGGCTGCAGCAGGAGGGGCCGGGCGGGGGCGCAGAGTATGGGCCGAAACCTGCCCCTGTGCCCACCTCAACCTCACGGCCCACAGTTCCTTTCAAGGTGCACGAATTTGTGCACTGGGCCCCTAGCATAGGATAATACCACTGACCTACCATCAACAAGATGTGCATCTCTGAGTTACTCAGGCTGGTGTTGGCTGACTTGATATCATTTATAATTTCCTTTTCCCCTTCTCCCACCTCCCTTGGCCACCTCTTAATCAGTCAATCTCTACCCAAGTAACTCTTGAATCATTATCTCTCCCCATCTGCCACTTTCTTCATTCAAGACCATTGCAATATTCACTTGTCTCATTGTAGAATGCTTCTAGTGTGTTTCTCTGCTAAGCGATTCTCCATATCACCATCAGAATCCTATCTGTAAAATACAAAGCAATTCTATTGCTTAACTTGCCTGCTTAAGTTTTTTTTTTTAATACCCAGAATTTTTTTTGAAGCAGCTAAGGCTGGAAGTGCTGATGGCGGTAGTCTTGTGGTGGAAAGAGGTAGATCTTTTCTCTGGAGCTAGAGCTGAGTTCAGATCCAGATTCTACCACAACTTACTCAACTCCCTTGGCTTTGTTTTTCTTATATCTAACTAGGGGGAAATACTTACCTTAAAGAACAATTGTAGTATATATTCAATAGCATATCTATAATGATTAGTCCTGGCCCTGTCGTGTCATGGATTCTCCGGATCCAATAGCCCTTATTCAATGACACATGAAGAGAGTAAACCAATAATCACATCAGTATCACCATCCAGGCTTTCTCAACCAGGGCTCCTTATTTGAACAACAAGATTCACAAAATTATTCAAGTGACTATTTCTCAGTTCTCCCAACAACGGTACTTGTCCCATTCTCCATACATTGGAGAGAAATTAATTATTATATACAGTGGATGTCTCAAGGCATTAAGCTTAATTTCTAACAGAACTGTGGCTGAGAAAAGGCTAGAGGTTACCTGGCCACAAAATGCTTTGAACAAACATTCTAAATAAAGTAATAATTTCAAGTAAGCAACTGAAGAGTACCCTGTCATTCCCACCAGACTGTAGTGTTTGAACTCTATGTAGGTACTTATTGGCACCATTCCAAACACTTACCACATCCATTCGATAGTATTCCGGTGAGGTTGTTGCTAAAGCATAGGAGGTAGCAAATCAGTTTTTCTGTTTCCTTACATGAATTTCAACAAGATTATAAATATAGTCCAAGATCAAGTAACTATATTAGTACACCTGGTGAAGTTAATTAAGCCATGTTCACCAGCTATAAAATCAAATTATGCTTTAAATCCATTGACTCAAAGATATGTTTTGAGATTATAGTGTGCATGCTGCTATCAAGAGAGCCATGCTCATCACGTAAAATCAGTGAAAAATTAAAGAAGGGTAAAAAGTGTCTTAAGATACTGATTAGAAGATTACAAGTGAATTCAGAAAGGCTGTACAAATTAGGGAGCTCCTTTGGGAACAGCTGTACTTTCAACCAAATGCAGAGAAAAAGTTACTCTTCTGATGTTGAAAAGAGAAAAAAATAATAAATACTGGAGGTAATGAGTTCTGCAATCAGAACTCAAATTGTACAGTTCCTGTGGGAAACAGTATGTACATCGAGTACTAAATTTGGTTTGTCATAGGACCAAAGTTTCACAATTAAAATAGCTATATTAAGAGAATTTTTTAAAGTCAAGATTCAAATGAGTAATATTTCATCAACAAGAAATTTTCTGCCAATGTGAAAAATCAAAGCCAAAGGCTAAAATATTTTTAATAGATAAAAGGTCTTGTTTGTGAAAACTAATTTCCAAGCCCCTTTTATTGGGAAAAGTAAGATAATTTTGTATATAATGATTTCTAGGTGAAAAATGTAAAGTTTGAAGATCTACTTACCAATTACCAGAGGAAGGCTCTCTTTGATTCAGTTTATAAGAGACAGGACTGACTTGGGTCAGATGAAACCATCATTTGGCTATAAGCACAGTGAAAATAGCCATGTTCTTTTTACCAGCTATGTAATAAGAAAAATAAATGTTCAATAAAGTATAGAATAAAAGGGCTGAATATATTAGCATATAATATGGTTGATAAAAATGAAGTAAATTGGAGAGAAGTAAATAAGTCTATTTCAGTGGTTGGGTGTTCTTTATTATTATTTATTTTTAACTTTTTTTAAAAAATATATTTTATTGATTTTTTACAGAGAGGAAAGGAGAAGGATAGAGAGTTAGAAACATCGGTGAGAGAGAAACACCAATCAGCTGCCTCCTGCACACCCCCCACCGGGGATATACCCGCAACCAAGGTACATGCCCTGGACCGGAATCAAACCTGGGACCCTTCAGTCTGCTGGCTGACGCACTATCCACTGAGCCAAACTGGTTAGGGCTATTTTTAACTTTTTGTGGTTAAATATACATAACAAAATTTACCATATTAACCGTTTTAGTGTATAGTTCAGTGCCATTAAGTACGTTCAAATTGTTATGTAACCACCTATCACCACTATCCATCTCCAGAACCTTTACATCATCCCAAATTGAATCTCAGTACCCATCCTGTATAATAAAAGCCTAATATGCTAAGTGTCCAACCATTAGTTTGACCAGTCGCTGTGATGCGCACTGACCACCACGGGGCAAATGCTCCAACCAGTAGGTTAGCTTGCTGCTGGGATCCAGTGGATAGGGACTGGGTGGGATGGGCCAGACACGCCCTGGAGCCCTCCTGCATTCCCTCCCCGCACCCCTGGGGTCCTTCAGCCTGGCCTGCGCCCTCTCACAATTCAGGACCCCTCAGGGGATATCAGAGAGCCGGTGTCAGCTGACACTCGATCCCTGCAGGCCAGGCTGAGGGACCCCACCAGTGCATGAATCCATGCACCAGGCCTCTAGTTAAACTATAATTCCCCATTCTCCAAGCTCCCAGCCCCTATTAATCACTATTCTATTTTTACTCTCTGAATTTTAAATACTTCATATAGGTGGAATTAAAAAATTTTTCCTTTTGTGTCTGCCTTATTTCACTTAGCAAAATGTCTTCAAGGTTCATCCATGTTGTAGTATATGTCAGAATTGCATTTCTTTTTAAGGCTAAATAATACTCCGTTGTATTTATATACCATATTTTATTTATCGATTAATCTGTCAATGGAAAATTAGATTTTTCTTTTTTCTGTTCACTATTGTGAATAATACTGCTATGAACATGGGTGTATAAATATCTGTTTGAGTCCCTGCTCTTGAATCTTTTGGTGTATACCCAGAAGTGGAATTGCTGGATCATATGGTAATTTTACATTTTTTTTTTAAATATATTTTATTGATTTTTTACAGAGAGGAAGGGAGAGAGATAGAGAGTTAGAAACATCGATGAGAGAGAAACATCGATCAGCTGCCTCCTGCACATCTCCCACTGGGGATGTGCCCGCAACCCAAGTACATGCCCTTGACCGGAATCGAACCTGGGACCCTTCAGTCCGCAGGCCTACGCTCTATCCACCAAGCCAAACCGGTTTTGGCACATTTATTTTTTTTTAAGAACCGCCATACTGTTTCCCACAGGAACTGTGCCATTTTACATTCCCACCAGCAATGAGCAAGGGTTCCCTTTTCTCAACATCCTTACAACATATGTTGTCTTTTTGTATGTGTGTGTTGTTGTTTTTTTTTGTGTGTGTGTGTGTGTGTGTGTGTGTGTGTGTTTAATAATGACCATTCTGTTGATACCTCATTTTGGTTTTGATTTGTATTTTTCTGGTGACTAGTAATATTGAGCCTTTTTTTTTTTTTTCATATACCAGTTGATAAGAATTTCTATTCTATCCTTTCTTTTCTGCGTCCCTTCCTTCTTAGCTTCCTTCTGGATTTTTCTTACTATTCTACCTATTGGTAAAATATTGTTGAACTCTAGGATTCTCTACCTTGGCCCATAGCTTCAGCTACTTCCCTGTATACTGATGGATCTTTCAAATCTTCCCCAAGTCATAGGCCCATATACCCAATAATTTTTTGAAGATATGTAACTAAAATATCCTATCAGTCTTTCCTTAATCCCTTTCTTAGCCTAGTCTCAACCCCAAAGCAATTTCTTTGGTTCAGATTCATATTATCATTTACCAGTATCATTACAGTTTATGCCTCAGTGGAAAAAAGAAATATGAATCATATTGACTTGCAATTATTTAATTACATGTATACCTTCTTTTTCCACTACATGGTCACACTGAAGATAGGACTGACTTCTCCCTCACAACCAACTGCACACGCATGCATGCACAAACACACACACACACATGTGCGCGTGTGCGCGCACAAAAATATCTCTCTATATCTTATCCTAAAACATTACATAGTGCCTGATTCATGGTAGAAACTCAGTAAGTATTTATAGAATTAATCATAAACAATAAAGGAATTTAAAAGTTAACACATATAGAGTTCCCCAAAAGCAAGGACAGTTTCATAAGAACAGTGGTTAATAAATGTTTGCAAAACTTAGTTAAGTGATTTTTTTTCCATCCATGTGCTACTTTTAAGGCTTCAAAGCCTTACGATGATCATTCTGGAACACATGAAAGGTGGCTGAGACGTAAGGTGAGCAGGCTCTGGCTACATAGTCCAGATAAAAGAAGCAGGACCCTGAGTAACAAGCTGAATGGGCGTGATACTGCAGAATGTCAACCAAAACAGATTAGAAATGGCAGAAGAGAAGGAGGAGTCAGGATAGCAGATGTCATAGACTCCCCAGAGTTGCTAGTCTTTTTTTTTTTTAATTTTTTTTAAATTGATTTCAGAGAGTAAAGGAAGGGAGAGAGAAATAGAAACATCAATGATGAGAGAGAATCATTGATTGGCTGCCTCCTGCACACCCCACACTGGGGATCAAGCCCACAACCCAGGCATGTGCCCTTGACCAGAATCGAACCTGGTACCCTTCAGTCCGCAGACCAACGCTCTGTCCACCTAGCAAAAACAGCTAGGGAGGGCACTAGTCTTATTTTTAAAAGTGGAACTAAAGCAGGTAAATAAACAACTTGTACATTTCCCTGTATACTTAAGATCAAAAAGGTAAATAATGTAAAGTGAAAAAATATATATTTTCTATTCTGATAATTTTTTCCCTCGATATCCTCTCCCCTTTTGTTGTCCTCCCATAATTCCACTCCCATCACCCAGCCAGCTTTGCATTCGCCCTTGCAATTGGGACCAGGCATTGGGTTTTCCCAAAGAGCTT
The DNA here is from genome assembly GCF_000147115.1 of Myotis lucifugus. Lineage (NCBI taxonomy): Eukaryota > Metazoa > Chordata > Mammalia > Chiroptera > Vespertilionidae > Myotis > Myotis lucifugus. The sequence continues at coordinate 1,720,394 of NW_005871073.1, forward strand.
TTCATGATCTCACTTGGAGTAAAGTGCCCCCAGTGTGCTCCCACTTTAATTTATCTTTCTCATGGTGTGTTGAACGTGTCCTTACAGCTCTGCAGCTCCCGTTAGACCCTGCCCTCCTTACCTCTGTTTCCAGCACCTGAGACAGGCCTTTGCAGACATGTTTTTAAATAAAAATGCTAGAGCTTAGTTAAAATCTAAATGCATAATATATGAAAATAGCCTTCTTTGTTACTTATGAATAATGGAAGCCTAAAATGGTATGAAATTGTGCCTAGATTTTATTAAAATTTCCTTCCTATTTCAGAAGTCAAAGAAATATCAGCTTTGTATTACAAGTGGTCCTGTAATTGATCTGAAAGACAAGGATTCATTTTCACAGCGCTGGCCTGAAAAGTTCTCTAATGAAGAGAACTGAGTACAAGTTGCCCTGCGGCATGATAATCTTGACAGCAGAGGTAGAAAATCTGAGGACAATTTGATTTTCTTTTCAGGAGAGAAAAGAAACAGTTGCCTGAGTATACATTTTTTTTTACACTCCAAGCTCTTTTTGTTGCCTGTGAGAGCTGAGGAAATTACACTTTGAGAGGTGAACTTTAGAATGCTGTGTAGAGGGTCATAGAATGAGTGGAGAGCATGCAATTGAAAAACAAATTTCTGACTTAATGTGTAAGATAGTTTCCCAAAAGACTTTTTGAAAGTTCCCTTAAAAAAGGAAAAGGAGAAAGTATTTGACGTTTTTATTCTTGGCTTTTAGCACAAAAGTATCTTTGTTCCATTTACCAGTTGTTTTGTGGTACCTGAAGGATGTAGCTTTGAATTCTTAGGTTCTTTAGTGGAAGATTAAAGTAAGGCACTTGTTCCTCTTTAATTCCTTTTTTTATGTGTGATAGTCAAGATATTTTACACAAGCCGTTAATTCTCTGTGGTCATAAAAGAGCAATTTAATCTTATCTATAATTTTATAGGAATACAATATAGTCAAGAAAAAAACCAACAACAACAAAAAATATGGTTGCCAGAGTTGAATGTTACAGGGTTGGGTGAAGAATGATAGAAGATGAATTTGCATATCATGGATAGGCTCTTACAATCAGCAAGGATGATTCTCACCATTTTGTGGCATGCTTGCATTTGTGTTTTAGATTAAATGAGTCATTCTGTTGCGTCATTATATTAAGCCATTCTAAATAGGCAGTTTGAAAGATGAGATGAAAACCAGTCATTGAAGTCACCCAGGATGATGGTCAGACCTAGAGAGATCAAACCAAGTGTAGAAGTTTTCATAAACATAAGGGACTGAACAGAATTTTGGTAGATGACCTAAGGGGCAGATGCAGGAGTTTAGTCTGGCAAAGTTTTGTTGAGCCATTTGAATTCTGACCTTGTCTCAACTCTGGTGGTAGAGTCAGCAGTCTCCACTTGAGAGGAATGCAGGGCAAGTGGTTTCTTTGTGGGAGAGCCAAGTTTCAGTTCAGTAAGATGTACAGGATGCATTTAATGAAGAGGTTACCAGGGAACAGAGTCTACAGAATTGTATGTCAGTTAATATTTTTCAAAGCCTTTTGCTTGTAACTCTTACTGTACAGTTTTTCCTTTTATTATACCTCCACCATTGAGATTGATCTACTCATTGAAGTAATATCTATGAACACCTATTATGCCAGGCTTAGTGCTAGATATCAAAGTGTAGAGTGTTGAGTATGTTAAGTTCTTGAAATATGGACAGGATGTGTAGCAACCATGTTAGGTATAATTAGAATTGTGTGGAGTATTTGGGAATAGGTGGATATCCTAGTTTTTTTAGGGAAATTTCAGAGCCTTTGCAAGTAGAACTAAGCCTGTTCATTGAATTAAAGAAAGAAGAAAATTGGTCCAAATAGCAATCTATTCTGTAGATGTCAAAAACTTCCTGTCATAGTCTCTCATTAAAATAGGACACATAAGCATGACAAGATCCCTACGATGGATTTCTCATTTGCGATGAGAGAACAAGGGAGGTCTCAACCTCCCAGGCTTTCTAATTTGGGACCTAGGCTAATAAGTTACCTTTTTTGAAAGGTATTTATTCACTTATTTGGCATATTTTTGCTGAGTGTGTCAGCATTGTACTGTATGCTAAGAATATAACAGAAAACAAGATAGATGGGGAGTCTTGGTCTCATGGAGTTTATCATCTATAAAAATAGTCATTATAGAGAACTTATTCTGTGCCAGGCATTGTGCTAGGTACTTACATGTATCCTCTATAACCTCTGACAACCCTTCTAGATACAGAATAATGTCCAATTTTATAAGTGAAAAAATCGGGACCAGGGAGGTTGGAATTAGCCAGCCTCAGCATTCCCAGGACAAGCTGGTGTGAAGCACATGCAGCACACCTGCCACTTCGATGCCTCCCACAGATGCTGAAGGCCACTGTCAGGCAGCATCTTGTCAGGTGTTAATGTGGGAGCAGAAAAGAAACGAAGCCCAATTTTCAGGGAGAAAACAGTACATCGGATGACAAAATTAACACTAAAACTCTGGTAGAAAAATGAGTAAAGGAAAAGAACAATTCACATTAAAAAAATAATAATTCAAATAGCTAATGCAAAACATTCAATTTCACTTGCCAACAAATAAATGAGAATTGAAATAATGAGCCATAGCCAGTTTGGCTCAGTGGATAGAGTGTAAGCCTGCAGACTGGGTTCAATTCCGGTCAAGGGCACATGCCTGGATTGAGGGCTCGATCCCCAGTGTGGGATGTGCAGGAGGCAGCCGATCAATGATTCTCTCTCATCATTGATGTTTCTATTTCTCTCCCTCTCTGAAATCAATAAAAATATATTTTAAAAAAAGAAATAATGAGATACTGTTATCACCTATTCAAGTAAAGCATGTATTTTTATGGTAATATTCAGTATATGAGTGAAGTGGTCTCTCAGGTATTAATATTAGAAGCATACTAAGTATCCATTCTGGAAAACAGTATTTTTCAAGAACCTTAAAATGTTTATACCTTTAACCATGTAGTTACATTTCTAGGTGTCTGTCCTCAGGGAAGAGCTAGAAATTCAGATCACATTGTTTTCAAAAATGTTTGTCACATTGTTTGTATTAGGGAAAATTTGAAAATAAATTACAACCAATGTAGATGACATAATGTTATACTATCATTAAAAAGCATTATTTTATAGCTCATTTGATTGATATAGAAAATGTTTTCAAGAAACTTTAAAAAACAGTATAAAACTATATGTAATACCACAATTGTATAAAAGACGGTAGGTATATGTGTACATGTATAAATACATTAATTCAGAATACATTAATAAACTAGAAAGAATAAAAATATTAAGAATCACTATTTGTATTTATAACTGCACATTATTTCCAAATTCTCTAAAATGAGTTTCTATTACATGTATGATTTTTTTTATAAAGAAAAAAATTGTTTTTACCTTCTTTGTTTGACAGGTATATGTGGAATAGAACATGAGGTAGAATAGAAATTGTCAAGAAGTGATTCCAGCCCTACCTCGTTTGCTCAGTGGATAGAGAGAGCATTGGCCTGCGGACTTAAGGGTCCCAGGTTCAATTCCAGTCAAGGGCATATGCCCGGGTTGCGAGCTTGATCCCTAGTATGGGGCATGCAGGAGGCAACCAATCAATGTTTCTCTCTCATCATTGATTTTTCTACCTCTCTCTTCCTCTCTGAAATCAATAAAAATATTTTTTTTTAAAAAAGAAGTGATTCCAACTCAATTTTCAAGACTGTTCTTAGAAAAAACATATTCTGTTCCCTAATTAAACAATAATAAAAGCAAAAATGATGATATTTCTTTGACTCGTTTTATATTAAGGTTAATATGAGATCAAATTTGTATAATTTAAGTTCTAGATGTATTTCAGTCATCCAGTTTCAAAACACTGATGTAACAGTAGTACGTATGTCTTTATAGGTTTTACAACTGCCTACAACATGCTTTGGAAAGAGAAAGTATTACTGACTTATATCCCAAAGAGAAAATCATCAAGAAAAGTAATTCATATTCTCATAAGAAAAAAAGAAACCGAGAAAAAGCAGATGGCAAATGTGTTACTGAAGACAATGATAAAGAACTTGAAAATGATGATGATCCTGGAGTCAATGTAACTATCTTCCCTGAAGATTACTGAAATTTGGTTCTACAGTGTCTTTAGTGGAATAATGTTTCTAATAATTATTACAAAGCTGCTCTTTATAAGAGTATTTTAGTTTATTGAGTGTATCAGACATTCAGAAAAGCAAAATTTAATTTTTCTCTATATTTTAGAGACACCCATCTTATAAACATAGATGCCTTTTTAAAATAGCTATGTATAGTATTTGTTCATTAAATCACTGAAATTCATTACAAAAATAAAATTATGATTGTTAATACATCTCCTCTTTTAAGTTTTAATTTCTACTTCTGTAAAACAACTATCATACCCTTTCAAGAGAACCTGAACATTAGGAATATTTGAATAAAAATTATAGCAATGTTTAACTTATTTTTAACATTTATTGCACCTCATAATCATCTGTAGATTATGAAAAAATACAGAAAGGAACTGAGAATCTCCAGGGACAGTTGGCATGTGTATTTTTTTTAAAGCTCTCAAGTTCTTTAATTGTCAACTACAGGCTGACAACCCCGTGAGCATTCCCAGCTTTCTGTTCAAGCCATCTCATCCATTCCATCAGCCTTCACTTCTGAAGCACTCCCAGCTCTCCTGCCTGCCCAGACTCTTATGCCCGGCTAACTGCTGAGCCCCTTCAGTAGAGCTGTTACTTGATGGAAGTTTTTGTTCCTTTCCTGGTTCTTTGGCTAGAGAGAGCAGGCCTTTATTGACTTTTTCTTCTTTTTTCTGAGCCCATTGGCATTTCTGGTTGCTGGATTTTCCAGTGCTGGGGGTATGCAAGGCAAAAGGAAAACCCAGTGAACTCACTCTGTTGCTCTTCAGGTCCTGTGAACTCCAGCTGGTCCTCCCTCTCCAGCTTTTAGAGTCATCTTCATGACACTTAGTGGAAAGAACAGGAAAAAGTATATATACACCATCTTCCCAGAATCAGAAGTCTATGTTAAATTACTGCTAGTATCACGTCAGGTTATGGTTGAGGACACTGGTACCCAGCCACATAGCCACGGATTCCTTTATTCAACGCTGCTCCCATCTCCCAGCTGGTACGCTTGGCTGCTCTGGCTTTAGGCTGCTGGAGCCTCCACCCTAAAACAGAAGGAAGTGCCTAGAAGTCTGTTTGCTATCCCCCTGCCCTGACACCCACCACCGCACAGCCAATAATGACAAAGGCTGCACATGGTGACTTCGTTGCCTAGAAAGGAGATGAACTTGGACGTGCAATTGCCATCTGAGCTCCAAGTGGCATCAGGCTGAGGCTGGGACTTCACCCGAATCCTATCACATGTTTTCTACTCCCTGATCCACTTCTGGGAGCTCCTGATTAATCCATCACTTGCAGTGGTGTCTTCTGGAAGAACATGACCTAACACAGGTGTTGACATTATGTTGGATGTATTTTAAAAAGTGATGGCATATACTTATTTGAAAGAGTTGCTGTTTTAATATGCTAGAATTTATATTTTTGGTATTTAGACAATGCTGTAAACATGATGCAAATTTATGATGTTAAGCCCATGATTTTAAAGATTCTTTGGGGGCAGTAACTATTGAGGATCACTTTTATAATACATCCTATCTAATAATAGAGAAACATGGTAATTAACCATAACTTCACTACCCTTCCCATTGGCTAATCAGCAGGATATGCAAATTAACTGCCAACAAAGGTGGCAGCCCGCAACCACGCAGCTGAAGCGAGCAGGAGGTTTGCTTGCTCCAGTGATGGAGGAAGCCAAGGTTCGCCGCCTGCCTCAGCCCAGCTCTGAGCTCCAGATGCAACAATGTTGCAATTATAGAAGCTAAACAAACTCCAGATACCTGCTTTCAGCCGGCAGCAGGCTCAGAGCTTAGAGCGCCAGTGATGGTAACAGAGTTTTAATTATAGAAGCTAAACAAACCCCAGATACCTGCTTTCAGCCGGCCGCAGCCTCAGAGCTGGAGCCGGCTCTCAGCTCCAGTGACAGCTATATAAGGTAAATAAATCCCAGAAAAAAAGAAAAAGAAAAAAGAGGCTGGGAGCTTCAGTCACCCACCAGCCTGAAAACGGCCCTCAGCCCCTCACCCAGACTGGCCAGGCACCCCAGTGGGGACCCCCACCCTGAAGGGGGTGTGGCCAGCTGCAAACAGCCATCAGCCCATCATCCAGGCTGGCCAGGCACCCCAGTGGGGACCCGCACCCTGAAGGGGGTGTGACCAGCTGCAAACAGCCATCAGCCCGTCATCCAGGCTGGCCAGGCACCCCAGTGGGGACCCCCACCCTGAAGGGAGTGTGACCAGCTGCAAACAGCCATCAGCCCATCATCCAGGCTGGCCAGGCACCCCAGTGGGGACCCGCACCCTGAAGGGGGTGTGACCAGCTGCAAACAGCCATCAGCCCCTCATCCAGGCTGGCCCAGGCACCCCAGTGGGGGACCCCCACCCTGATCCAGGACACCCTTCAGGGCAAACCAGCCTTCCCCTAGGCCTCTATCCTATATAGTAAAAGGGTAATATGCCTCCCAGCACCGGGATCAGCGGAGCTGCGAGGCCTCCTGGCACCGGATCAGCATGACGGGGCAGCGCCCAAACCCCCTGATTGCCCTGTGGCTCTGTGTGTGACAGGGTGCAGCGTCCCAACCCCCTGATCGGCCCTGCTCTGTGTGTGACAGGGTAGAGCCATAACCTCCCCATCGGCCCTGCCCTGAGTGTGACAGTGGCGGCGCCCCAACCCCCTGATCGGCCCTGCTCTGTGGGTGATAGAGGGCAGCGCCCCAAACCCCCCCCCCCGGCCCGACGGCCCTGCTCTGTGTGTGATGGGGTAGAGCCATAACCTCCCCATGGCCCT